>NC_132788.1:31068750-31385833 GCF_048418805.1 Vulpes vulpes
AGGTCTGGTAGGTTGGCCAGAGGTAGAATCTCACTATGGAGATTTCGCCCATGCAAAAACCAGCTGCACTGCAGTTTTCAAATAGTAAATATCGTCCTGCTCCCCAAGAGCTCAAGGCCATAGGCTGAAGACTCTTCTCTGTAATCAAACACTTGCCTCAGCCATGCTGGTTTAGAATAAAACCTGCACCCTCAGCAGTCTGCCTTCTAAGATCCCCACATATCTGCCAGAGGCCCGCCTCAGCATAAACCTGGCGCCTGCACCTCTGCATCTAGGGAAACATGATCACCTGTATAAGCAGCCTCCTGACGGTGGTCACAGCTGCCACAACTTTTAGCCACCAGCCGTGGTGAAAATCAAACATGTTCAGCAGTTACTACAGAATTACCAATGCTAAGGGCACACACTAAGCTAGAAACCTCAATCCTCATGCAATAGTTTGAACTCACAAACTGCATTTCTTGTGAATGCAGTTCTTCTTCCTAAAACCCAGCTCCCTGACACAGAGGCATTGGGTCTGGGAGGTGGTCTGATAGCTGGGACCTCTCTTCCACCCTGAGTTCTGAACCAACTGAGAAACACGACAAGAGTCAGCTGATGGAGAACCAAAACTATGTTCTACTCATAAAGCCTAGGTTCACAGACATAAAGCCTAGGTTCATAGACACAGATTACATCTGCAGGCAAACAGACTGCCTGATGCCAAACCCTAGAGTGAGACACTCACCAGTCCCATCACCTCAAGCCTGTCCTGACAGCAGGGAAGAGCTGAGGAGAATGTTGGCTTTCCGGAAGGTAATTCTCCCCAGAGGAAACAGGACGGGAAGGAGCTAGATTAAGTGTGCTCAATTTCTCCTTTCAAACTCACCAAACAGATGAAATCATTTGTCCTCCCTGGAGAGACACAAATGAGAGGATGAAAAGAGCTGGAAGTTTTATTAATGAGTGAAGCTTCCTCCACATTGAAGGAAACATCAGAAAAGTAAGAATCCTTCAACAGAAATGTAAACTATCAATAAACTATTAGCTAATACACTATTAGTATGGTAAACAATTAGAAATATTAAGCCATACTTAAAACATGGAGTAAATATTAATCAGAATGTGTTGTTAACTGATCAAAAACCCTTTTCTCTGACCATAAGAGACAATGTTTATAATTTTTTTCAAATGGCTTTAAATGTCAGAACAACGATATAGCTTACAAATAGGGTTTTGGGTTTTTTTTCTCATTTGTGACAGGAAGTATGTTACTCAAACTTATCAGAGATATGGACAGCTTGGGTATATAACAAAAAATTGTGTTTAAAGTGTAAGTCAGTAAATATATGTGAGAGGATACATTGCTACATACAAATTAACCAGTCAGAACACAACTTTACAATGTTGAACACAGAGTAAGCTTCCCTGTACAAACAGCACCTTTGTGACATTTTAACTTTAGTACCCCTTTCCTTCTTCCTCACACTCTCCTTCAACAGAAGCCACACCAACCTCCTCATAATTCTTCTCAAAGGCAGCCCTGTCCTCACAGGCCTCAGAAAACCCTCCTTCCTCCATGCCCTCACCCACATACCAGTGAACAAAGGCATGCTTGACATATATCAGGTCAAACAAGTGGCCCAGGTGAGCACACGCCTCAGCATTGGCTGTGGTGTTGCTCAGCATGCATACAGCTCGCTGTACTTTGGCCAGGTCTCCACCAGGTACCACAGTGGGAGGCTAGTAATTAATGATAAACTTTGAAGCCAGTGGGGTTCCAGTCCACAAACTGGATGATACGCTTGGTCTTGATGGTAGGAATGGCAGCACTGATATACTTAGAAACGACGTAACCACGGCACAACAGGCAGTAAGCCATGTTTTTACCATTGCAACTGTCACATTTAAGCATCTGGTTGGCTGGTTCACAGCATGCTTTGGTGATCTCTACTATAGAAAGTTGTTCATGGTAGACTTTCTCAGCAGACATGACAAGGGTATATGTGGCCAGAGGGAGTGGATGTGGGGATAAGGTACCAGGCTGGTCTGGAATTCCGTCAGAGCGACATTCAGGGCTCCATCAAATCTGAGGCAAGCAGTGATGGAAGACACAATTTGACCTATCGACCTATTCAGGTTAGTGTAGGTTAGGTGTTCTATCAAGGTTTCTACAACAGATGTCACAGATGCCCTCATGGTCTACCACGAAGGCACAACCACAATCCTCCATCCAGGTGGTGTGGGTGTGGGTAGTGAGGATGGAATTGTAGGGCTCAGCTACAGCTATGGAGACCCAGATGGCTAGGTAAATGGGGAACTCCAACTTGGCTATTACTTCACAGCTAAGATACTAATTATTAAAATGATAATTATAAGTCATCAATTACCTTTGTGCAAGAGCAGTCTCAGAAAGGTTAAGGCTTAAGAACAGAAAAGAGAAAAAAAAGCCAGAATATCAAAATGACAGGCAAAAAATGGTTTTATTAAAACTAAAACTGAGAAAAATACCTTCCTTATGTGAGATACAACATAAACGATATAGTGATCATATTGAAAACTTCACCGCTAAGTTAGCAAAGTCAACTAAATCTTGCATGTTATAAGATACATTTTCTAAACTAAAAACAAAAATATAAATAGTTTTTTTAGTGAAGTTTTATTCCCCCACCATGTTCATGTAGTGTTAAAACATATTATATCTCATTACCAATAAAGACACTGAAAGTGGCTCTATGCTTTTGCTCAAATAAACGCTGTAGGCTTCCTCATGGCTAATGTCTTCCTCATGTGCCATCAGTTCTATGAATGCTCAAAATCAGTGAAGCACCCCTCTACCTAGCTTCAGGAATTATTGCTGGATCCTATGACACTTACCAAATTACCATGACACTTTTCGGGTGCTCTACACACCACTGTTTCACAAATGCTCTTTAATTTAATTCATCATAGAGCTCCTGGGAGATAGAAAATAAGAGTGTTTCAGAACCTTAAAACTCTCAATGCTTGTCCAAACTGGTCCAAACCTGGCTTGACTCTAACACTGTGTTTCAAGAAAGCGGTTTAACTTACCTTTTCCTCAGTTTTTTTTTTTTTTTTCCCCATCTGCAATAGGCAGGTGATACCAACTTCATTAGGGCTCTTGTAAGCACAGAGAGGGATATTATATATTCATTGCACAGAATGGTATCAAGCACATAGTAATAGCCAGCTATTCTGCCTATAAAAGACATTCATGCATCCTCACCCATATGGGCAGTTTTAATTTATTCACTTTAGAGATTTCCAAGTCCTTATGATTCAGCCTTTGTTAATGGTAACTCTGTAATATAATGCTACTAATCATAATATAGTCAGCTCTCAATTATCATGTTCTTGGACAGGAGCATTGGTCTGAATTAAACACACACATTTATTCTCAGACACATATACACTCACACCTGGAGATTCGCACACATCCTTCTTCATTACGGGAGTGCCACAGACTGAATGTTTGAATCTCCTCAAAATTCATATGTTGAAACCTAATTCCCAGTGTAATGGTATTTGGAAGTGAAACCTTTAGAAAGTGACTGGGTCATGAAGTGGGTGGAACCCTCATGAATAAGATTAGTGCTCTTATAAAAGAGGCCTCAGAGAGCTCCCCACCCCCATCTACCATGTTAGAACACAGTAAGCTCTCACCAGACACCAAATCTACTGGTGCCTTGATCTTGAACTTCCCAGCCTCCAGAATAGTGAGAAATAAATTTCTGTTGTTTATAACCCACCCAATGTATGACATTGTTATAGCAGCCCAAATGGACCAAGACAGAGAGGTACCATGATAAAGCTGGAGGCTACCCTATACTTAAGCCATGTAGTCTTTAACTGGCTCATATAATCCCCTCAGTTTTATTTAAACTGAAAACACTGTGGAAACAGGGCAGTCTTCTCCCTTTTAAGTCTTTAAACATAGTGTTGGTGCCCTTCAATCTGAGATGGTACAGATGTAGGCAGACTTATATAATGTTAGGGACATAAAGAAGATTTCCTAATCCTATACTTACTTCCTCTCTTCTGATTCATTATAGTATATTTAAACTACTTTTACTGGTCTTTGTAATATTTCAAAAATAAAATATACCTGTTCTTGCCTTGAATCAAAGTGATATAGTAAGTTTTCTGTATTAGCTGCAATTTCTAAAATACTTTTAAGCATATAATAAGGAACAATTAAATCATAATAAATGTGCAAATAACAACAATGTTTTCCCAAGATCAATTTAAGTATCTAATGCATTAGAAAATACAAGGTTTCCTAGTAGTCCAAATTATCAGCTAGTTGCTTAGTTCAAATGCCAACTTTTTAAAATTATTATTTAAGAGGAAAATCTTTTATTTGTAACACTTTCTCTTTGGTAAATACTTCTTGCTCTTTCCCTTATTTTCATCTGGTAAATTCTTGCCAGCATCATTTGATCTGTTTTCAGAGCACAGATTTCATAAGAGCAAAAATATGTTCCAGATAAAAACCTATGAATACTGTATCTGGGAATAAGGACCACTTCTTCCTTTATACTTCTTTTGCATTGCCCAGAATTGCTGAATACTTTCTACGAAACCTAAAGGTTTTAACTCACTATTCCTTAGAATTATTCTAAAAATAAGGCTTAAGTCTGTAGGCTGCAAAAATATTTCTTTACATTTTTCATGACTGGTTGAATTATATGACATCCCATTCTTAACTGGGAGGTTGGCAATAGTTGTGGTAGAGTGGCATTATCTTGATTATCTGATAAATATATCAATTTGCTACTCTCAAGGATCTAACAACCCAAGAAAATTAGAGTAACCAAACAACTGGATATATAAGAATCATCAAGGAAAAAAAAACTTATGGCCAGTGTACTGTGTATGACACAGAATTTGAATAACATATTTTTAGGTACCATCAGGTTGAAAGATAAAGCTTTGACATGAAACAGTTAGATATCCATTAAGACACTGCTAATTCCTGAAATATCCCAGAAGATTAAAATATTCACTTAATTCACTGAGCAGTATTGAAGTGCTTATTGTGTGTTGAACATTCTATTAAGCACAAAAGCTATAATTGTGAGCAAGATGGTTGAAGCTTTCAGCCCATATGAGAAGACAAAATTAAATAAAACACAACAATAATACATAAAAAGTGCCACTGAAAATGTTGCTATTCAAAGGTTAGGAAAACCCAATTTTTAATCTCAGGTCTGCCTTAGGCCATTAATTCTGGTCTCCACTCATTGAAAGAATATATTAAAACATCTTATCAGCATATACCTTTTACCTTTGCCCCCATGTCACCATCTTAGGACATGCCCAATCATTTCTCACCTGTTTGCTCCTTCCAATCCATCCTTTATGCTACGCTAGAGAGGTACTTCTAAAATGCAAATCTAAAAAACAAAACAAAATAAAATACAAATCTGACTGCAACTCTTTTTCTGTTCATACTGCTAATAAATAAAGTATGGACTATTTTCCCACATCATTTCCCATATCATTTCTGTGTTCCCATTTCCTTATTTCTGGCCTTTTGCAATTTCATGAGGCATAAATACTCCATGGTCAGGAGACTGCCAGCTCTGGCTCCAATTTTGCCACCAGCCAGCTGTGTGTGACTAAGAGCTGTGTCACTGTCTCTCTACCCTTGGTGTCTTCATCAATAACATGAAGATGACTAAGTCATCTTCAAGTACCTTTCAGCTCTCTGACTTGGCAGGACTGTTGAAGTATAGTGGAGAGAGTAAGATTTAGTTTTGAGTTCTGGCTTTGCCAAGTAACTAGCTATATGACTTTGTGCAAGTTATTAAACCTCTTTGTGCGATTCGTTTCATTACAAATAATATAGTCGTATACAACCACGTTATAGATAATAGAGATATATATGCAGGTATAGAGTAAAGAGATAAAACAGTATCTTCTAAACTGAATTCTTCAGAAGATAAAGTGAATTATATGTTAACAATTATTTACAGTCTTATTTCTCTTTTCAGTCAAATGTTGTCATAAAATTGATTTTCTGCTCTGTGGATTATCTGAGAAAATTTAAGAATAGTCTTACTGTACAATTAAGCAGGAGTCAGCAACAGAAATACTAAGTAGCATAGAATAGGAAATGTGAAGTTCTGTGAAAAAGTTTGTATTTATATTGGCCTCTTACTAATTCCTCAAAACTGATAAAAACCATTTTTAATTGCCTGTTACTTTAATTACCTATGACTTTATCCATTTATTTTAGTGTAAATAATTAAGGCTTGACTAACTTGTCTAATTACCAAAGTTATATTAGGAATGATTCATTCTTCAAGCATTTATGTGAGTGCCATGCCAGATACTGAGCATATAAAATAAATGAGACAGTCCCTCCCCTCAAAAAGCTCACAGTCTACAGTGTTGGTGGGCATGGCATAATACTATGCAAAGTAAAATAATTCTTTCTTTCCAAGACTTGAAAATGGTATTAAAAATTGACATATAGGGATCCCTGGGTGGCACAGCGGTTTAGCGCCTGCCTTTGGCCCAGGGCGCGATCCTGGAGACCTGAGATTGAATCCCACGTCGGGCTCCCGGTGCATGGAGCCTGCTTCTCCCTCAGCCTATGTCTCTGCCTCTCTCTTTCTCTCTCTCTCTCTGTGTGACTATCATAAATAAAAATTTTTTTTAAATTGACAATATAAAAAAGTAAATAAAAAATTTTAAAATTTAAAAACTTAAAAACAATATAATATTCATATCTATGAGAAAGATGCACAAGGGAGTTTGAACTAAATGATATCAAGATCCCTTACAACTTACAATTCTAATTTTGTGATTCAGCCCACCTATCAAAAACACCAAAAAAGAAAAAAGAAAACCCTCAAAACCTGGAGCAGAATAAACTGATCTGAAAAGTAACTAACAGACTTGCCTGAAAGCTGCTCCTAAAGAAATACATCTTATTAGCTATTCTGGGAGAAAAGGGAGAAAAAGATATTGCAAATGTACAACAGGCTTCTAAGTGGAAATGGCCTTCATTTGGATGATTCCATTTATTGATTGACATTTAAGGGATTTAAGAGTACTTTGAAAGGGTCCCTCAATGGCTTTCTCCTTGACCTATTTGTTAATCACAAACTTCAGGGACTTCTTGAATGACAAGCTTGTTGGTTCTTATTCCCCAGGGTTAAAACTCTAAGAGGAGCTAATTCTTTTTTAATGTGGGTTCTGTTAATTTACCCTATTAATACCAATTAATATCAATTAAATAAAACTGTTAAGGACACTGTTTATGCTAGAAAGTTATCCCTTAAGGAATTAATCAAATACACAGAGAGGTAGATATATAAATATAGAGCCGAGTCTCAGAACTTAGGTCTATCTTCAGAGCTCCTGTTTTCCCCACTTTACCAAATTGCTCCTCCCACAGAAGTTCAGATGGCATAAATTATCCTTCTATCCATTTTTGTAAAAAGCCAGGCCCTGGGGCAAAAGATTGGATAGGATAGGCATATCATTCATTTACTTATTCACTCATTCATTCATTCATTGAACAAATAATTTTAATGAGAGGCTATCATGAGCCAGGCACTATTCCAGGCACTGGGATGAAAAGGTGAATAACAGGTGAAGATCTTATCCTCTGGAGCTTAAATTCAGTTGGGACTTTTAGGCATTGAACTAAGAAACAAATAAATGAACCTAATAATTTCAATTAGTGGCAAGTACTTGAAGAAAACAAAAAGAGATAATATGATTGAAATTCCTTAGGTTGGTCAGGAAAGACTTTCTGAGAGGGTGGCATTCATTTCATTCATTATTTATTAAAGAATAAGAGGTAGCCAAACATTTGAAGATGTGGAGGAGAGAAAACAGCAAATATAAAAGCCCTAAGACTAGAGATAGCTTGATGCGACCCATGTGGAGAGAATGTGGTGAAAAGGGCAGGGGAGAGAGGAAGACAATGTAGTCAGAGAGGTGGACAAGGGCCAGCTAATGTGAGGTCTCACAGGCCATGGTAAGGAGTTTGTAATGGGAAGCCATTGGAGAGTTTTAAGCAGGAAGGGGAGGGACATGATCTGATTTATATTTTTAAAAAACTACTCTGTGGTCAAATAATCTTCAACAAAGCAGGAAAGAATATCCAGTGGGAAAGACAGTCCCTTCAACAAATGGTGTAGAAAAAACTGGACAGCCACATGCAAAAAAAAGAAACCGGACCATTTTCTTACACCATATACAAAAATAAATTCAAAATAGATGAAAGACCTAAATGTGAGACAGGAAACCAGCAAAAGAGAACACAGGCAACAACCTCTTTGCCCTCAACCACAGCAACTTCTTACTAGACACATTTCCAAAGACAAGGGAAACAAAAGCAAAAATGAACCATTGGGACTTCATCAAGATAAAAATCTTCTGCACAGCAAAAGAAATAATCAATAAAGCTAAAAGGGAACCTACGGAATGGGAGAAGATATTTGCAAATGACATATCTAATAAAGGGTTAGTGTCCAAAATCTACAAAGAACTTATCAAATTCAACACCCAAAAAACAAATAATCCAGTTAAGAAATGGACAGAATACATGAAAAGACATCTTTCCAAAGAAGACATACAGATGGCCAACAGACACATGAAAAGATGTTCAACATCACTCCTCATCAGGAAATACAAATCAAAACTACTATAAGAAACCACCTCACACCTGTCAGAATGGCTAAAATTAACAACACAGGGAACAACAAGTGTTAGTGAGGATGTGGAGAAGTGGGAACCCTCTAACACTACTTACTGGTGGGAATGCAAACTGGTACAGCCACTCTGGAAAACAGTATGGAACCTCCTCAAAAAGTTGAAAATAGAACTATCCTGTGACCCAGCAATTGCACTACTAGGTATTTACCCAAAGGATACAAAATACTGATTCAAAGAGGGCACATGTACTCCAATGTATATAGCAGCATTATCAACAATAGCCAAAGTATGGAAAAAGCCCAAATGTCCATCAACTAATGAATGGATAAAGAAGTAGTGGTGTGTATATGTATATATTTATATAGTGTGTGTGTGTGTGTATATATATATATATATATATATATATATAAAATGGAATATTACTCAGTCATCAAAAACGAATGAAATCTTGTCATTTGCGATGACATGGATAGAGCTAGACATGGATGTGCCAAGCAAAGTAAGTCAGTCAGAGAAAGAGAAATGCCATATGATTTCACTCATCTTTGGAATTTAAGAAATAAAACAGATGAACATAGAGGGTAAAAGAGAGAGAGAGACAAACCATAAAAGAGACTCTTAACTATAGAGAGCAAACTGAGGGTTGCTGGGGAGAAGGTGAGAGGGGGGATTGGGTTAAAAGGGTGATGGTATTAAAGAGAACATTTCTTGTGATAAGCACTGGGTATTATATGGAAGTGATAAATCACTAAATTCCACTCCTGAAACTGATATTACACTGTAAGTTAACTACCTTGAATTTAAATAAAACTTGAAACATTTTTTAAAGCTAAATATTAAAAAAAGATTACTCTGAATTGATGGTTTCCAGAGGGAAAGGGGATGGGGAGATGGACAAAATCAGTGAAAGGGAATGGGAAGTAAGGCTTCCAGTTATGGAATGAATAAGTCACAGGGATTAAAGATATAGCATAAGGAATATAGTCAATGGTATTGTAAGAGTGTTGTATGGTGACACATGATAACTACACCTGTGGCAAATATAGCATAACATATAACATATTGAATCACTATGTTGTATACCTGAAACAAATATAACATGTGTGGCAACTATACTTTAATTTTAAAAAAGAAGATTATTCTTCTATATAGAAAATGAATTATAGGGGCAAGAGTGAAAACATGAGAGCAGGTAGTAGGTTGTTGCAAATATCTAAGCAGGAGTTGCTGGTATACAGATACGAGATATATTTTGAAGACAGAAGTAATAGCACCTCATGATAGGTTGACTGTGGGACATGAAAGAAAGAAGGAAACAAAGGACCCCTTTCTTGATTTGGAGCCAGAGTAATTGGATGAAAGTGGTGCCACCTTCTGAAAAGGGGTAGAGTGGGGAGGAATCAAAGGTTCTGTACAGGACATATTAAGTTTGAAATGTCTTAGTTACCCAAGTGGATATGTTAAGGAGACAGTTGGGTATCCATGTCTAAAGCTCAGTGAAGAAGTCAAACCAAGAAGTAGTAGTATGTGAGTCATTAGCATATTAATGGGTTTTTAAACCAAGAACTTTCTTTTCTTTTTTTTTAAGATTTTATTTATTTATTCATGAGAGACACAGAGAGAGAGGCAGAGACACAGGCAGAGGGAGAAGCAGGCCCCACGCAGGCGGACTCAATCCCGGGTCTCCAGGATCAGGCCCTGGGCCAAAGGCAGCGCTAAACCGCTGCCCAACCATAAGCTTTCTTGAGAATATGTATATAGAGAAGAAATGAGAGAATTAGCTCAAGATCCCCCGTTTTTGGTTTTTTTTTTTTTTTTTTTAATGTTTGGATTTTTTTTAAGATTTTATTTATTTAACCATGAGAGACACAGAAAGAGAGAGGCAGAGACATAGGAAGAGGGAGAAGCAGGCTCCATACAGGGAGCCTGCTGTGGGACTCAATCCCAGGACTCCAGGATCAAGCTCTGAGCTGAAGGCAGGCGCTTAACTGCTGAGCCACCCAGGCATCCCAAGATCCCCCAGTTTTAAGTTTACTAATTTCCCCAAAGATTTTCTAATAATTCATGATTTATAAAATGCATTTCATATCTAAAAGCCACAGAGCATGCCATTTGTCATGTGATATTAGAGACATTTTTTGATCCAATAATATATAGTATATAATTTAATTATAATTGAAATGCCTCCGTATTTTTAGCATTCACATTTAAATAATTTTATAATATCATATTAGTTGAGAAAAAGTAAGAATCATAGCTGCAAGTTTATTTCTCTTAGCTTTCTCTTTTCAAGTCAGTCAGCTTATCATCTTTCTGATGATTGTCTTCATCTTTTAAAATATGCTATATTTACATTTTGTGACCAGGTCTCCTGGCCAGATACTAGCACTCTCACTTCTTTATCCATATTCAAATGCAATCATGAAAAAGCATAATGTTATTTTGAGTATATTGGTGCAGTAAAATAAATTAGACGTATAGCAACTACAGCATTTTCTTGAAGGTCTATTGTAATAAAAAGGGAATTTAGAATGTGTGTTCAATACACTTAAAAAAATTTTTAAGATGGTATTAATAAGTAAAGGATGTTATGTCAAACTCTGAACAACTACATATACTAGAATTCATATCCTTGATACTATCCTTCACTTCACTACTGCATTATAAACAACTTGAAGTCAAGGCAGGATTCTACCTATGTTTGTATACCTTCCTTGCATGTATCATTGACCCTTTCGCTTACTGTACTAACAATTATTAAAGATCTATTATGTGCTGGGCAGACCATACTTGTTCTTGAGGAATTTATAGTCTAACATGGAGCACACAGAAATGAACAGACTAGGTATTTAATGTTGATAGGAGTTGTGATGGTGACATGCCCAGGGTATTGATGAGAACATACAGGTGAAATCCCTGGAAAGAGACATAAAGGCAATATATTCAAATGCTCATACATCTTTGTAAATTTTGAAAAGAAAGAAAACATATTTCTGTGTTCTTGATCATAAAGAAGAATCCTGACATTGTATAAGTTTCATGCCCCACAAAATCTGGGTCTGCCCCCTAAGACTCCACGGAAGTCTTCCAGAAGATAACACAAGGCTGGATCTTGATGAGAATAGAGAAGGAAGTGAGTGGATAGAGGCAAATTAGAGAGAGAGACTAGCAGATAGAGGAAGGTATTCCTGGCACAGAAGGCAGCATGTGCAAAGGCCTAGATGTGACAGCAGAAGGTACAGTGAAGAGATCTGAAATCTACTCATATTTCATTATGGCTATAGTGTAGACTGCAAGATGATATCTTGAAGTGAGATTACAAAAGTAAGCAGAGGCTGGGTGGTGAAGGGCCTTGAATACTATGCTAAGAATTTGGAGTTTATTCTGAGGCTTTTTTGAAAATTTTAGATATGGGAGGAACTTAATCATATTATGTGCTAGAAAGAGTACTCTGGCAGATTGAATAATAGGTTTCAAGGAGCAAGAATGGAGAGCAGTGTTGAGTTTAAAGAGGAAGTTGTTGAATTAGACTGAGAAGAAATGACAGATAACTCACAGGTCTCTGTTTGGGCTAGCTGGTGGGAGAGTAATTCATTGTGATTCTGAATTCAGGAAAAATAATAAATAAATAAATAAATAAAGTTTCATTGAGGCATGTGAGGGAGACAGGTATGTGTCTCAAACTGGAAATAAGAGTTGCCAGATTCAGGTGTCTAGTAAGAAGTAGCACATAGTACTCTGGGGTTTAGGAAATAAATTTGTGCTAAGGAAATATAATATAGGAACCATTATCACATGGATGGTATTTGAAGTCATGGGAGTTGATAGCTTACCAAGGGAACAGTGTAAATCTGGGGACATCAAACTTGGATTCTTGGATCAAATCTGGCCCACTGCCTGTTTTGTGAATAAAGTTTTATAGGAATACAGCCATGCCCATTTGTTTACATAGTGTCTATGGCTGCTTTCACACTACAACAGCAAAGTTGAGTTATTGCAGCAGAGACCATATGGCCCACAAAGCCTAAAATATTTACCATTTAGCACTTGACAAAAAAAAAAGGACTGAAGTCCAAATCTGGGAAAACATCCACAGTTAAACAGGAGTCAGAGAAAGAAGAATCTCTGAAGGATGTTGAGCAGGAAGAAATTAAAAAAAAAAAAAACAGAAAAGAGTAGTATCAATAGAGAATTAAGATAGAGACAGCATATAAATTTTGCCCAAAGATTTTAAATAGTGTCCGATAACTTAAGTAGGATTTAGCCAAAAAGAGAAATTGATTAGCTCCGCTGAAGCACTTGGAGTGGAATATATACTTTACTACATATATCCCACTAAAACTGCTGCCACCAACATTCTTTCAAATTCCAACCTAGACCTATGGTATCATCTTTGACTTACTTATATAAGATGCCACTCATTCTTCCATTCTTTCTTAGGAACAACTATGAATTTATTCCATCTCCTTTTTCTCCATTCCCATCATCACCACTCTATCTGCCCCTCGTTGAGGCAGATACTACATTTACTCCATCTTACTTTCCTATTTGTTTTTTTCTCTACTTTTTCTTATCTTTTTTTAAATGATTTTACCTGACTCTAGCCTTTACATTTTTGTGAGTTCCTTCAAAGAAAAGGGATAATTCTCCCTTAATAAATGTCTACCTAATTATTTTGCCTGTGGTTTCCTATTCTATTTGTGAACATTGTTTAAAAATACAAACGGGATCCCTGGGTGGCTCAGCGGTTTAGCACCTGCCTTTGGCCCAGGGCATGATCCTGGGGTCCCGGGATCAAGTCCCGCATCAGGCTCCCAGCATGGAGCCTGCTTCTCCCTCCTCCTGTGTCTCTGCCTCTCTCTCTCTCTCTCTCTCTCTCTCTCTCTCTCTCTTTCTCTCTCTCTCTCTCTCTATGTCTATCATAAATAAGTAAATAAATATTTAAAAAATACGAACATATTTTCATAGATTTAACACAATAGAAGTTTATTTTTCAGTCAGCATTACCCTGATACCAAAACCAGATGAGGACATCACAGGAAAAGAAAATTACAGGCCGATATCCCTGATGAACATAGATACAAAGATGTTCAACAAAATATTAGTGAACCAAATCCAACACTACATTAAAGGATGATATACCATGAACAAGTGAAATTTATACCAGAGATGCAAGAATGGTTTAACATGCACAAATCAATGTGATATACAACACATTAACAAAATAAAGGATAAAAATCAAATGATCATCTTAATAGATGCAGAAAATGCATTTGACAAAACTCAACATTCATTTTTCATAAAAATTCTCAACAAAGTGGTATAGAGGGAATGTACTTCAACATAGTAAAGGCCATCTATCACAAGCCCACAGCTAATATTATACTTAAAGGTGAAAAACTGAAAGCTTTTTCTCTAAGATCAGAAACAAGACAAGGATGCCCACTCTGGCCACTTTTATTCAACATAGTAGCAAAAATCCTAGCCAGAGCAATTAGGCAAAAAAAAAAAGAAATAGAAGGCATCCAAATTGGAAAGAAGAAGTAAAACTATCACTATTTGCGAAGGACATGATATTATATCCAAAAAAATCCTAAAGATTACACCAAAAAACTGTTAAAACTAATAATTCCAGTAAAATTGCAGGATACAAAATCAATATACAAAAACTGTTGCATCTCTTTATACTAATAACAAGCTATCAGAAAGAGAAATTAAGAAAATTTACAATTACATCAAAAAAATGCCTAGGAAAAAAATTAACCAGGGAAGTGAAGGGCCTGTACACTGGAAACTATAGACGTTAATAAAAAAAATCAAAGAAGACACAAATAAATAGAAAGATTTCCCAATGCTCATGGATGGGAAGAATTAGTACCGTTAAAATATCCATACTGCCAAGCAATCTACAGATTCAATGTAATCCCTATCAAAATTTCAATGCCATTTTTCACAGAAGTAGAACAAATAATCCTACCATTTGTAAGAAACCAAAAAAAAAAAAAAAAAAACCTGAAAAACCTAAATGGAGGCATCATGCCCCCCAATTTCTTTTTTTTTTTTAATTAATTTTTATTGGTGTTCAATTTACCAACATACAGAAAAACACCCAGTGCTCATCCCATCAAGTGTCCACCTCAGTGCCCGTCACCCATTCCCCTCCAACACCCGCCCTCCTCCCCTTCCACCACCCCTAGTTCGTTTCCCCGAGTTAGGAGTCTTTATGTTCTGTCTCCCTTCCTGATATTTCCCAACATTTCTTTTCCCTTCCTTTATATTCCCTTTCACTATTATTTATATTCCCCAAATGAATGAGAACATACACTGTTTGTCCTTCTCCGATTGACTTACTTCACTCAGCATAATACCCTCCAGTTCCATCCACGTTGAAGCAAATGGTGGGTATTTGTCGTTTCTAATTGCTGAGTAATATTCCATTGTATACATAAACCACATCTTCTTTATCCATTCATCTTTCGATGGACACCGAGGCTCCTTCCACAGTTTGGCTATTGTGGCCATTGCTGATAGAAACATAGGGGTGCAGGTGTCCCGACGTTTCATTGCATCTGAATCTTTGGGGTAAATCCCCAACAGTGCAATTGCTGGGTCGTAGGGCAGGTCTATTTTTAACTCTTTGAGGAACCTCCACACAGTTTTCCAGAGTGGCTGCACCAGTTCACATTCCCACCAACAGTGTAAGAGGGTTCCCTTTTCTCCGCATCCTCTCCAACATTTGTTGTTTCCTGCCTTGTTAATTTTCCCCATTCTCACTGGTGTGAGGTGGTATCTCATTGTGGTTTTGATTTGTATTTCCCTGATCATGCCCCCCAATTTCAAACTATATTACAAAGCTAGAGTAATCAAAAGAGTATGGTAGTGGCATAAAAACAGACACATAGATCAGTGGAACAGAATAGAGAACCAAGAAATACAGCCACATATTATGGTCAATTAATTTATGACCAAGAAGCCAATGATACTCGATGGGGAAAAAACAGTCTCTTCGATAAATGCTGTTGCAAAAACTGAACTACACAAGCAAAAGAAAGAAACTATGCACTATCTTATACTACCTACAAAAATTAACTCCAAAGGACTAAAGACTTCAATGTAACACCTGACCATAAACTACAAGAAATAAGGGGTAAACTCTGACATCAATCTTGGTAATGATTTCTTGGGTTTGACCAAAATCAAAGTCTACATAAGCAAAAACAAACAAGTTGGACTACATCAAACCAAAAAGCTTATTTACAGGAAAGGAAACCATCAGCAAAATGAAAAGGTAACCTACTGAGGAAGAAAATATTTGCAAATCATGTATCTGATAATGAGCTAATATCCAAAATATATAAAGAACTCATGAACTCAACAGCAAAAAATCCAATCCAATTAAAAAATGGGCAGAGGGGCAGCCCTGGTGGCTCAGCGGTTTAGCACCACCTTCAGCCCGGGGCATGATCCTGGGGGTCCAGGATGGAGTCCCTCATCTGGCTCCCTTCATGGGGCCTGCTTCTCCTTCTGCCTGTGTCTTTACCTCTCTCTCTGTGTGTGTCTCTCATGAATAAATAAATAAAATCTTTAAAAAAAATGGGCAGAGGATATGAATAGACTTTTTCCTAAGACTTACAAATGACTAACAAATACATAAAAAGGTGCTCAACATCATTAGTCACCAGGGAAATGCAAATCCAAACAACAATGAGATATCACCTCATACCTGTCAGAATGCCCATTATCAAAAAGACAAGAAGTAATAAGTGTTGGCAAAGATGTGGAGAAAAGGGAACCTTTGTGCACTGTTGATGGGAATGTACACTAGCGCAGCCATTATGAAGAACTCTATGGAGGTTCCTCAAAAAATAGGAAGTACATATGATTCAGAAATTCTACTTCTGGGAATTTATATGAAGGAAAACAATAACTCAAAAATATATATGTACCCTATGTTTATTGCAGCATTATTTATAATAGCCAAGACACAGAAGCAATGGAAGTGTCCATTGGAGAACAAATGGATAAACAAAATATGGTGCAAAAAATAAAATAAAATATGGTATATGCCATATGGTATATATTCCATATATACAGTGGAATATTATTTGGTCATAAAAAATGAGATCTTGCCATTTGAGACAATATGGATGGACCTTGAGGGCATTATTCTAAGTTAAATAAATCATATAGAGAAGGATAAATATTACATGATCTCAAAACAAAACAAAACAAAACAAAACAAAAAACAAACTCATAGCTACAGAGAAGAGATTGGTGGTTACTTGAGGCGGAGAGTGTGGAGTGGAAAAAATGGGTAAAGGGGGTCAGAAAGTATAAACTTCTAGTAATAAAATAAGTAAGTCCCAGGGATATAATGTACAGTATGATAACTTTTAATAAAAAGAAAAAAGCTTATTTTTCAATTATACACCAACTGTCTAAGAAAAGTATTCTACAAGTGGCCTTCCATGTGGAGTATCAGGGACCACAATCCCTTCATCTTGTAGCTCTGCCTATCACAACATACCATCTCCAGGGTTGCTGCAGGAATGAAGAGAGAGAGAAGAGTGCATATGATCGTCTCTGTAGACTAGGCCTGGAATTAACTCGTATCATTTGCAGTTGCAACTCATTGGCCTGAACTCAGCCACATGGCCGCACCAAACTTTAAAGGAGTCAGGAAATGAAATGTATCTGTGTGCTCAGGAATAAAAAGAGAACAGATTGGTAACCACTAGAAATATCTGTCTTCTCTCCTTTTTCATCTGTCCTGTATACCACAGCCAGACAAATCTTCCTAAAACATGACTTTCAGGTGTAAGTACTGTCTTACTCCCTGTTGCTTGAACACACCAGCACATTTTTGCCTAGGGGCCTTTGTACTTGGTGTTCCCTCAGCCTAGAAGATTCTTTCCCCGAACTACCATAAAATTTGCTCCCTCAAAACATAAAAGAAGCTTGAAATCTTTATTCAAACATTATCTTAAAGGAAAGACTTCCCTGATTGCTGAATGTAACACTGTGAGCCTTTTGATAGTAAAGACCTTTTCTATCACCCCATCATTTCTTTCTTTTGCTGATAGTATTTGTCACCATCTAAGGTATTATATGTTAATTTTTTTATTGCATTCCCTTTCTCTCCACTAAAACATGAAGCAGAGATTTTTGTTGCTTTGTTAGCCATTTTTCCCCAGCCTAGAATAGTATATGGCACACAATAAGCATGCAATAAAAATCTATTGGCTGAAGGAAAGAATTTCAATACACAAATGATATAATCTTGCAAGGACTGATGTCAATGGAAAGCAAAGTAGGGCTATGGGAAGAGAGTGGAAGAGAACCATCCAAGAGGGGAAGACCATTAGGGAAGCCAGGTGAACTACCCTATTGATAGAAGGAGAGTTCTACAGAATCCTGGACAGAAAGAAAGCTGAGCAGTGGGGCCAAGTCAGATGCACAAAGGGGCAGAGCTTAGCTTTACCTGAAGGCTTGGATCAAAACAACCAAACCTTTCTAACAATCAAAGACAACTGAAAAGACAAAATATGATTTTCCACTTAAAAATTGCTAGAGGGGCACCTGAGTGGCTCAGTTAGTTAAGTGTCTGACTCTTGGTTTCAGCTAAGGTCATGATCTCAGAGTTGTGGGATTGTGACCCACATGGGGATCCAGTCTCAGCCGGAGCCTGCTTGAGATTCTCTCCTCTCTCTCCCTCCCTCTCTGTCATGCTCCTTCTTGTGCTCTCTCTCTAAAATTAAAAAAAAAAAAAATTAATCTTGAAAAAAAGAAAAAATTGCTAAAAATTTTTAATAACAATCTTCAATGCAGCCAAGGTTACAGTGACCTTTTCATATAAATTGATACTATTTTTGAAAGCAAGTATGTATTATTTAGAGCTATATTGACATCAATATTCTTTGTTCCAATTAGTGCATGTCTAGGAATTTATGCCAGGTAAATAATAAGAGATGGAGATAAAAATTTATGACCATGGCTATGTATTATGCCAATATTAGTAATATAAACAATAATAGAAGCAAATGGAATTGGGAACAAACAAATTCAGCAGAGCAATACAGATTAAGCAAATTGTGGCATGTCCACATGGTGAATAGCATGCAGCAATTACATAGTTACAGTTTAACAGAAATATTTTTAAGATATGGGGAAATGCTCATAATATAATACTAAATGAAAAAGTAGCCTTATGGTTAAAAATCTAAATTTTGGAGCCAAGCCAAAATAAGTTTAAAATCTTTATTCCACCATTCACAAGCTTCATGACCTTAGGCAAATCACTCAGTTTCTAAATCTGTTTCCTTATCTGTAAGCCTGGGATCATAATATTAATTCTCAGTATTATTCTAAATATAAAAAAATTATGATTGTAAAGTATTTAACACAATGCATTTAATAAATAATACCTATTATTATGAGAAAATATGACAATATTCTTTACTTCTTTGCATTTAAAAGTACTTTTAAGTACTTCCTAAATTTTCTACATATAAGAGCATAAATGTTTTTATAAAGAGAGAAAAATTAGTTCAGGAGACTCTTAATATTTTTAAAGTTATTCTCCGGGTGCCTGGGTGGCTCAGTCAAGTATCTGCCTTCGGCTCAGGTCATGATCCCAGGATCCTGAGATCAAGCCCTGAGTCTGGCTCCCTGCTCAGCAGGGAGTCTGTTTCTCCCTCTTCCTTTACCCACCCTTACCCCTGC
This sequence comes from Vulpes vulpes, assembly GCF_048418805.1. Classification (NCBI taxonomy): domain Eukaryota; kingdom Metazoa; phylum Chordata; class Mammalia; order Carnivora; family Canidae; genus Vulpes; species Vulpes vulpes. The sequence goes on from NC_132788.1 coordinate 31,088,149, forward strand.
TTGTGGTCTCTCACTCTCTCCCAAATAAATAAATATTAAAAAAAAAAAAAAAAGCTATTCTGAAGTCCCTGGAGGTTTAGAGATATTGCTACGATTTTTGGGAACCTCTTGCAAATTTCATGTTACATATAGTCTATCATTCTGGTTGAAGGCATTTCAGCTGTTCATTAATCTTATTAATCATGATCTATAAGGGAAATACCCCTAAGTTTGCCCCAACATGGAGCAAATTTTAAATAACTAATGACCAATAATAAGATAATTAAAATGTCCAAGAAAGCCTTACAAGAAATACTTGGTAAACAAAAAAGACACAATTGTTCAAAGCCCATTCTCATTCTTTTAAAATCCTATCAATCAAGGACACAAATATAAAGGACTTGATTTGAATAGAAAATAATAAATTTCATCCCTTAAATATATATCCTAAGAGGAGTGGAGGATAGAGTCACAGCTGGCTAACAAAATACTTGGTGATGCTGACATCTAAGGTTGAAATAAAAAAAAAAACTTCTCCAAGTTATCCCAGATTCTATCATGCAGTATTTCCAAGATATGTCTATATTTAATGAGAAATTTTAACTCAAGTCAGAACAACTTTCTATGAAGAATGGTAATAGTTAAGTAATCCTCTCTTTCCCTGACAGAAACAAACGTTTAAATATCAGTTTGAAGACCCAACCAAGCCTGGAAACAAGGAAAGAAATGTAGAAATCACAACTCTGAAATCAGACATGCAGGGTTTGAATGTGAAATAAGGAACAGTAAGAGTTGACCATCTTTATCAAAGATGTTCATGGCTCTGGGAAATTTGGGCAGTAATTTATGTTAATAGAAAATCAGATGCGCCTTCTCTTGATTTGACAGCTAGTGGTCACTAGTCCTACTCCACTCTTGAGTTTAGAATGTGTATATTCCTTCAAGCTACTTCCTCTACCACTAGCATTCTCTGATTGTACTTGAACAGAAGCCTTACACTGTCACAAGTTCTTTGGGTAAGTGTCCAAAGAATTTGGTTTTTAATTCATTTTAGAGATGGTTTCACTCAGGGTCATATCCCCTGAGCTATTTATCCAATAATTCTGAGAAGCTGCAAAACCAAACCAAATGTTTGTATGAGTTGTAAGATAGACTTAGTGGGGACAGGGTCAAATCTACTCAAGAATATATGAACTTCCCCAGACACCCCCAAGGGAAAGTTAGATCCATATTTAGAGCAGTTGTTGCAAAATAGTTTTTCCCATCATATTCACTTACATGTTAAATGCTCATGTTTAATAGTGACCCAGGGAACTTTAGTTTCGGCTGCTAAAAGCTCTTTCAACTCTATAGGTTTCCAGCTATTAGGCTGGGAATTAAATATGTTTTAAAGAAACCAAATAATATCAACAAAATTTAAACCAACTTAATTCAAAATGTGACCCAGAGAAAGGATTCTTCTAGTATTCCCAAAGGCCTGTCACAAGTTATAAAAAGCCAATTCTAGGACATCCTTTCCTATAAGGCAGCCACACTCAGAGATCCTACTAGTAGATGAGTTAAATTATATTCTGCTGGTAAAAATAAAGGGTGGCAATCCTATGAAATCTAAGGTAACTAGAACCTAGCAAATAAGTAGATCTACTTACCAATGAATTTATTCATTTCTATCTTGAACTGGATTACCCCAGAATATGATATTTCTCAGGGTATGGGCAGTTCTTTTAAACTTTTTTTTTATTTTATAGATATGACAAAACAACATACACAGTTTATCATCTTAAAATTTAAGGGTTCAGGGATCCCTGGGTGGCGCAGCGGTTTGGCGCCTGCCTTTGGCCCAGGGCGCGATCCTGGAGACCCGGGATCGAATCCCACATCAGGCTCCCGGCGCATGGAGCCTGCTTCTCCCTCTGCCTGTGTCTCTGCCTCTCTCTCTTTCTCTCTGTATGACTATCATAAATAAAAATAAAATAAAATAAAAATTTTTAAAATTTAAGGGTTCAGTATTGTTAATTATACTCACAGTGTTGTGTAATAGATCTCTAGAAGATTTTCATCTTGCAAAGCTAAAATTCGACAGCCATTAAACAATTTCCCATTTCTCCCTCCCACTATGCCCTGACAACCATCATTCTAGTTCCTATTTCTTTGAGTTTGACTCAAACTCAAAGAAATAGCTGAGATAGCTGAGATAAGTGAAATTATAAAGAATTCATCTTTTTTTAACTGGGTTTTTTTCACATAGCATAATGTCCTTAAGTTTCATTCATGATATAGCATATGTCCGAACTTCCTTTTTATGAGGCCAAATAACATTGAATTGTATGTATATATACCACATTCTCTTTATACATTCATCCTTTGATGGACTTTTATGTTGTTTCCATATCTTGGCTATTGCAAATAGCACTGCAGTGAACATGGGAGTGCTAATATCTAATATCTCTAAGATTCTGACTTCAACTCTTTTGGATAAATACCCAGAAAGTATTTGGTAGTTCTATTTTTAATTTCTTGAGGGTCTTCCATACTGTTTTCCATAGGGCATGGGTTTTCTAACACACTTTTCTCCCTTCTGAAAAAACTTAGATACTACAATATAGTTGCCATCCAGCAAAAGAGAAAAGAGGAATTAGACCCATCTTTAAAAGGAAACATGGTAAGAGAACCAAGAAATTAATCTCGCATAGTGATCCTCCCAAAGGCCCATTTCCAAAGATCCTTATTCATGTTACTCATGACACTGATGCACAGCCGGGTTTGGCAACCATTGACTTAGGGTATAACGTGGACATTTGTCACAGCAGACAGTGTCACAGCTATAACAGGCACAGGTGAGGCAGAGCTTAGACAAGGCCAGGTCAGGAATAGGTCAAACCAGATCAAGCAGGACAGAACTTGGTTTAGCAGTAGGCATTGGCTCCTTTCTGACAAAAAAGCAAGTGTCAGGGCAAGCAGAGCAGCGAAACAGCTACAGAGGGTCAGATCTAAATGGTGAGCAAGTGATGATGAGGAGTCCAGCACCCTGGATAGCTCCTCATTGGTTAAAAACTGATACAAACAAGCCTGAGATCTCTTTATCTTAGAAATCCAAGTTTATAAAATAGGCTCTAACCTCTCAGAGGCCTGTTTGCTGGTAATAATAATAATAATAATAATAATAATAATAATAATAATAAATATCTCACACATATGCCAGCTATTTGTTCTTGTATGCTTATTCCCACCACCACTATCACTACCCCACTTTTTTTTAATCCAAATCAAATGGAAAGGACTCAGGACTCCAGTAGAGTGGAGATTAAAGAGGTTTAGTTTGGATGGAAAAGTATGTACAAAATTTATCTTCCCAAGGTGGTATCTTTCCTAGTTGAACACCAGATCCTGCCAGATTACTGTATTACTTGGATACACTTGGATACAGCATTTTAATCCTATTTTAAAATGAATAACTTTCAATTATCTCTACTTCTTAGTTACTACTCGGTTATAAGAGGTTTATTTTTAAATTTTCTGTAAAGTTGCAAACCTGTTTCCAAGGTGGCTATGCTGAATTTGATCACCATATTCAAACCCTTGGGCTGGTTTTACATGAAAATCATTACCACACAGCAGTGCTTCTCAAAGAGTGGTTCTCTAACACCTGCATCAAAATCACCCATGATGCTCATTACACATGCAGACTCCTGGCCACTGCACCAAATGTAGAAATCAGTATTTCTGAGGTTGGAGTCTAAGAAGCTACATGCTTAGAAAGGTTCGCAGGTGATATGTATACACAGTAATGTTTGAGGCCCACAGACATACAGGCTGGAATCAACTTCTACCACTTCTCATTTCACCACTTGACTCATTCAATAGCACTAACTAAAAAAGTTTTTTAATTATACTTAAAGTTACAGTTGTCTTAGTTTTTTATTTATTTGCTCAACAAATACTCATTGCACAAACATTATGAGTGAGGCACTTGATTGGGCTCTAGAGAAATAACAGGTAACAAGACAGAAATGTTCCTTAAAAGTATGGGGCTAAGTCTATCAGAGAAGACAATCAACAAATAATTTCATAAGTAATTGCTCAATTACAATTTTGACAGGTGCTAATAGGAGAAACAAAAGGTACTAATACCAAGGTAAATCAACTCAGCCTGGGAGTTCAGACAGCTTACCTCTGCGAGGGGACACTCAACCAAGGATATGAAGACTAGATGGGAAAGAGCAGTCCAGAAAGAGCATTCCAGGTGGAAGCAAGCTGTGCCAAGGATCTGAGGAAAGAAGAACTACGGTGAAGAATTAAAGCAGTAAGAAGGCAACTACTAGAGTAGCCAAGGGCCAGATGGTTCCAGCCTTCTGAATCCCATTGAAGATTATAGATTTTATCTGGAAAATAGTAAGAATCCATTGGAGAGTTTTAAACACACACACTTTTTCAGTGAGTTCTGAAGCTGTGTAAATGAAGGAATGAACAGGGGCAGTCAGAATACAATGAAGGCTCAGGCAGGATTTTGCTCAATGACAATGGGCAAACCTATGATGCAGGGCCACCTGGGCGGCTCGGTAGTTCAGTGTCTGCTGGTGGCTCAGGTCATGATCCCCAGGTCCTGGGATGGAGCCCCACGTTAGGCTCCCTCCTCAGCAGAGAGCCTGCTTCTCCCTCTTCCTCTGCCCCTGCTCCTGCTCTCTCTCTCTCCAATAAATAAATAAAATCTTAAAAACAAAAAAACAACCTATGATGTAGAAATCAAGCTTATAAGTAAATATGTTCAAACTATGTCTGATGAAGGTAGTGCCCTGGAACATTGTAAGGACCTTAAAAATCTTAACAACCTAATTTTACTAATTTTAAAATAGCTCTAACAACATATATTTGCCCTTTATAATCAGTGGCAGTCACTCACAAGAACAAAACTAAAAATGTAAATGGACATCCAAACTGCTCATTCCATCTCATGCCAGAGACTTTCTGTGGTTTGTGGCTACAACCCTTTGCCTCTCAAAGAAGTTAGATTTAGTTGGGGGCAACTTTCTGGCTGGGAGTGCCACCCCTATTAACATGCAAACTGTAATCATGGTGCAGTTGAGGAGCACAACAATTGGATTTTGAAACCTATTATTCTACAAAGTAAATACAGGCTTAAGTCAAAAGGCAATGTGTTATTTTAGAAGAGTCATCAACTACTATTTTAGTCAAAAACACATAGTAAGTAACTAGAAAGAAGTTTCAAAGGAAACAGAATGAAATCAGTTTGGAACTTCTAATCTATATTAGGTCAGTTTTTCTTTTTATCCTGGTCTATAACAAACAACAAAGCTCTTTACTTTCCATCCTCAGCACAGTGATAATGTAGCTTGCAACTTTGATTTGGATTACATGCTATAGTCATTATACTTTGAAAACATGGTCAACTAGCACAGAGATTCTCTACTGATAGAAAAGTACTTATAGGGCATCCCTGTGTGGCTCAGCGGTTTAGCGCCTGCCTTTGGCCTAGGGTGCAATCCTGGAGTCCCCGAATCGAGTCCTGCATCAGGCTCCCGGCATGGAGCCTGCTTCTCCCTCTGCCTGTGTCTCTGCCTCTCTCTCTCTCACTTTCTCTCTCTCTGTCTATTATAAATAAATAAATAAATCTTAAAAAAATATTAAAAAAAAAAGAAAAGTACTTATAACAACCAGATTCCAAAAACAAACTTCACTTACTAAATCAAACTCTGTGAGGTTTACATTTAATATGATTATAATCAAAAAGTTTATTAAGCAAATTTCTAACATAAACAAGATTGGAAGAAGAATGTATTAAAAATATTAAAGTGCAAGAGTTTAAGAGTAATCACTGTAAAAACAATATGCTATTCATGAGTGTCATCTATTTAATAGAAGAGGGCCAATGTGATCTCTAAAAAAGTTTCTGAATATTTGAGAATACGTAGCAAGTTTTTTTCTCTTAGCCATAGTTAAATAATTAATACTCTCATTAATTATGTATTAATATATAATCAATTATATATTACTATATAATTATATGCTAATTAAATTCATATGTATAGACTTCCTATGTATACCACAGATTACCAGTTCTTGAAAAGTTGGACAACAAAAATATTTCTGGAAAACTATATAAACATAATTAAACCTTCTTTTTCTGGTTTGTGCTTTAAATTTAAATACAGTAAAATTTTTGATGTTCAGTTCTATGAGCCAGAATACAGAAATTCTTATAAACACCATCACACAGAGGATACAGAACAACTCCAACACCCCAAAGAATTCTTTCACATTGACTCTTTGTATGCAGACCCTCTCCCCACCTCTAATTTCTGGTGACCACTGGTCTGTTCTACACCTCTATAATCTTGCCTTTTTCAGAATGTCATATAAATGGATTAATGTAGTATACAATCTTTTGAATCTGACTTCTTTTCACTTAGCACAATTCCTTCGAGATTCACGCACCTTGGTGTATCTTCTTTCAATGATTCTCTAATTACTATTTTATAGCCCTCATGTCATTGATATAAACATTTACATATAAAGTTACAGACATGTAGAAAGTATCAGAGCTATGGTATAGTTAGTTCTGTAACACAACTTAATTGTTCTTTACGTGAGTAAAATCTCCATATCAGCTAGCTTGTTTGCCATTTTTTTACTTCTAATAAAAGTATCACATAGAAAAGCAACGGTACTTATTTCATGGCATATCACTCCTCGCTCAGGGATTTTCAAGGTTTTGTTATTGCCTATCAATTTAAGTCCAAACTCCTCCTCAAAGTACTCTCAGAGTGTTTTCAATCTTATCTCCACCAACTCCCTCAAATAACCCACTTTCTCGCAAGACTGGGCTATTCATTTGTCCCTGATTCACTCCGTTTTTTGCAACATTGTGCCTACTTATTCTTCAAGGACCAACTCAAATGCCATCTTTGACATGCAGTCTTTCCTAATTCCTTTCTTTCTTTCCTCAAGGTTGCCCCAAAGTGGATTTAAACTTGAGTTCACATAGCATGTTTGGAGAACTTTCTTATGGCATTGTTTATACCTGAGGTAAAAGAATCTATGTACCTGTCTTATTCCCTCCTTCTTCCTTCCTCTCTGATGCTTTTCTCATCCCCCACTGCACTGTTGTGCCATCAGAGAAAGGTGTGATTTTCTAATATTTGTAACACGTATGGCATCCAGCATAGTTAACTTTCATTAAAGTGACACTAAAAAAATCCTATTACAAACAAATATCTGGCTCTAGAAGACACAAGAGAGAAAAGAGTAGACCTCTGAAAACAGACTGAAAAAGAAAAAAGATGGTACTTGTGACTATAATGCCACTAGGAAATTATTTTAAAGCATATTCCTGGTATAAGCATATGAAAGCATTTTATGAACAAAACTTTAAACTTAAAAAAATGTGTAGTCTACTGGTATTTCATCTTCTGTTAAATAGGAGTCCTATATATTCAAGATTCCTAGCCTCCTTATAAGTCACATGTTGATCTTACTGAGACAAAATAGCTCTCCTCGGTGGAGTGACTCATGGAAATTGGTTCACCTGAGGATCAGAAAAACGGGCTACACTTTAGCTTCTAAAACATCACTTAAGAGTTGGTTGCCCATACCACAGTGAGTCATCACCCTCTCATGGTTCCACATGTGATTGTTCTGCCTCCCTCAAGCAGTTTATAAAGACTGTATAGGCAGGAATCACATCTTAGGCTCCTTTTAAAAAAGATTTTATTTAAATTCCAGTTAACATACAGTGTAATATTAGTTTCAGGTGTACAACATAGTGATTCAACACTTCCATACAATACCCAGTGCTCATCACAAGTGCCTTCTTGATTCCACTCCCCACACCACTACCACTTCCCCTCTGGTAACTATCAGTTTGTTTTCTTGTATTGTGTCCATTAACTCTTCCTGTCCCAACTTTCGTACCATGCCCACCACACATGCACACTTCATAGAAGAGACAAACTGTATATGAAAACCATTCTGACTCTTAAAACATTTGGGCATTTGAAATACAACCCCAGCCATTTCCCTATTTCCTAAAGGTACATTCAGCCCTGAGACAGTGCTACATCCTTCCTCCAACTCCTCTTCTCAAGCAGGGTTTAAAATGCTCAGCAAATATCAGCTTGGCATTTCCAGAAGATGACAACAGTCTCAACATCAACAACCGCCAGAGAGAGAAGGGAACAATGCTCTAACTCCAGTTCTACTGCTAACCAGCTATAGGATCTTGTGAAAGTCTCCAGACTTCCCTGGGTTTGGGTTTCCTTGCCTGTAAACTGACACGTGGTTTTAAGTTAGTAGAGATCTGCCTCACTCAAGTTCTGATATCTTCTGGTTCTAACATTGGGGCACTCTTACATGTCTAAGGAGCAGATAAGACTTTCATATCTGGCCTTGCTCTTCATCCCTATGTTCCTCTTTAGAGAAAGCTAAGCACTAAGACTAAGCTCTGAGCTTTCTTTTCTCTTCTCTAGCCTTTGCTCGAAATAGAATAGTAGCACTCTATTCTGATAGCCCCACAGAGCAATCTTTAGTGTAAATGATAGGATGGAAAGAAAAGTTCTATTTCTTTTTGTCCTATTTTTAATGATTTCCAAGTTAGAAAACTGATGACAGCATGAAAGCCTCATCAATATTGCAGACACATAGCTCTCAGTAGCTCCAGATCTCAGTGTTCACAAACCTTCAATATCTCAGCTGTTAATAGACAATAAAAATTATTAGACCTTGAATTTATATTCAACAATCCCTGTAACATATCTGGGGCTCTACATGAGTAACTATTCTCTCTGGTACTCAAATCTCTCTCCAGGATGAACAAGGCTCTTGGGAAGATTCATTAACTCCTGCAGGTGCCTCTGGGGGGCTGTTTAACCTGCTGCCAGGCTTATGCCCCAGTGAGGGAGCTCCTCATTCCTTCTGTGACATCACCTGGGAATAAGAGAGCTTCCATCCTCCTAGAGAGCGGTGGGGGGCACTCAAATGGCTACAGATGACAAGAGGCTCCTTACCTCCATATTTCATCAGCTTCCAAGCCCCACATACCCAAGGAGTAGGTCCTATAATTTGATAAATAGTTGGCCAAGTTACTTACTCTCCCCAGGCTCAGAAGCTTTAAATAAATATATAAACTCAACCAAAAGTGTACGTGATCAGGGTGGTAAGAAGAAAGCAATCTGCTAAACATCCCTGCCCCTTCCTTCTGGGAACTTTTCAAAGACCCATCCTCAGTAGTTATAGGACAAAATGCTATATATTCAATAATCTACAATTCTTTTAAAGCAGATGAAAGAGTTCTCATGATATAGAAACCTTCATAAGAGTAGTTTATTTTGGTAAAGGAAGTCATGGTCTGTGCCAAGTGTTTTCAGTATATTTTCTAGTTTAGTTCTCATAATAACTACCACAATACTGAGGAGTTACTATTATCCCCAGTTTTAGAAATAAATAACATCGCTAAAAGTAATAATAATTTGTTTATTAAGTATTTTAATGCATTATTTTATTTAGTCTTGATGACAGAACTCTGAGATGGGAGGATTCTATTCTTATCCCCATTTTACAGATGAGAAAAACTAAGCACAGAGAAGCTAAATAATTTGTTGAAGATCACACAGCTTGGCAAGTCATCCCAGCAGTCTGGTTCCAGGGCCTATACTCTGAACCATTAAGCTTCACTGACCAGTGAAGCAGGAAAAGGAAAAGTACAACTGCTAGATTTAGTAAATAAAAATATGACATCCAGTTAAATATGGCTTTCGGGTAAGTAATAATTTTAAATAAAAGTTTCTTCTATGTAGCACTTGGGACATATTTATACTAAAAAATTACTGATTGCTTATCCAAATTTCAAATTTAATTGAACACTCTTTATTAAACTGACAACCCTGTGGGGAAGAGATACCTAAGATGTGAGCCTCAGCCTATCCCAGAGAACTTTTTCATATCTGCTACCATATTTAATACATGTTTCTAAGGTCTAAATTATGTCCCAAACTCAGCCCTGGTGCTGGCTTTGGTCAACCCCTGAATTTAAAAAGCAAGCAGGCTTGAGCCTACATTGACAATAGAAAATTTAGAGATTTTAAGGCACTACGAATTTCAGTCCTTCTTGAAAATTCTGTGCCTGGTTCATAAGAAAAACTTAAATAGAGACCTAAGGAGACATTACAAAAAAATTAAAGGATGAGATGGGTCATTTATTTTTCTATGCAGAAATTCCATTTTTTCATAAATACTCTCATAAGAAAAACTAGCAATGTTTTCTAAGTGTTTAAAGAGCCCAGTTAGGAACAGGGTCGTGGGTAGTGGTATGGAGAAAATACAGGCAGACAATAAACAATCATTAGAAAGAGGCTTCAGATTTTCCTGTGCCCTGGTAATTTACGTGCCACAGCCCCACCTTTAGCCAGGAAGATGATATTTAGATTTTTACTAATAGGATATGTTTGAACATTTACTTAAAACACACACTCTAGGGATCCCTGGGTGGCGCAACATTTACTTAAAACACACACTCTAGGGATCCCTGGGTGGTGCAACGGTTTAGCACCAGCCTTTGGCCCAGGGCGCGATCCTGGAGACCCAGGATCAAATCCCACGTCGGGCTCCCGGTGCATGGAGCCTGCTTCTCCCTCTGCCTGTGTCTCTGCCTCTCTCTCTCTCTCTCTCTCTCTCTCTCTCTCTCTGTGTGTGACTATCACAAATAAATTAAAAAAAAAAAACTAAAAAAAAAAAACACACACACTCTAGCAACTACAGTAAAACACAGGATTTTTTTTAAAGTCATCTGCTTAGAACTTTCGATGGCTTCTCTTTTGGCATTACACAGTCTGTATTCTTCATGATTATTTAGGTAAGTTTCAGTTTCCATATGGCTTGACATCACATGGGTGAATCAGCAGAAAACCAGCATCTTTATCACATTTCCCATTTACTGACAATCGTCCTAAATATAGCTGCCTTTTATACAACCATAAAAGCTTTCCTCTCCTCTGTTAAGACAAAACATTTTAGGGGAAGAAGAAAATCTTGGCAGGATCCTGGTGTTCAAAATAAGGGTAACAATGTACAGGTTTCACCTATGCTAGGGAGAGAAGTATTTTACCCAGAGGACCAATGATTTGACCCACAGTCAAATTTGCCAATTGAGTAGAATTCACTTAGGGAAACTAACCCTGGAAGGAGATTCAGATTATGGCTCCCCTGCTCAATAGCTTTATGATCTTGTACATCACTTTCCCTCTAAGCCTCAAGTCTTCTTGTCTTTAAAATAGAAACAGTAATAGTGGCTACCTCACAGGGTTGTAAGGAATCGATGAGCTAAGGACTTAGTACAGTGCCTGGCAGCCCATACAGACACCCGATGAATGTTTAGTACTGTTAACACTATTGTCATTTGACACCAAACAACATACCTATGGGCCCTCTCACTAGCTTCTCAAAGAAAAAGCTAATTTTGCCCAATGGTCATGTCCCTTTGGATGGTTCAATTGCACTCTCAGGGTGACCAGGAGTGTTGGCAGGTATAGCTACTGTATAAATGAATCCATCATATGTAAATACGTCTATAATTAGACTTTGTGTTCTTAAGAAATAAGTTCTCAAGTCACAATTTGTACATTTCTTTTTAAAATCTGATGATTTGAATAGTTGTTTACAGATTTAAACTCTCTAGACTAATTACTGAAAGAAACAGTGATTTTTTTTTTAAAGAAAAACTTATTTCCTTCCTAAGGCATTTATTATTTAGAAAATAAGATTAATTTTGAAAGATACTTTCATCCAGGGATGCCTGGATGGCTCAGTGGTTGGGCACCTGCCTTTGGCTCAGGTCGTGATCCTGGGATCCTGGTAGAGTCCTGCATCAGGCTTCCTGCAAGGAGCCTGCTTCTCCTTCTGCCTGTGTCTCTGCCTCTCTCTCTGTCTGTGTCTCTCATAAATAAATAAATAAATAAATAAATCTTTTTTAAAAAGTACTTTCGTCCCTTTGTCACTTAGTTGAATACTTCTTTTTCACACTAGTTAAATTAGACTTAAAATTAGATTTTAAAGCAAAAACAATTCTCTGCCTTTAACAACACTATTTAAAATGCAAATTACATTGCAGATAAAAAGAATTGAAATTTTTGTAGCTTAAAAATAAGTGGAATTCCAGAGTCAATATCATATAAATAGGTGTCCATCTGGCCAATCTTCATGATTGCCAAATTTCTTCTTTCAATTGTTTAGGTTTAACAAGAATTTAAACAGCTCCCTCTTGTGGCCTAAAAAGTCATCAGCAATCCAGAGTTTAGCCAAGTTCTTACCTGTCATTTTATTCAGTGCACATTCACTTAATAAATTATATATTGTGTATCTGCTATAGTAGTGGAGAAGGAGAGCATAAATAGAGGGCTAGGATGGATGTGATTCATGGGAATGTGATTCATGTGGATATAGTCAGCTCCAAAGCTTCAAACTGGAACTCTTAGTGTGCATGCTGCTTCTAATTTAAGGGCTGTATTTCTCTAAAATGAAAGGTTGAGCTTTAGCCAATGCAGTATATTAAGCAAATGGTTGCCTCCATTGACTGGTTGAGCTGCAAGGTACTCGGAAATCCTGATACCAAATTTACCTATTTTCCGCTGAAAAGCTTCAGATCAAAAAGTGTAAATGCAAAGTCCCCCTGAATACATTTTCTAGTAAACTTTGTCATGGTCCCTGAAACTTCATTTTAACCATCTGTTCATTCCAAAAATAGCTGAGGGCTGCCATGAGGTACGAGGCACTGTGCATAGAACAGACATGCCCCTATAATGCCCACAGCCTGGTGGGAAGAGAAGCATGAAGTACTCACACTGTAATACGTCAGATGTGGCAGTTACTGCCTGTGAAAATGACAGGGAGACCTAATGGAACCAGGTACATCAGGAAAGACAGTTCTGAGAAATGACTTAGTAGGTATTGGCCAGATTAAGGGAGGATGGGAAACTATTTCAAGTAGGAAAAATAACATACACTATAAAAAAAAAAAAAAGCATCTGTCAAACTTGAGAACAGGGAGGTGCTTGACTCTTGAGGAACTGGAAGCACATAATGGGGCTGGAGAATGTGGCAGGAGAGGGTAGAGGGTCAGCGTCAGGCAGAAGCCAATCATGCAGGGCCCTGCAGACTATGTGTAGGTTTTGAGCATTAGCCTCACTGAGATATGCACCAGAAATCTATGAAATGTTTCAAGTTTCAAGTTCGTGACTAACACTACAATCTTTTTTTTTTTTTTTTTTTTTTTTTTAGGGTCCCGCTGGCTGCATGTACAGACAGAATTGGAGGGAAGTCAGAGTGGAAGTAAGGATACTTCTTAACATTAAAACTGCAGCAGTCAGGCAAGTTTTGCCTTGACTGACTGCTGGCTGGAGCCTGGGTGGGGTCTGAGGAGACGGCAGGAGGGAACAGGATGTTAGAAATATATTGCAAGATTACACTGACAGGATTTGATGATGAAATAAGAGTAAGAGGAAGATTTAAAGCTGACCCTCAACACAGCAAAGACAGTGATGATCTACACCTATACGCAAAAATCTGATGAATCTCACAAATGATGTCAAATTAAAGAGCCAGAGAAACAGTCAAACAGAAGAATACCTCCCTGCAGCTACCATCACCTCCTCTCTCTGGAACTGCTGGGTGACAGGCCAGGACCTATTTTGTGTCACCTTACTATCCCTAAGGCTGTCTGCCTTCCAAAGTCAAGAGAACCAACATGGAAAAATCAAAATGTAAGGTTTGAATAAGTAAGAGAAAAACCAACCAATGAAAACATTTATGTTTAACACCTTGGATGTTCAAGAAACTGCTTAGAGCAGGACACAAATGGGACATGCCTTCTCTAGCATTATTTTTAATGTAACATAATCTGAACATTCTGGTCTACAGATCAAGGGAAGTGAAAAAAAAGAGAATTCATAATAAGTTATCTGTAAAGGCGGAAATGCTTAGTGTGAATATATGATGCAAGACCCTCTTATGCCAAAGGAAACTATGAGAAATATTACTTTGAATTTCCTGCTTATTTTATCCCCACTGTATCAAAAAATTTTTAGCTGCTGGTATTAAGATCAAAATAGATTTTTTGGCCCCAAGCAGAAAGCTTCTAGTCAGGAAAACAAATGCCAGTTTTTTAAATTATCTGAGAGTTAGAATTAGTTTGAATAAGGAGCCTAAGTCTTTCAGCTGAGGAAAATACATTTGAATGTGGGAGATCACCTCAGGACATTGAGAATTTCCCACGGAAATATCCGACAAAAGCAGGGAGAAAACAAAATTTCCAGTTGAAATGGGAAACAAAGTATGACGAGAACAAAGAGTTGAGTGTGTGCTTTGGTAGCTTAGTTTGGTAATTCATTTCAAAGGCAGATGAGAGGAAACTGCTTAAGCAAAATTGTCTTATTGTTCTGACAGTTCCCACGCTGAATCAGAAATCTTTGTCACCTCAATTCTATAAAGGAGAAAAGTTATCTTTATTAGGACAGGAAAAAAAATGTTCTCCTATCAGCTTTAGGTGAAGTATGAAGTTGATCATTTTTAGAATTTGGTACATTTGCTTCATTTTTCATATTGGTCTTCAAGAAAACAAAAAGAAAGAAGAAGAAAACAAGACTATAAATCCTCAAAGAGAAGATAGGAAGATTTCATAAGCTAGAGAGAGACTAACATATCATGACCCCATTTTACTTGTAACATTGAACGTCGTGAGCTTGAATGTCTTATGCACTTGCTGATTTTAAGCAGAATCTCAGGAAAGCAGATCTGAGGGGAAGTAGACAACTGAGAGGAGCTTGCCTAATGTCCCTCCGGATTGCAGCCCCTGTGCCGCCAGTTGCTGGGAGTGCTGGCGGCTTAGGGCTCTCATTTGAGTCCCTCTCTGCAGATCATTCTCAGCTGAAAAAAAGCCAGCTCACTCAAGGTCATGCTCTCTTCCCAGGCAGCCTACACCCAGTGACTGGTCTGGATGGTATATAAAAGTCCAACACTACCCCTGAAATTTAGAAAAATTCTAAAAGTCTTCAGTGTCAGTGCTCCCCATGGAGTCACCTTCGTCAAGATGCCATTATGGTTCAACTTCTTCCTTGGCAGAGTCCTGCTGCTTTTCCTTCTCATCTAAAGGTGTAAAACTTGAAAGTACTCCCTGATGAACTATCTGCTGAACTCAGAGTCAGCTTCCCAGGGAACATAACTGGGATGTTGGAATTACAGTGTTTTCATTTTATGTTTATTGTCTTACATATAAGAGTGAGGGACAGGAGGTTCTTAAGCCCGATTCCTAATTAATCATCTTTCATCACTTTGGAGAATTCGAAGGATAGGGATTGCAGGACATTCCACTTAGGGAAACATTCAGAATCAACTTCATTTGATTACAAACCAAGGCAATTCCCAGTCTATAAATTAATCACTACAAAAACAAGGAATTAAATCATGATACTGCCCTCCCTCCTAAAATCCTCTCTTCCTCTGGCCACAAGGATGTGAAATTGTCTGTCTCCCCTCCTACCTTCATGACCAATCTTGTGTGCTTTTTATTCTTCTTTATTAATGAATAATAAATTACCCAAAGGTATGCAGAAATTAGTGAAAGCATTCATTGTGATACACAGCCATTAAAATGTCTCCTTTCTCAACATTTCCATCAATGGTAAAAATAAAAGAATATCTGAGTAAACCATTCACTTAGTTAACAGCTATACATTGAACATCTCCTATGAACTATAGGTGGTTTAGAGTTTGGGAAAGAAAAGTGAGAAAGAAATATCACTTCCCTTAAGAAATTTAACATCTAGTACAAAGAGTTGCCTAACAAACCCAACACCTCTTTTTTTAAAACAAATATTTTGTGATGCCATCATTATGATTCTGATATAAAATTCATAGGTAACTTACCTACAAATTCAAAAAAACAGTATAATGCCCTAATTATAATCTAAATATAAATATAAAATATAAAATATAATTGTAATTTATTTTACAATTGTAAAATATAAACAAACAAAAAAAGCAAGTAGTAATTTTTTTAAATGTGGTTTGATATGTAGCTGCTATAACAATAATCAGATGCTATGCCTTACATAGTAGCACCCTTCAATCTTTATGACAACCAAATACTTCCCCAAAATTTCTAAAATGCTACCAGGAGTGGTTCTGCCTTTATTGAAAACTACTAATTGAATCATTTAAGAGAAGAGAAAGAAATCATTTCTATGAATTTGAAAGATGGCATCTAACTCTAATATTTCAAAAATAATGCATGGAACTTATGCATCTTTGTTCTAAACAGAATACGGTTAGACATATTCAAATAACACCATGTTATAGGCTGAATGTATCCCAGAGAAATTCAAATGTTGAAGCCCTGTACCTTAGAACCTGACTGTATTAGGAGCTAGTGCCTTTAAAGAGGTGATTAAGTTAAAATGAGGTCATTATGGTGGGCCCTAATCCGATTAACTAGTGTCCTTAAGAGAAGATCAGGACACAGAAAACTCAGGCAGAAGGACAACCATGTGAGTATATAGTGAGAAGGCAGCCAAGTAAAAGACAAGGAGGGAGGCCTCAGGAGAAATTAACCCTGTGGGTACCTAATCTTGAACTTCCAGCCTGCAGAACTATGAGAAAATAAATTTCTGTTGTTTTACCCACTTGGTCTGTGGTATTTTGTTGTGGCAGCCCCAACAAACCAATACACATCCCTAGATGGGAGTTGAGATAAGAGATATTTCTGCCCTTAAGGCCTAGACCTCCAGCCCAGAAGTGGTAAAAGTGCAAAGGAAAAAGAAGGAAAAGGACTGAGGAGCTCTTGAACAGAAGTTGAGGAGGAGGACGGCTGAATAGCTTTTGTGTTTAAGGAATTGCATTGCCTGCTCATTTAATTTAGCATTGTGTTCAACATTTGGAAGGAAAGGCATAATCCTCATAGAGAAGTCTATTAACAATAATTTCTGTGTCAAAGCAGTAAAAAGAGCAATTGTGAGCAAAAATCCAATTCTCAATTGCATTTTCAAAATGTAATGTATGTAAAAAATACACAAGGGAAATTATGCAAGTAAATGTCTAATATTTGCATGGTTAGCAAAAGTTTGCTCCTACAAAATGGGGACCAGATGAGATATACTTATTGTATAAATTAATAAGGATCCATCTGTAAAGGCTTGTTTCTCATTTCTGCATTCTGTTCTACCACATGTTCATTTTATGCATTAGTGTGATGTTATTCAGACCAGTGGACTGCCATTGCTTTCTGTGTATTTTCACCATCACTGCTGACTCACAATAGATCCGAGTTTAACAATGAAGAGATTTGTTTCTTACAATCAACTTTCCTATAAATCCTCACTCCTTGTTTGAGTGTTATTGCCAGGCTGCATTGTCTTCCTTAGTGTGTAAATAGTCCATATCAGACACATACCAATGGAAGGTGTAGAGAGGTAAGGGAACTAACATATGAGTAAGAAGAATATAAATGCTACATAAACTGAAAGGAAAAAATGTTTGCTTTGTTGCACTCTTTTTTCTTCTCTGAATTTTTTTTTACAGAAGCAATATTTATTAAGCCTTTACTATGTTCTAGACTCTGCTAAATACTGCAGAAATAACTATGAAGTGTAAAAGGGCCATCACCTCCAAGAAATGATCATCTATCTGGAAAGACAACACTAAAATATATGAAGCAATTGTTGAGAGAGTAATTAAGTGCCAAACTCTAAAAGATACTGATCACAGAGCTTCCCTGACTAGGACAGCAGAGGTGAGATAAATCCTCAAGCACCAACAGCCAAGTCATTCATTCAACAGGATCATGTGACAGAAGCACACCCAGGTTCATGCTTACACCAGCTTCATGTTTACCATAATTGCAATGACACCTGTTGAAGTAAATTACATCATCAGCAAGCACAAAGGCATCTATCATTACTCCAATGTTATCTTGGCTTTGCTAACAATATTTGCGTCAGCATTTTCAATGATTTTATTATTAATTGAGTCATATTAAATATGGAGGGCAAGGATGGTAGATTTGAGGCAGCATCCACAAGAAAGAACCCTAAACCCTGAGTAAAGGCACTAGAACCCTAAACCCTGAGTAAAGGCACTAAGTAAATACCTTCTTAACCTGGTTTCCGGTTCCCATAGATATGTTTAAAACCTAGATATGATATGATTTTTTTTTTTTGCCTTCCAGAATATCTATTTTATTTATTTTTAATCACTTCCTTATGGTGCTGGCTAGGCTTTCCTTCTAGTTTACACATTCCCTATGAAGTGGAAGCTATATGTAAAGCTTGAATAGATTCACCGCTGGCAAGAATACTTCATAGGTGACATTTCTACATCATCTTGTGCCACATCGGGATCTTCACAATATCTGATCATTCTATCAAAAGTGGGGTCAGGTGCACCTATGGAGTCAAGGTGATGGCAGCCAGGTCCTTTTACTGCAGAGCCATGTTCCCTTCCTTTCAATCAGCGAGCAGTCTGGGGAGTGCGCGGTGATGGTCCCCATCAGACTTTCATTCAGTGAAGGCGAGGGAACATATCTATGTGGCCTGGGAAGCAGGTAAAGATAAGATAGCAAGAGACCAGATTTGATAGAAAAAAAAAATGCTATTTTCATATGACACTTCAAATGAACCACTGAAAAGGAGGGGTACCTGAGAGGCTCAGTCGAGCATCTGATTCTTGATTTCAGCTCAGGTCATGATCTCATAGGTCATGAGATCAAGCCCGATGTAGGGCTCCCCAGTCAGCAGGGAGTCTGCTTGAGATTCTCTCTCTCCCTTTCCCTTTTCCCCTTCCCCCTGATCATGCTCGTGCCTTCTCTCTCCTTCTCTCTCTCAAATAAATAAATCTTTAAAAATAGAGACACTTTTCAATCACTTTTTCCTTGTACAATAGCAAGAAGTCTCCATAGTCTCTTGCTGAGAGTTGGTAGATTTCGAGAGATCTCTTTGATTTGTGTAATTGGGAGTTTCCTAAAACTTTGCCAGCTTTTGCATACTGATGGATCATACCAAGTTATCACTCAGATTAAACTGCTTTGTATCTCTATCTTTATAATCCAGGACTTTAGCCACCGGGAAGTTCCCTTAAGGATCTCTGAAAGCACTAGGGCATAGTTTCTATGTGCATAAACAGGTCTCTCAAGTTCTTCCATTTTTGCTTCCCTCACCAGCACTGGTTGCCTTACCAACAGCATCAGTGCTGGTCCCTCCATGAAAGCTGTACTGTCTCCCGATGTTCTCAAAGAAAGGAAACCCTGGAGGTTCTAAAGCCTAGGGCTGTCCCTGCACTAAAAATCATGTTATGTTCCTCAAGGTAATGGGCAGAGAGTCCTTTTTCCCTCTCTAGGGTACACTTTTTGAACTGGGAATAAACACAGTGCTGCCAATGTCCCTGGGTCTCATAGAGTCCCTCCTGCAGCCCCTCTCCTCACCTGACTCAGAAAGGAGTCTCCCAAAAAGGGCTGAAGAAACATAATAATATTATTAGCCAGCACTTACAAAGCACATATAATGTGTAGTGTACTGCTTGAAGTAGTTTACATAGCTTAACTCAAAATATCCCTGAGAGGCACTTATTACCAACATCCCCATTTTGCAAATGAAGTATAGGAGATGGAGCACCTTGTTCTAGATTGTCGCCAGCCCCTAAGTACCAGAACTGGGACCTGACCCTAGGCCTTCTGTCTATAGAATCTGTGCTCTAAGATGCTACTGCTTTGTGAATATCAAGCTGTTCTTGGCATTCCTTTCTTTCCCTCACCACAGATACCACTCTCCCCAGTAAATACCCAGTGAGAAGCAATTCCTTAGGTGCTGGCTCAGGCTGAGACCCATGCCACACTATTATCATCTAAAATTTATTTTTTCCCATTGCAATTTAAAAACAGTTCTCTCAAGCCCCAAACGTCATGCATTTGGCCATTAACATTAACAGCCTGAGCCGCTATTTCCTAGCTGCTCTTTTGGCATCCATAAGTTACCAGCAAAGGATAGAAAAATCTGGAATGGGTCCCTTACCCAGAAATTACAAACTCTATTAAGGCTCTAAAGTGGGAAACAATAGGAGGCAGAGAGAGACTAGGGAGACAATAATAAGGCACAAATTAAAAGGAAGTTGGAGTGATGACAAACATACATCCTCAACTTAGTTTTTACTTTTGGCCATTAAACCAACTGGTTTAATGGTTACTATGATGCTAAAATCAAACCTTGTTTCTGCATTATAACTCAAATCCCTAGGCATTAAAGAAAATAAGTTTACCTAGTTCCTACCTTTGCCAGCCCCCAAAATGCATCTTTTCCTCCCCAAGCCCATCCCAATAAACACTTAAGTGAGAGTTTACAATTTCACATGTGATGATTTGTGAGCGCTGGTCTCAAATGGATCTTAGGTGCAGCTAATATAAATGATAAACTCTCAAGGGCTTGCCAGCTAGACCTGTAAATAAGCTGATTTTAATAGCAATTCATTCTGTAACAGACACTACGTGATGACTTCCCACAAAATAAATGTTTGTGTTTTCAAAGAACACGATGGCAACTAACAATTACATCCCAATAGAAACATTAAAAAAAAAAAAAAAAAAAAAAAAAAAACCTAGTCAAGATTTGGGAGCATCAGAACTTTCCTGAGAGTATGATAATAGAGTGCTTTCTCCGAGCTTGTGCTGCCAGGCCCAAGAAGCAAAAGCTGAGCTGTGTCTCAGGGTGGAGGCTGCAGGGGAAGATGTGTAAGATCTAGCCCTTGGTGTGGGGTGGAGAGAGAAAAGTAAAAGATGAAGATCTATGTAAGCATCCCACATCCTCTACAGCAATCAAGACTATTGAATAGAATTCAGTTGATGGCTGTGCAGCAGCATTTCTCTCTCTTTCTGCAGGGAGCAGGTCATCTTTTCATGACCTCTGCTTCCCTCTGATGGCTTTTATTCCCTTCTCTGCAAACACTTCTACCTCTAGTTGCTATTCTACAAAGCAAGTTTGACACGAAGTCCACCCCTTGAAATCATTATATTAACATTGGGACTCCTGAAATGAAACCAGAAAACAACTCTGTTTTCCCACTTGACCATTCATATGCACTCTTTGGGGAAAGCTCTTCCCCTTACATTTGGATAAAAATTCTTATAGTCACTCTCAAATTACAAAAAGTCTTCCAGTACTGTCAAGTCATTAAAAATTATTATTATTTTAAAGATATTATTTATTTATTCTTGAGAGACACTGAGACAGAGAGAGAGGCAGAGACACAGGCAGAGGGAGAAGCAGGATCCATGCAGGGAGCCTGACATGGGACTCGATCCCGGGTTTCCAGGATCACACCCTGGGCTGAAGGTGGCACTAAACCACTGAGCCACCCGGGCTGCCCTAAAAATTATTTTAAATTCAGTAATGAATATGTCCAGACTGGTATAGTAAGTTAAATTTTCAGTCTTCTTTAAAAGTTAAAGTCTGGCATCTTGGCTAAGGCCTGCCATGGAAAAGCAGGCCTTCTCTCTATTTTCTGGACCCCCACTACCACACCTGAGCACCCACTTATTTGGTTGCCTCTGTGTCCCCAGGGCCTGAATTCTCCAAAAATCCTTTTTACTCCTCCAATACTTTTATGCCTTCTATGCAAATGATGGATGAAAGGCTGCAAAACTTGTTTTAGACCACCTAAATCATGATTCACTCAACCAATTCATTAAAGTATCCATTTGGCTTTTTGATTTAATTATAATTTATGGGATGTCTGCTATTTATAGAGCACTGTGCTAAAGACATTGCATAAGACACATTCCCTGCCATTCAGAAATTTTCTGTCTAGTTCAGATGAGAGAATATGTACACAAATAATTACACCATAAGGTCATAAATTCTATGACCCTATGGTCATGAGAATAGTAAATGCTACTGGAAAATAGCAAAGGAAACTACCTTTTCCTTCTATTTTTTTTTTAAAGATTTTATTTATTTGTTCATTAGAGACACACAGAGAAAAGCAGAGACATAGGCAGAGAGAGAAGCAGGCTCCCTATGGGGAGCCCAATGCGAGACTTTATCCTAGGACCCCAGGATCAAGCCCTGAGCTGAAGGCAGATGCTCAACCACTGAGCCACCCAGGCGTCCCAGAAACTATCTTTTCCAACATGGATTCCAACATGGATTTCTCAGAAGACTTTATGAGGAAGTGGAACGTGAATTTGAAACTTGAAGGTACTATTATAATAATAATAATAGCTCAATATGGTGTTTTATATGCATATTACTACTTAAAACTTACAACAACCTTACAAAATAGGTACTATTATTGTCTGCAATTACATATGAGAAAACCAAAGCCTTGTGATACCAAGTAAATTTTTCCAAGTTCACATAACTGGGAAGTAAAGGATCAGGGATTCAAACCAACATTGTCTACTTTAGAACATTGGGAAGGGGCAGCCCTGGTGGCTCAGTGGTTTGGTGCCACCTTAGGCCCAATCCTGGAGACCTGGGATTGAGTCCCACATCGGGCTCCCTGCATGGAGCCTGCTTCTCCCTCTGCCTGTGTCTCTGCCTCTCCCTCTCTCTCTTTCTCTCTCTCTCTCTCTCTCTGTCTCTCATGAATAAATAAATAATTTTTTTAAAAAAAAAGAACATTGGGAAGAACTTTCCAAAATGGGAAATGGATGTGGGATATAACATAGATGAGGGAACAAAGTTAGGAAAGGTAAAAGGTGGTCAAAGTATGGGCTAAGATGACATCCCATTGTGACAGGACGATCTCTGGAGGGGTACTGGAAGATGACAGAAGTGTCAGGTAGACCAGTGGACTCAATTACCTCCATATCTGAGTAGCCTTTAAGAAGAAACTCTAACAGAAGAGCATATCTGGCTGCTACTTGTCCCCTCTGTGCTCTTCCCCCCTTCCCTAGTGCTAACCACACAAGTTTGTCTTGAGCTCAAGCCTGTGTTTATTTTACCTTTATTATGGTAGCAGGATTTGATCTGACAACTCCTATATAAGGAAGGTTTCTTTCTTTCTCTTTTTTTTTTTTCTTTTTTTCTTTTTTTTTTTTTTGAGAGAGAGAGAATGTGTGGGGAGAGGGGGAGAGGGCAAGAGGAGAGGGAGAGGGAGAAACCCAAGCAGACTCCCCACTGAGCACAGAGCCTGACTCTGTAGGATTGAGCTCAATCCTACAACGCTGAGATCATGACCTGAGCTGAAACCATGAGTTGGATGCTCAATCAACTGAGCCACTCAGTTGAAGTGGCTTGAGCCACTTCAAGCATATGAAGAAGGTTTCTATTTGCATAGTTCTGTGTTCAGGTATCAGTGCAGCTCATCCTCATTATCTTCCTTTTCCACAACCCCAATAAATAAAAATGTCAATCAAAAGTCTTCAGTAGGGCCGGCTACTTTGGTGTAATCTTAGTATGTTTAAAGGGTGAGAGTGTGAATAGGGAGACATGTGAGAAAAGGAAAAGAATGATGAATATAATCATACTAGGGACTAAAAGAGTGGAGTGACCTAGAGGATAGATCCATCAAAACTAAGAAAAATCTGCTTATCTGCTTAGAGTAAGACACTTACAATTTTCAGTGCATTCTTCAGAAGTATGATATAAACTGCCACTTAGCCATAAATATATCTTTTTGTTTTTTAAGTGTATATTATCTATTGTTATGTTCAGTGATTTATAGAATGATATCCTTGTGAGGATATCTAGCCATTTTTCTCAAAAATACATTCTTTGCACTGCTCCTTCATCTCTCCTACATGACCATTTCTCCCCCTAGACCTAATGTCTATACTCATGTACTTTAATCCTCAAACATAGTCAGATACATCACTGAGATTTTGCTTTTATGAGACTCCCTAGCTACCACTTTTTTTCCAAACTAAAAAGAAAGAAATGAAATTGTAAGTGTGGCCCTTAACAGCTGCATGAGAATGAGTTAGAACTTCAGAACTCAGTGTGGGTGGGCACCTGGGTGGCTGAGTCAGTTAAGTGTCTGCCTTCTGCTTGAGTCATGATCTCAGGGTCCTGATATCCACCCCAAGTCAGGCTCTGTGCTCAGTGGGGAGTCTGTTTCTCCCTCATCCTCTGCTGCTCCCCCTGCTTGTGCTCTCTTGCTTGCTCTAATAAATAAATAAAATCTTTTTTAAAAAAAACCTTCAAACCTTGGAATTGTTACTGGGTCTGGCCCTATATTGTAACTGGTGGAGGGGTTGCTATGTCTTTTCCCGTGAATGAGGTACAGGAAGCATCTATGCCTGATGCTTTTGCAATAATTTATATTCCCATGTTTTTCACCGCTTCTCTAGGTATGGTCTTGGATTTGGGGTTCTCTTTTCAGGCTTTTTTTTCCCCTTTCCTTTTAGTCCCTAAAGAAGAAATGCCTCTCTAGGTGATTCACAGGTGCTGGGAAGTTCTGCAGTAAGGAATTGCATTCAATTTTGTTTCATCTGGAAGTCCTCATACTCTTCTTGTAAGAGCTATCAACATCCTGTAGACACAGGCTAGTAAGCACTGCTATAGATGAAAATGAAGACATGCAGCATCTGGCCTGTCAGACTGGACTATAATAAAAGTCTTTGGGTTAACAGGAAGAAAAATAGTGGATAATACATAACTGCAAGTGTATTTTTCATGCATTAGACAACTATAAGTTGCATATCCTGAATATGAATTGTTGCTGTGAATTTTAAATGCCCAAGATAAAAATAAAATAAATAAATTAGAGCTTATCACTTCAAATCTCATTTTTATGCCATTTTCTACAGAAATATAGTCTCGTTTTCCAGAAGTTTCCCTGGGATTTTTAAATGAATACCTAAATGTTCTCGGCTTTTTCACCTTTATAAATAGGTCTGACCCATTCAAAACTGCAAAGACACAATTATGTGCCAGGAAGATACAACTGCAAATTTTTTTTCCCCCCAGAAACTGCAATGGAGCCCTCCTGTGGCTAATTTAATCCAACAAATTTTCCCTGATCTAAGCAGAAAAGCATATAAAGAAGCAGTTTTACTGCAGCTATAGCCATGACAATGTACTTTGAGTCTAAAAGCCCTGGGAACAAACAGCTCGATGACAAATATATATTCCCTTAGAAAGAGAAAATAAAGCCTAAGGATAGAAGGAATAGAGTTTACTTCTTTATTTTTGCAGACAACATCTGAAGTCATTTTTATCAATTTCATGGTGATAGTTTACCAAAAGCAAGGTCTGGAATTTAGAAGCTACAGCAGCATTGAGGAAATATAGGTACATTAAAAAAAGGTTGAAACCACCTATTTCCATGACTCAAATTTCCCAAATGTTAAATAAGAGCAGAATTTTCTATTTATCCGGAAGTAATTTATCTGGCCGATGCTATAGACTGAATGTTGATGTCCCTCTAAAATTCACATGTTGAAAACCTAATATGCAGTGTGATGGTATTAGCAGGTGGACTTGGGAGATGATTAGGAATTAGTGCCCTTATAAAAGAGGCCTAAGAAAGCTTCCATACCTGATCTCCCATGTGAGATTATAGCAAGAAGCAGCTATCAATGAAGAAGCGGATTCTCACCAAGCATTATATCTATCAGCACTGTGATTTTGGACTTCCCAGCCTCCAGAAGTATGAGAAAGTAATTTATGTTGCTTATGAGCCATCCACTCTGTGATATTTTATTACAGCAGCCCAAACGGACTAAGACAGAAATTGGCAACAAGAGTGGAATGCTGAACAAACAAAAATGTGGAAGCAGCTTTGGAACTGAGTGATGGGTAGAAGTTGGAAGAATTTTGAGGTACATGAGAAAAAAAAAAGCCTACATTGTCACGAACAGACCATTAAAAGTGATTCCGATAAGAGCCCAGAAGGAAAGAGAACCGGGTGAGCCTGGGTGGCTCAGCATTTGAGTGTCTGACTTTGGCTCAGGGCATGATCCCCAGAGTCCCATGATCAAGTACCACATTGAGCTTCCTGCATGGGGCCTGCTTCTCCCTCTGCCTATGTCTCTAGCTCTCTTCTCTTCTCTCTCTCTCTCTCTCTCTCTCTCTCTCTCTTATGAATAAATAAATAAAATCTTAAGGAGGAAAAAGAAAGAAAGGAAGAGAACTATAGAGAAAGCCACAGTCTTCTAAGAGAATACCTACATAACAAAATGTTAGTAGAAATATGGACAAGTAAAGCCATTCTGATGAGATCACAGATGGAAATGAGGAGCATACTAGATAGTGCAGCAAAGTCCATGCTTGTTTTAAGTGGCAAAGGACTTGGCTGATTTATGTTCATGTGTTTCCTGAAAAGTAGAACTTGAAAATTATAAAATTGGATATTTGGCTAAGGAAATATATAAACAAAGTACAGAAGGAATGGCCTGATTCCTCTTGACTGCTTCATATTAAAATACAAGAGAGAAATGACTTAAAGATGGAATTATGAATTAAAAGCAAAGCAGAACTTAAAGATTTGGAAAATCATCAGCCCATTTATTTTGAAAAAAATGAGGAAAAGCCTGTTCAGGAGAAAACACATAGTCTGGCCAAATTTGATAAGGAGATTAATATGGATCAGCTATCTCAACAGAAGCTAGGAGCTAGCTAGCTTCTTCTAGGCCATCTAAACACAAGCCATATAGGAAAACACTCTTCCCTACTGTGTGTCTGCCTTACTCTTACACTACTACCACAATCACAACCCTTCTGACACCAAGTGTATGGGAGATTTCCCTCACCAAGAAGTTCTCCAGACACTAGCTGGATGTCCTACAATTTAACTCAATTCTGAAATTATCTACCTGGAAATTGAAGACTCACAGATTAAAGACTCATTCCCACAAGACTCCTCCCACCTCACTTCAGATGCCAGTCACAAGTGCCCATTGTCACCAACTGGCTATCAATCTGAGGTTCCCACAATCCCCTTTTCAGGTTCAATTAATTTGACAGAACATCTCGCGGAACTCAGGGAAACATTTATTGACCATTTACCTGTTTACTAAAGGGTATGATAAAAGATACAGGTGAACAGCCAGATGAAGAGATAGATGCATTGGGTGAAATATGGGAGTCCTGAGTGTAAAAGCTTCTGTCCCTGTGGTGTTGGGGTGTCACCCTCCCAGTATGTACTTACTCCCCAAATGGAAGCTCTCAGAAGCCCCTACTATTAGAATTTTTATGGAGTCCTCTTTATATTGTGTTAAAAAGAAAATCACAGGCCCCAAATGGCATGACTTAGGCCAAGTCACCAAACCAGAGCTTAATACCTAACCTAACTGCAGTTTCAATCTTTCCCAGAAATGTAAATCTTAACTGATTTGTCAGGAATTTTCCTGACAAGCACCAATGAGGTAATCTGTCACATGGGCCCTCTTTATCCAGGCCCTCTTTATCCAACTCCCCTTCCCCAAAGGAAGAGAAGGTAATCTGCATAAGACCCCCAGCCCTTACCCCTAAGGGAAAATGACCTTGCCTGGAACAATCCTTTCTTTTCTTCTATTAACTTTCTTGCCCCACCCTTCTTCCTATAAAAACCTTCTTGTTTTGTTAAATTCTTAGTGCTCCCCTCTACTTGCTAGAAGGGATTCTACCCTGGTTCATGAATCACTTAATAAAGCCAATTAGATCTTCACATTTATTCAGTTGAATCCCTGTTCTTTAATGGTAGGCACCATCAATTATTAACTCCATTCCCAGCTCTCCTCTCTGGAAGACGGGAGTAGGGCTAAAAGTTCCAAGCTTCTCATCATGGCTTAGTGCTTCTGGTGACCAACTCGCATCCAGGAGCCCACCCAGAGTCACTTCTTTAGAACAAAAGATGCTCCGGGTGTTTTTATCACTTAGGAATTTACAAGGGTTTCAAAGGCCCTGTGTAGGAATCAGGATCAAAGCCTAATATTCATATTATCTGTTACCTCTGTTATTTGTTCTCTTTCTTTTTTTTTTTTTAATGTATATTTTTTTTTTATTGGAGTCTGGTTTGCCAACATATAACTTAACACCCAGTGCTCATCCCATCAAGTGACCTGCTCAGTGCCTGTCACCCAGTATCTATTATCTTTCTATTATCTTCTGTTATTCTCTGAGTAGAAGACCAATTGTCCAAGACAATGTTAGAATGACTCCAAAGGCATAGAGATCGTCAGAGCTGCCCTTCTGTACAGGCCCAGGGTGCAAGGGGGCAGAACAATTTCAAAGGAGAGGTCACTACTACCCAGTGCTGTCTTACATCATAAGCTCTGCTTCCCCCATTCCTCTGCCACTCCAGGCTGGGCTCTAGCGGGCCCTGGTGAAGCAAAGCTGTGGGGGCATGGCTTCCTCCTCTTAGATTTCTAAAGATGCCCCCAAGAGCCTCAAGGTCCAGGCAGAGAGCCACAATGGGGGTGGGGCCACCACAGAGAATCCCAACTAGGGCAGTGCCCAGAAGAACCATGAGGGTGATACTACCTCCATTACCCTAGACCAGTAGAGTCACCACCGTGCAATTCTTATCAGGAGAGCCACTGGCATGTGATGCCAGCTCATGACAGCCACAACATAAGCTGTGTCCAGCAAACCCATGGGGGCAGGGTCATCCAGACCTTTGGGGGCCCAAACCCCACCTGGCAAAGGTGGAATCCTCACTCCAATGTGTCTGGAAGGCAGGATCTCTACCCCAAAGGGCCTAAAGGGCAGAACATTAAGTCAAAAATTATTTGCAAACCTTAAAGTGTAACAATTACCCTGCTGGAGTTCAGACTTACTCAAATCTTTTCTTTCCTGTTTCTCCCTTTTGGAATGTTAATGTTTATCCTATTCCTGGTTTATAATTGTAATTTGGAAGCATACAATATGTTTGATTTCACAGGTTCACAACTGGAGAGGAATTTGCCTCAGGATGAATCATATCTTGAGTGTCACCCATGTCTGATTTAGAAGGTATTTCGATGAGGTCAGCCTGGGTTGTTCAGCAGTTTAGTGCTGCCTTCAGCCCAGGGCCTGATCTGGATACCCGGGATCAAGTCCCGCATCCGGCTCCCTGCATGGAGCCTGCTTCTCCCTCTGCCTGTTTCTCTGCTTCTCTCAGGACCCTGGGATCATGATCTGAGCCGAAGACAGATGCTTAACCAATGGAGCCACCCAAGCATCAGAAAGCTTGATTTTTAAAGCAAGTTACAAATAGTATGTGCAGTATATCTAGATTATGTAAAAAATATAAGAAACAGAAAAACACTGAATATATATATTTTTTAATTTTTATTTATTTACGATAGTCACACAGAGAGAGAGGCAGAGACATAGGCAGAGGGAGAAACAGGTTCCATGCAGGAAGCCTGACACAGGACTCAACCCTGGGACTCCAGGATCATCCCTGGGCCGAATGCAGGTGCTCAAATTCTGAGCCACCCGTGTGTCCCGCCCTTTGTTATTATATCATTGGCTATGTTAGGTCTGATCGACTCTGTGATATTCAAAGAATAAAATGATTATAGCAGTTCTTTTAAGGAGACTGACCTGGAGCAGTATGTCTGGGAGACTGAAGTATGATAATAACTTACATAATTTTTATACCTCTTTTATGTGAATAACAGGAATGCTGACTACATGATGTCTATAGGACCTTCAGTGAGCTCACCTTCAGTGAGCTCCTGGAGTATAGCAATTGCATCATCTTGGTTTCTCTAGTGCCTAACATAGTTCTGATACATAATTTATATTTAATAAATGTTTTAAATGAATAAATGACTAAAGGCTGGAAGGAGGGATGAGTAGCTATTTAATGATAGTGATTGCTATTCACTAATGCAGATCAGCCACTCAATTAATATTTATTGAGCAAATATTATGTGCCAGTTTGCGCTAGGAACTAGATTCCAAGAAATTGTGGTAGAAAAAATTGGATTGGTGAATCAGGTGGACTTTCCATCTAGTGTTAATGTGAAGATTTGGGACCCTTTGAAGCCTTTTTTAAAAGATGTGTTTGGATCATCCACCTAGTGCTAACTAAAAACTACATAGTCCCAGGGCTATTGATCTGGATTAAGCATGTTCAGGCAGACCAGAGCCTGGTTACCGATTAGTGGGGTAGTTTGCCAGAATCAAGAGGTCACAGAGAGGATAAGCATGTGGTGTCAAAGGTTAATGCTGACAGCTCATCTGCAGCCCAATCAGTGTAGCAACCACCTGGGATCAGCTCTGTCTGAAGCTTCTGCTGCCTTTCATTCTGGCAATTTAGGCAAAAATTGCCCTTTCCCATCTCTCCATTTCTTCTGGACTTAATACAGTTGCCTGGATCTCCCTAATTGGTTCCCAATGATCATTAGTTCCCAAAAGGAGTCCTTTTTATAGGATAGGCTGGGTATCTGAATGCCCTATGGTGACTGGGCTCTCTCAAAGCTGATGTTATCCTCCAGAGATAGGCAATGGCCTTAGTCACAAGGATTCATCTCATTCTTTTTTTTTTTTTTAAGATTTTATTTTATTTATTAATGAGAGACACACACACACACACACACAGAGGCAGAGACACAGGCAGAGGGAGAAGCAGACTCCATGCAGGGAGCCTGATGCGGGACTCCATCCCAGGACTCCAGGATCACGCCCTGAGCCAAAGTCAGACGTTTAACCGCTGAGCCAACCAGGCATCCCAATTCATCTCATTCTTGATTGCCAGGATAAATGGTTCCCACCACTCAAACCGTTATGAACTGACTTGTCTGAGGATGTCATTCTTAGATATGCGCCACTTTATGTGGCTATTATGCCTTGAATTACTGCTTCAACGCCAATTATGGTTGGATCCCAAGACCTGGAATCCTAAGTGGCATCCTGTCTTGTCTTTAATTTGCAGCAACTGTCATAACAAATGCAGCAAGAAGTATATATTTAAGAAGCTAGATATGGTATCTGTGGTCTTGAAAGCATGCAAAAAAACTGGAAATAAATAATCCTGTTAAAAAAATTTCTTTGATCAGGAGCTTAAAGTTAGCTAAATAATAGCATCAGTCACTCTTTTAAAGAATATCTGGGAATTCATGATTCCATCTTCTGTCTTTTATTTTTTATTTTTTTTCTTCTGTCTTTTATTAATGCATGTTTCACTAACAGCCTACAACCTAAATAGTAAATCCAACAACTGTTGGCTCTCAAAGAGTTATATATTTCATCCCTACTATTGCTGTAGTGTGTGTGTATGTATGTGTGTGTTCTCAATCTGTATTGTACTTAGAATCCTTTTCCTCCTTTGCATTTTATTTGGCTTTAGAACCTTGAACTACGCCATCTTAACATTTCGTTTATTTTACTTAACACTCTATAGTTCTGGTAGCCCATATGTAAATTCTCATTCTTTAGATTTTTACAGAGCCACATCCATGTACCTTCTTTTACACATATTTACAGTTAAAAACGTATACCTTAAAATATATTATAATTATTTGAGGGAAAATCAAAGGTACTGTCAATCACCAATCAGTTCTGTTTTATATCCAGAGTATTTTTCAAAAAAAAAAAGAGTATTTTTCCATAGAAGTCCACCATTACTAACACCAACAAAAACATCTATTATATTTATTTATTTATTTATTTATTATTATTATTATTTATTTTTAATTTTATTTATTTATTCATGAGAGACACACAGAGAGAGAAGCAGAGACATAGGCAGAGGGAGAAGCAGGCTCCCTGTGGGGAGCCTGATGCGGGACTCGATCCCAGGACCCTGGGATCATGCCTTGAGCTGAAGGCAGGTGCGCAACCACTGAGCTACCCAGGCATCCCAAAAACATCTGTTTTAAAGTCTGTTGGTGATAATTACATTATCCCCAACTTGGCAAAAAAAAAAGAATTCAAATAAATATAATTTTCTTCCCTAGCAAGCTCAGCAATCTTATACAAATGTATGGACATATTGTAGCTTAATGTGGGGAAATTGCTTTGTCTCACTAATACACTTTTATTTTAAAAAATGAAATAAGAGGCAGATCACTGTAGAAGCAGCAGGCTTGACCAATGGAAACTTGAGTAAGGCAAAAGGGCCCACAGTGGCCATCGAGCTGGATGAAAATAGGCTCATTAAGTGACCATTTGGAAATAGCCATAGGCTCTAACTAACCAACAGGCTACTTACATCCAGGCACAGTTCCTAAAATTACCCAAAAAAAGGGAAAAAAGTCCATAGGTTCCAATACTTCCTCACTCCACTCTATAACTATAGCCTCTCACCACCACCTCATGGCAGTCTCTCCTTGGCTGTCCTGCCCAGCGTTCCCTTGTGGTATATCCAAAAACTTTTATCTCTTTTGTTCTGTCTTGGGTGAATTCTTTCACCACCCATGCTCTCTGGCTCCCATTCAATTGGAATGCGCCACAAACTCTCCAAATTGGTAGGCGGCAGGTTTCTTTTTTCTTTTTCTTTTTTTTTAAGATTTTATTTATTTATTCATGAGAGACACAGAGAGAGAGAGGGAGGGTCATAGACATAGGCAGAGGGAGAAGCAGACTCCCTGCAGGGAGCCCAATGTGGGACTCGATTCCAGGACCCTGGGATCACCACCTGAGTCCAAGGCATATGTTCAACCACTGAGCCACCCAGGTGCCCCAGTGGGGCAGGTTTAGTAATCAAGGAAACTTACACATGAGGCTTGGCTTGGGTGACTGCAAGACAAGTAGATCTCTGCAGCTGCCTGCCAGAATCTTGAAGTTTATACAGAAAACTTAAATGGGCTTAATCACGTGTATATCAATATGGTCTCAACTCCATATCACTATCTTAAGGCTATGTCCTTGTTGCAGCTTCTAGTGTGGGAAAGTAAGCATAATGCACATGCCAGGAACAGAGGAGGAACGAGGAGCCTCTGATTGCCCACGTCCAGCTCAAAAATCAAACAGAGTTTACATCCTTTCAATGACATCCTCCAACACTCTAGGAGATAAGAAAGTAAGTTATTTTCTCTAAAGCAGTGACAAGGAAATCTGCCAACCAGTTTAAAGAAAGCAGCTGAAAATAATTAATTATTGCATCTCCTCATTTCCTCTTTTACTAACCATTTGGAAAACGAGGGACCTAAAGCACTGTCTATCCTCTTGATTAAGGGCATGTTCATAGAATACAGCCAAAAAACATATCCTTTAGATATTAATTTTCTATGCTTTTTCAAATAGGATTTTAAAATGCAAGTGCTTCTCTGAACTATAGACCTTATTCAGTGCAATTACATAGCTCTGTAAATCCAACTAATTGCTGGAGAGACAATATTACATAGTGCTGACAGTATTCTGGACTGCCAAACTATTTGAGTTTGAATGTCACCTCCCATGTTTGCTGTGTGATGCTGAACAACCTATTTGACTCCTCTGAGTCTTAGCTGCCTTATCAGTAAAATGGGGATAAAAATAATACTTTCCCCAAGGATTGGTAGAAAGATTAAATGAGTCAATATGTATAAAGCACAAAGAATAGTAGTATTGCATGGCAAATACTATATTATTATATAAAATACTGATATGCTAAGTTCTAGCATAAGTCTAGCATAAGTCAAAAATTGCTACATCTGTGCCTATATAAATAAAACAATGATAAATGAAAACATTTATCATAATTGCTTTGTTTCAAGATGGTGGACACTGATACTCTGAAAAAGTACACCAAATTTGGTAAAACCTATCTGTTCCATAACATTATTGTGGAATAAATATGCAAACTGAATGAAAGACATTAAACATCAAATGTGGAATTGAGATAGAAATTTCATTTACATTCTAGCAAACAAAAATGGTCACAAAATTATCTGAACTATTATTCATAGCAAAGTTTTAATTGTGAACTTGAAAGTATGCATAGTAAGTGGAATTGTATGGGTTTCAGTTGCCAATCTGGTACAAATTCACTAAAAATAGCAATAATAAACCCTCCAGTTAACAGAGCATATTGAAAATATCTACTTTCCTCCTCTTTTTATGAAGCCTCATTAAAACAAAATCAGAGGAAGTTAAAAGAGAGAGAGAAAGAGTAGGGAAAATAGATCCATAAGAGAACTGGAAAGGAGACAACAGAAAAATGCCCATAGAAATTTAGAAACTGACTGACACGTGTTAAGCTGTGTCCTCCCAAAATGTACATGAAGGTGACCTTATTTAGAAATAGGGTCTGTGCAGATATGATCAAGATAAAATGAGGTCATAATGGATCAGAGTGGACCCTAATGTAATAACAGGTGTCCTAATAAAAAGAAGGAAATCGGGACACAGTGAGAACACCATGTGGCACAGACTGGAATTATGCATGTACAAGCCAAGGAATGCCAAAGTACTGCCAGCAACCACTAGAAGCTAAGAGAGAGCCATGTAGCCCTCTGAGCCCCCAGAAGGAACCAACCTTCTGATACCTTGATTTCAGATTTCTAGCATCCAAAACTGTGACAAAATGCATTGTTTTAAGCCACCCAGTTTGAGGTAATTTATTATGACAGCCCTAGGAAATTAATACAATGCTAAACAGATGGATTGGTGAAGACTCACACACCCCAGAGGAAACTGAAACCCAAGTGTTTTCAGAGGCAAGGCCTGGAAGCAACCTAATTGACATTGCAAAACCTCACAAAGCCTCAGGAATTGAAAGCACTAAATATCCCAGATGGTGTGAGCTGAAAAGAGAAGGTTAAAAGTCCTGGAGGCAGTTAAATACCTAGATTCCCCACCGCTCCAGACAAGGTCAGGGGAACATTCTTTAATAGCTCATTCTCAACCTGGAACCTGCAGGATCACTTCTTTTTTGGAGATATCAAACCTGAAGGACTATGAATTTAGTGATACCAGCCACAGCTGAAGGCAAAGATACCATAATGGAATAGTGGTTTGGTGAAGGTGTATATACTGAAATTATTAAGATTTCTAGCTTCCTCATGGAGCTCCAAGAAAACTGGGAGATTCCCAAAGTAAGTAATTAAAAGGTTACTTCCTGGAAGAAAACAAATAGCTGGGCCCTAACTCCATCATCTTAAAATTTGCTCAACAGTTGATAAGCCCTGCTCATGTCCTGAAAGCACCTTTTTAGAGCATGGCTTTTATATATGAACTGATAGCAAGGATTGCCATACAGTGGTGGAACGCCACTAGTATAAAGGACAGAGGCCAAATCTAAACAAATAACCAAAAAAGACTGAAAAGAATCAACATCAATGCAAAGGTATATAGAAAACATTTTTAAAACCTTATAATTTATGTCTTCAGACATTAGAGACACTAAATCCATTAAAAAAAAGAACATGATGCTATAAAAAGAACAGAAAATAACAAGAACACTTAGAACTTAAAACACAAGGAGACCTCATTTTATTGCCCTTTATTTTATTGCACTTTGCAGATATTGCAGAGTTTTTGTGTTGTTTTTTTTTTTTTTTTTAACAAATTGAAAGTCTGTGGCAACCCTGCATCAAGCAAGCCCATCAGTGCCATTTTCCAACAGCATTCGCCCTCTCCATGTCTCTGTGTCACATTTTGGTGATTCTCACAACAGTTCAAATATTGTCATTATATTTGTTATGGTGATCTGTGATGTTACTACTATAATTGTTTTGAGGTGCCACAAACCAAACCCATATAAGATAGCAAACTTAATAAATGTTGTGTGTGTTGTGATTGTCCCACTGACCAGTTGTTCCTCATCTCTCCCCCTGTCCTCAAGCCTATTTCTTGAGACACAATATTGAAGTTAAGCCAATTAATAACCCTACAATGGCTTCTAAATGTTCAAGTAAAAGGAGTAGTGTATCTGTTAAAGTAGGCAGTCAGTTAGGCTTTACTAGGATGCCTGGATGCCAGTGAAGGGGAAGTAAAGGCCCATTAACAGAAAAGTTAGCAACCTGTCCTGGCAGCATTCCACAAAGCCACAGGAGCCAGATCAAACCAGACAGGAAAGAAAGAAGGCCAGGGACTCTGACCAAGAAAGAGAGAAAAGAGAAAATACCCTGTTCTTCAAAAAGTCCTCTCCCCAAATAATAAATATTCTACCCCTTAGTTAACAACTACCAATGAAGGATAGAGACCAAACTGGGGGAGAGGGAGGGACAGCTCTCCCTTGAGTTTGCCTTCTCTCTTGATAGTGTACTCTATTTTATAAGCTCTTCACACACACCACACAACCAGTATGTCTGGTTCATCCTTGAAGTCTTTTTTTGCAATGAGACTGAGATCCTTCTGCAATGTCTGAGGGACAGGCTGGGTGGAAGCCTCAGGGCCCAGAGGTCTCCTTAGTTCACCCAGCAACACCTTTTTGGTGACCATGAAAGGACAAGGTAACACTATGTTGAACAACACTCTTTATCAGTGAGTTTGCAACTCTTACTTCCCTTGTGCTGGAAAGTTGCTTAAGAACCATACCTCCTAAAAAAAAAAAAAAAAAAAGCTCCAAAGAATAAAGGAACACTTGTTCTTTCCAATAGAAGTGTTCTTAGATGACTAAATTCCTAGGGAAAGTGTCTGAGGTCATTCCTTGGGATGTGGAGCAGTCTTATAGGAAGTCCCTCTCACTAAAATTAATTCCTGGCTCACGTGGGGATGCACACATAACAACTGATCATCCAGTGCTCTGAGCCTCCATTGCAGTTTTAGATTGCTGCTGGGAGAAACCAAAATACGTAAAATAGTCATTCATGGCCACATGCTCACAAATAGTACACCAAGATCCATTACATCAGTCCCTAGGTGACTGATATTCCCAAGCTGTGTCTATCTCTGCAAAATCTATTTCTTAGGCACAGGACACTGACGTGATGTCCTCCCCCACCCCAGCCCCAGCCTAGCTTCAGCCACTTCCTCTCATTCCCATTTCAGGCACTCTGCTTTGTTGGGGATGGGGCGCTAGGACCTGTGAGATGTCTTGCTGTCTATTGCAAAGGTCCTGCAAGATTGCCAACTCAGACTATTGTATGTGTGCAGGATACCATAAAACAGACTATAACCTTTTTACTCCCTAGCAAAGGACACCAGCTATTGAGATTTTTCCCTGTGGGTCTGCCTTATTCACCACTTAATTAAATATGACTGAACCCAAACAATTCAAGGATACAAAGAGAATTGGAAAAAAAGAGGTTAGTTTCACCAGAACTGACAGCAAATGGGAGAGATCAACAGATACCTATGGGTCAGACAAGAAATATTTAAACAATCAAAGAGGCCTCTGGCCCTGGTGGCCTTGGCTTGTCACCAACTGTTGAGAGACCTATCAGAACAAAGATATTCAGAGATCTTGGAGTCACGATGATCGATGCCCATTCCTGAGGGATCTATGCCAGGACATCAGAGCTAATTATCAGGCATCATCTACAATTGAGGTCTTCATGAAGGCTTCCACTTTTAAGACTGTAGACACCAGGATGAAGCATGGTGCTCTAGGACACCAGGGGCTAGCAGGGTCATCATATGCTGGCCACGCATGACAGGGTGACAAATGGACAGCAGGTTGGGGATGCCCAAGGTCCACTCACCATCAGAACTCTACAGGAGAACTCCCACCTGAGATTCTATCAGGTTCCCTAGAAGGAGAGAGCTAACTCTCTGCAGGAAAATAGGACTCCAGATTTCTAATAATGGAAACCCTTATTTGGTTGCTCCTTTTTTCAGTACAGACGTCAACTCTCTCCTTCAAGACAATAAGTTCTACCTCCATATCCCCAAAGACTCCCTTATGGGATGCATTTTGAGATACTGGGATCAACTCTCATTAAAAAGTTTAAAAAGGAAAAGGTTTACCTTCTTTTATAGCATTGTTTGGCCTCAATAGAAGCTAGAGGATGGGCAAGTCAGGCCAGAAAATAGTAGTCTTAACTTTCACTAGAAAAATGGGCAGAGATCCTTTACATTCAGGCCTTTACAGCCCTTAGTGATAACCCTAACAAATATAAAACACGCACAGTGGGGAAGGGCCATTTAGACTTTGGTCCTTCAGGGAACAACCCAAGACCAAGAGCAACACCCTAAAGCTGTGGGCTGGCTCCAGCCAAAGGAACTCTTTCCCCCTACCCCACCCCAGCCAATCCAGCGTCCTTTACCAGAGTCAGACCAAGAGAAAGAGCTCCTCTGCCCCCTACAGGAAGTGGAGGGTTGCCTCAGGGGACCACAAGAATACCCATCTCCTTTTCAATGTCAGATCTCAGGTAGTACCATGAGCACTTAGGCAGTTTTCTGAGGATCCCAGCAAATTTACTGAGGACTTCAGGAGCCTGACTCAGTCTTTTGATCTAATCTGGAAGGACCTTATGGTCCATCTCTTGTTGCTGCAACAAGGAGCTGAAGGAGAGATTCTGCATCTGGGCGGAAATGCAAACCCATGCAGAAGCCCTTGGTTGCTGCCCAGCCTAAAAGGTACCTAGTAGGAATGACAGCACCACCTCGGATAGACCCTAGATGGGATTATAAGCATGGGTAGCAGGGACTAGCCCTAGGACCACATGGTACTATGCCCTTTGGAGAGCATGAAGAGATGTATCATCAAGCCAGTGAATTATGACAATATTAGGGAAATCACCTAAGAGCTAGGTGAAAATCCTTCTCTTTTCCAGTCTCACTTGGTGGAGGGGCTGTGAAAATTCACTAATGTAGACCCAGACACTCCAGAAGGGCAGTTAATCCTGGGGACCCACTTCGTAAGCCAATCAGCCTCAGGTATCCACAGAAAGCTCCAAAAGATGACTTTAGGGCCCCAAACCTCCTTTAACCAGCTTACAGATATGGCCTTCTCTGTCTTCAACAAATGAGATCAGGCCGAGAAGGAAAGGAAGAAACAACAGGACAAAGGCAGGCAGGCTTTTAGCTGCTGCCATTAAGGCACCTGACACCCAAACAAAATCCCAAAAGACCACAAGATAAACTTGGTTCTGCTGTGGAAGCCTGGACCAGTAGAAACAAGAATGCTCCCAAAATTATCCACCATGGAAGGCGCTCTGCTCCCTAGGTGGGTACAAAGGGCACTAAAAGAGGCACTGCCCTTGGGTCCGCAGGGAGCTGAGATCTGATCCCTCACCAGTTATGGCCCTGAGTAACTAATGGGGCCCAAAGTTCCTAGAGGCCCCCACAAAGACCATCAACATTTTGGAGGGGAACCATGGTGACTTCTCCTGTGGCAGGTAAGCCTGTCAGATTTCTGATGGACTTGGGAGGTACATATTCAGTCCTTACTTCCTATTTCAAAGCATGCACTAGTGTTGGAGTAGAGGGAAAACCAAAACCAAAATATTTCACCGAACCCCTATCTTGCTTATGGGGAAATTATCTCATAATTCATAAATCCCCGGTCATGCCAGAATGCCCCAGCCTTCTATCGGGAAGGAATTTTTCTCTTTTTTTTTTCAAGTTTTTATTTAAATTCTAGCTAATTAACAAACAGCAGAATATCAGTTTCAGGTGTAGAATTGAGTGATTTAATACTTCAATACCCAGTGCTCATCACGTTTGCCCTCCTTAATCCCCATCATCTATTCAATCCACCCCCCCAACCCCGCCCCACTCCCCCCACACCTATCTACCCTCTGGTAACCATCAGTTTGTTTTCTAGGTTAAGAGTCTATCTCTTGGTTTGCCTCTTTTCTTCCCCCTACCCCATCCATTTGTTTTGTTTCTTAAATTCCACATGAGTGAAACCTTATGATATTTGTCTTTCTCTGACTTATTTCACTTAGCATAATACACTCTAGCTCTATTCACATCATTGCAAATGGCAAGATCTCTTTCCTTTTTATAATATTCCATTGTATATAAATACCACCTCTTCTTTATCCATTCATCACCAGTCAATGGACATTTGGGCTCTTTCCATAATTTGGTTACTGTATTGTTGATAATGCTGCTATAAACATTGGGGTGCATTTATCCAGGAAGGGATTTCATATCTACCTTCGAGCTACTCTCAACTTCCCAGAAACAAGGGGCCTCTTCCATGCTAACTTGCACCCTCCCTTGCCCCGACTCAAGGAAGACCCTCCTGATAATATTTCCCCACAAATCTGGGACCAAGTTAATCCTAAAGTGTGGGACAAAGGAATGCCAAGACAACAATATTTATAATACAGTACAAAGAAGTTATACTGCATGTAGGCCCACAGAAACAAAAAAGCAGCTTAGAATGTTTCTAGGATTGTCAGGCTTTTGCCAAATCTGGATTCCAGGGTTCGGACTGATAGCTAAACCCCTATAGGAGGTTTTAAAGGGGCCAGACACTGACCTACTTAAAAGAACAAAAAAACACAAGAGGCTTTTCAAAAAATAAGAGCCTGGGGGTGGGTGGGGGCAGGGGAAGGAGAATCCGGGGAGCCTTTTTACAACAGCCCCAATGCTGAGAATTCCTAACCTTAAAAAGCCCTTCCTATTGTTTGTGGCTGAAAGGCAAGGGGTGGCCCTGGGGGTACTTCCTCAAAATTTAGAACCAGCCCCACAGCCAGTGGCCTATTTTTCTAAACAACTGGACACAGTGGTAGCCAGATGGCTAGAAAGCCTGAGGGCAGTTGCTGCCACTGCACTTCTGGTGAAGGAAGCCACTAAGTTAACCCTAGGTCGTCCCTGAAAGAACAAACTCCACATCAGGTACAGGGATTCCTAGAGATAAAAGTGATGAGGAAACAGAGGGCTAGCTAAGGACAAAGCACAAGTACAGGGCAGCACACTAACAAGTCCTTGAAACAGACGGAGGGACATTCCTCTGTGGACTCAACTGCCTCCATGTTAATATTTTGCTAAGGGTAAAAGGCAATCTTAGCCCAACCCCCAGGAATCTGTAAGTCTACCCCAACATATTAAAAACTCCTTTAGAAATTTCCTTTATCTTTAAACCCCCAACATACATGTTGGTAATCATCCCCCAAGTACATGGCCCACCCATATACATCTGAAGGGTCTCATGACTAAGGTTTTATTAGACAGTAATAAGTGACCTTTTCCCAACAATAGCTAGCCCCCTCAAGGTCCTGGAAACATTGCTTCCAAAATTCCTTAGAGAGTACGCTACCCCCAAACCCCTCCCAACTCCCAGGTATATAATCAGCCACTTCTTCCAGGCCTGGGGCAGCAGCACTGCCCGCCCAAGGGCCCCATCCCCGTGCTTTAATAAAACCACCATTTCGCACCAAAGACATCTCAAGAATTCTTTCTTGGCCATTGGCTCTGGACCTCACTTATATTCCAAAATTTCATCAAAACGACACGTTGGCTAACAGGAGGGTCCCTTACTAAATATCAGGCTCTTCTCCAGAGGTGATCTTTGAACTATGTCAAATTCTTAACCTGGCTACTCTGCCATCTAAAGGAGATGAAAACCTTCTCACTCCTGTGTGAAAACCACAGAACAGGTCTATTTCAGTAAGCCAGATTTAAAAGACCAACCTTTGAATAACCCAAACAATATATGGTTTACCAATGGCACCAGTTTTATAAAAGGAAGGATTAAAGGGGCCAGACATGCCATGGTAGACCTTCACCAGGTCATAGAAGAAGGAGGTCTGTTCCCAATAC
Organism: Vulpes vulpes; assembly: GCF_048418805.1. NCBI lineage: Eukaryota > Metazoa > Chordata > Mammalia > Carnivora > Canidae > Vulpes > Vulpes vulpes. The sequence goes on from NC_132788.1 coordinate 31,129,608, forward strand.
AATGGCGCAAAAGGCTGAGCTTACTGCCTTGACAAGAGCCTTAAAACTAGGAAAGGACAAAAGAGCTAACATCTACATTGACTCTAAGTATACCTTTTTGTTCTCCATGCTCATACTACCATTTGTAAAGAAAAGGGGCTTTTAACTGCCAAATAGTTCCCAATACAACATCACCACGAGATACTTGATCTCTTACAAGCAGTACAGGAGCCTACAGAAGTGGCTGCCAAAATCCAATGCAAAGGCCATCAAAAGGGAAAGACTGATATTATTGCAGGAAACAATTGAGCAGACAGTGTGGTTAAAAATGCAGCCCTTGGGATCCCTGGGTGGCGCAGCGGTTTGGCGCCTGCCTTTGGCCCAGGGCGCGATCCTGGAGACCCGGGATCGAATCCCACGTCGGGCTCCCGGTGCATGGAGCCTGCTTCTCCCTCTGCCTGTGTCTCTGCCTCTCTCTCTCTCTCTGTGTGACTATCATAAATAAAAATTAAAAAAAAATTTAAAAAAAAAAATAAAGTTTGAATTTCCCTTATAAAAAAAAATAAAATAAAATAAAAATAAAAATGCAGCCCTGGAAGCTCTCCCAATACAGGCAGCCTTATGCCCTCATGGGCCAATCTTCCAACAACAGCCCCAATATACAGAAAGAAAAATAAACTGGGCTCAGCAGAAAGGCCACCAACTAGATTCTGAGGGATGGTGGACACAAGACCAAAAGGTGACGCTTCCCCAAGCATCCCAGTGGAAAATAATCAAGCGAATACATAACTCCTCTCATTTTAGAAGGGACATATTAACCTCCTTAGCTCTTAGAGTCTTTTTCAGGAATTGGCCTGTTACGGGTTATGAAGGAAGTCACCAAGGCCTGTGATCTATGTTACAAAAACACCTCTGACGGAAGGCTTAAACTACCTCCACTCCTCCAGCCCATCCCAAGGTGAGGCACACACCCTGTAGAGGACTGACAGACTTCACAAAAATGCCTCCACCTCAGGGATATAAACACCTCCTGTTCTCTGTGGACCCTTCACTGGATAGAGGCTTATCCTGCTAGAATAGGAAAAAGCCCAAGAGGTAGTAAAAGCCCTACTAAAGAAAATTATCGTGAGATTTGGGCTTCCAAAGCTGAGTAATAATGGTTCATCCTTTATTGTCAAGCTTACTCAACATCTGTTTTCTGCCTTGAGAATTCATTACCACTCCACAGCTGCCTGGAGACTCCAATCCTCAGGAAAGGTTAGACTAATCAAAACACTTAAAAAAAATCTTGGCCAAACTTTGCCAGGAAATCTCAGAATCCTGTACAAAACTCATACCTGCAGCCCTCTTGAGAATGAGAATGGCCCCAAAAAGAGATGTCCAACTCAGCCCTTTTGAAATGCTACATGGGAGAGCTTTCTTAATAGTAGATCTGCTGTTTGATTCAAAAACCTGCGCACTTACAAAACATTTAATCTAGGACAGGTACAGCAAGCTCTCACAGACTACGGCAACAAAATTTTGCCTGTGCCTAAGAAAGAGCATGTCCCTGCCCAGATTAGGCCAGGGGACATAGTTTTATTAAAAACCTGGAAAGAGGGCTCACTTTCAAATCAATTAGAACCAAATGAAAGGGACTCTATCAGGTTCTTCTAGCACCCCAATAGCAGTTAAGCTCCAAGGCAAAACTAGCTGGGTTAATTTGTCTAGAATAAAACCAGTGGCTCCAGACATACCACAACCAAAGACTAAAGATATTTCATCTTATTCCTGTAAACCTGTGGATGATCTATGTTATATCTTCAAAAAGATAAGCAGTTGACATCTTACTATGAATATTTGTTTTGTATTGTTAGCTATTGTTTGGATCTTTCTTATACTATTTCTCTCCTTGCAAACCTTTGCCTACTTGGGTCTTTAGATTGATTTTCTTGTTAATTCTCAGACATGGTCCTAAAAATCTAATTTTAACTTGTTCTTCATCACTGCTTTAACTTGTGCAGGTCCAAGGGGGTAGAATGAAAACTATCTCATAAATCTTTCCAATGTAGGCAGCCCGGGTGGCTCAGTGGTTTAGCGCCGCCTTTAGCCCAGGGTGTGATCCTGGAGACCCGGGATGGAGCCCACATCGGGCTCCCTGCATGGAGCCTGCTCCCCCCTCTGCCTCTTTCTCTCTGTGTGTCTCTCATGAATAAATAAATAAAATTTTAAATAAATAAATAAATAAATCTTTCCAATTTAATCTCCCAGGGGAATAACCTATCCAGCTGTTGGATCTGTCATTTACATCCTCAAAAAGACCCTTCTTACCCCGTGATTTATCCCACTCATTCACTCAATATAAGTCTCCTCCAAAAAAACTATTCTAGACTTAATTCCCCTCCCCTAGATGCTTGGTGGCCCAAATTAGACATGTGTGGACTTGTCTATTCCCATCACCTGAGATATATCATAAATTAATCCCCGATTTTACTTAAGTTCTGAGTCAATGTTGCCACGTAATACCAAAAACAAACCCAAAAGATGGGTCAAATAATGGCACCTCCTTACAGCGTAACTCAAAATTCTTGGACCATCAAACAATTTTCCAATGTCTCAGTTCCATGCATTAAGTACAAAATGTGGTATGCTTGCCTAGAAAATAAAAATCATGCAGATTGTGATGTGACCCATTGGGCTTCTGCCAGACCCAACTATCCACAAAACCCCCCAATATTATACCTATACTTTGGATCATGGCCCAGGTGGATACCACTCCACGTCAATGATCACTCTAATTTTACCCTCCTCAACTATGTTCATAAGTTCTTCAGAATAAAAGGAGCACCTCTATACCCCAATTGCACACACAATAACTCCCTCCAGGTGGGCCCAGCAACTCCAGAAACTGGAAACAGTGAGTAATCCCATAACTTTATGTGCCTTTCCCAATTATCTCCTCATAACCTACAGGAACCAATCTTTTTTTTTTTTTTTTTTTTAAGATTTTATTTTTTTATTTGAGAGACAAAGAGAACATCAGTGCAGGGAGAGACAAAGAGGGAGAAACAGGTTCCCCACCAAGCGTGGAGCCTGACTCCAGGACCCCAAGATCATAACAGAGCCAAAGTCACATGCTTAACCTACTGAGCCACCAAGTGCCCCCTATAGGAACTAACCTTTACCTAACCCATATTGGCTCCAGGATTTCTTTGCATTGATAACCTCTAACATTAGCACAGTTATACCCTGGTATGTGGTTCCCCTCGGAGTCTGCATATATAATTCTACCCAACCCCACACTAGAGGCTGAAGGGCAATAGTCCTTGTATTCAATGCTGGAATAGTAGGTACCCTTAGTGCTAGCCCCTTGGGGGAGATTTGCACATCATGAAACCCCATGAAATCTGACACCAGTGTTAGATAAACTAGCTTTTACCACCACATCCACTTTCTCAGATCTCTCCAAGCCACACCAACCTTTGGTCAATGTGGTTAGGGACAACACACTGGTTTGGATTATTTATTGGCTGAACAAGGTAGAGTATGTGCTGTCATTAAGAGAACATGTGGCACTTATATCAACATCCCTGGACAGTAGAAGAAAACTTCCAAAAATTATCTGATCAAGCCAAATGGCTCCATCAAATGACCAAAGGGGCTGATACCACTAATGATATTTGGAATGCTGTACATGACATGGTGCTTCCATCTGTAACCTGGTTTTTGACCCTTTTACGTCAACTAGTGGCTATATTGTTACTTATATTTTTTGGACCTTGTTTGTTTAACTTTCTTGTCATATTTGTCTTTTCCAGGCTCCAACAACTTCATTTCCAGACAACAATGTGCCAGGGATTCCAAACCTATCTCCCATGAAGATGAAACCCACCAATACTTCCTGGAACAACAATCTACAGCTTCCTTCTACTCCCACCTGTCCATTCTGGTTTTCTAAAACTTAGATAGCAAGGACTTCTGGAGCCCTAAGGCAGGGTCAATGTCCCACACCAGCATGAAGTAGTTACAGAAGGACTGTCATCCATTTTCCCTTAAAAGATTTTAAGGGTGAAAAAAAAAAAGATTTTAAGGGCCCAGAGTTCTTGAGAAGGGAATGTTAGAGTAGGCAGTCAGTTAGGCTTTACCAGGATGCCTGGATGCCAGCGAAGGGGAAGTCAAGGTTCATTAACAGAAAAGTTAGCAACCTGTCCTGGCAGCATTCCACAAACAAAGCCACAGGAGCCAGATCAAACCAGACAGGCCTAAGTTAAGAAAGCCAGAGACCCTGACCAAGGAAGGGAGAAAAGATATGAAACTCTGCTCCCCCAAAAAATCCCCTCCCCAAATAATAAATATTCCACTCCTTAATTAACAACTATCAATGAAGGATAGGGACCAAACCCCAGGGGTGGGGGGAGCAGACCTGAGCTTGCCTGACCTCACATCTTGGAAGTGTACTCTTTCTTTTTTATAAGCTCTTCATAGGCATCACTCAACCAGTGTGCCTGGTTTAACCTTGAATTCTTTTCTTACAATGGGACCAGGAACCTCCAGCAATATCCTGGGCACGGGCTGGGCAGAGGCTTCAGGGCCGAGAGGTCTCCTCAGTTCACCTAGCAGCATACTGATGTGGCAAACTTCACTGCTGTCTTATTTTAAGAAATTGCTACAGCCACCCCAACCTTCAGTAACCACCACCCTGATCAGTCAGCAGCCATCAACATCAAGGCAAGACCCTCTACCAGTAAAAAGATTCCACTCAAAAGTCAGATGATAATTAGCATTTTTTAGTAATAAAGTATCTTTACATTAAGGGATGCACATTTTTGACATAATATTATTGCATATTTAATAAACTACAGTATAGTGTAAACATAACCTTATATGTATTAGAAAATCAAAAAACTCATTTGACCGACTTTTTTGTTATACTTGCTTTATTGCCATGGTCTGGAACCAAACCCAAAGTATCTTCAAAGCATGCCTATATAATAAAAAATAATAATAATTTGATATAATATTTGTTTAATTAAATTGAGAAAATCATCCAGAAAAGCAGAACAAGAAGACAAAAGAGATAGAAAATAGAACAGACAAGTAAGATGAAATATCATTCAAGATCAGATATCTGAATAACAAATTTCTAAAAAAGAAGAGATACAGTGAGGGAGGGAAAAGATAGAGAAAATCAGCAACTAAATAATACCAGAAAAAACTCCAGAACTGAAAAACATAAAATAGAAGAAAATTATTAAATAAATAATTCCAGAAAATTTTGCAGAACTGAGAGACATGTATTTCAAGGTCAAAAACAGCTAACCAAATACAACCAGCTCAATAAAGGTGAGAAAAGACCTGTAACCAAGACACATGATTGTGTCTGAGAACATAAACTTTTTGAGGGGCACCTGGGTGGCTCTGTGGTTGAGAGTCTGCCTCAGGGGTGATCCCCTGGCATCAAGTCCCATACCCGGCTCTCCGGCCGGGAGCCTGCTTCTCCCTCTGCTTGTGCCTCTGGCTCTCTCTGTGTCTCTCATGAATAAATAAAATATTTTTAAAAATAAAATAAAATAAAACTTCTTGAGACAAAACAGAACAGAAACAGGTCACACATAAATTAGTTACCAGAGAATGAGGTAGGTAGGTAAATGTCTCCCTACTCCTTGACATTAGCCCAATGGGACTGATTCCGCACTGACCTCCAGAATCATAATATATCTGTATGGTTTAAAAAACAAAAGGAAGGAAGGGAGGGAGGAAAGGAGGAAGGAAGGAAAGAAGTCACCAATGAAGAGCAGGGATTATGCAGTAAAATTTCTCAGCGGCAATCCAGGAAGCTAAGACTTAGAGAAGCAAGCCCTCTAATATTCTGACTAAATATTATTTTCAACGGAGAATTCTAAAGAGAGTTACAGACATGAAAGGTCTAATGAAGAAGGGAAAAAAATAAAGGCACCTGCCTGCAACATTCCTCAAGAAACTCTTGGAGGGTATGTCCCACAAAAATGATGGTCAAGAAAAGGGGGACACCCGGGTGGCTCAGCGGTCGAGCATCTGCCTTCTGCTGGGGTGGTGACGCCTGGGTCGCGGAACTAGTTCCCTATCGGGCTCCCCTCAGGGAGCCTGCTTCTCCCTCTGCCTGTGGCTCTGCCTCTCTGTGTCTCTCACGAATAAATAAATAAAATCTATTTTTTAAAAATCAAGGAAAGGGAAGAAGATACAGACCCAGGAAATAGAGGATTTTGCGAGGGATGACCCCGAGCACCTTCCAGAGGGGTCAGGAGGGGGCCGACCTCCGACCTCCGACCCCCGACCTCCCGGACCGTGCGGTGCCGCTGCTGGAACCCTGCTGGGCATAGGCATCCAGGGGGGTCCCGCCAAGACGCGGGTTCTGGTTCTGTGAGCCCGCGGGGGGCCTGAGGCTCCGCATATCTAACACTCTCCCCAGAATGCTGACGTTGATGGTTCTGCGACTACACTTCGCATATGGCACGGGCTAGCAAGCACGATCCAGACTGTAACACGGTTTACAGAGAAACCGTGAGGGAAACCGATTTGCTTCCGAGAGGTGATTAACGATGAATTCGCGTTAGGTAATAATAGTATCGTGGAGGAGGGAGAGATGAAGAGAGGAAGACAGCGATTTAATCTCTTAAATAAATAAAAATGAAGGAAGAACGACGGTTTGGGTGAGGGCAGGGCGGGACATCCAGCCCTGCCGCTGGTCAGCACCTGAGGAGGAAGGCAGGGCCACCTTCGCGGACCCGACGTCGGCCCTCGGCTCTCGGGGGCGTCCCCGGCGGGAGCGGGAAGGGCGTGCGCGGGGAGGAGCCTGCGCGGAAAAGCGCCCGCAGCTGCAGCGCCCTCCGGCCGCGCTCGGGTGGGCGGAGCCTCGGCCGCCTCCTCGGTCCTTGTGGGGCGGAGCCTAGGCGGAGCCTTTCCCTTTCATTGGTGCGGCTCCGGCGGCGCGAGGATCCGGATTGGTGTCTCTTGACCCGGCAGTAGTCGGCGGCGCCCGGAAGCAGTCGGCGGGACGCGGGATCCCGAGGGATTCCGCGGGCGCCGCAGCTGCAGAATGGCTGGCGGCGGCGGGAAACGCAAGCCCGGCGGGGAGGGGCAGCAGGTACTGCCATGGAGGGTGTGTGGGATCCGCAGGGCGCTTTGGGTGAGAGGGCACCAAGGGGCAGCACCTTGCATTTATCCGGCAATCACTGAGCGGCTGCTGTATTCCCGGGAACGGCGGTCTGCTCCGGGGCCGCGCTTTCCCGCTCTGCTGGGGTTTGGAGCAGGGAGCGCCCTTGCATTTTCCGCCCTCCTCCCGGTGCGGTTCCCTGGGAAGCTGATTAAGACAACCAGTGGTTCATTCGTTCAACCAGCAACAGAGTGACTGGAAACCGATGATACGCCGGCACTGCCGGGCGCCGCGGTGTCCAGAGGCGTCGTGCAGTCACGGCCGCGTCGGCCCACCTGCGGAAGCTGCGCACCGCGAATCTCTACCTTACTGTGAATACTTTGTTGGCATTGTAATCTGTTGTGTCAGGTGCTGCGGAAACCCTGAAGGAGGGTCTGAGGCCCAGGGGGTGGCTCAGGAAATCTCTTGGGGCAGTTCAACGTGGACGCTGCTCTTGGAGGCAGAAAAGTGAAACAGGGGATAAAAGTAAATAAGTGTAGAGGATGTTTGGGTCCCGCGGAGCTCGGCCTGGCTGGACTCGGAGATGGGAAATGAGACCTGGTCATAAAGGCGCCAGCGAGGGGTTGCGCATCGAGTATGTGCGTGTTCTCAGACTTTTGCACGATTTCAGAAGTTCTGTAGCAATTAGGCGAGTCAGGCAGGAAAGAAGTATCGCTGTGATAAGCACAGTTTTCAGAAAAATCACTTCATCTGTATTATAAGCGGGATAGAGCAAGGCAGCGTTAGGTTAACTATTGGAGGGCCCTGTTCTGGGCATCACTTATGGCTCATGCTTTCCAGGTGAAGAGTCAAGGATGAGTGTAGCCTATTAAGGGGACAGCTGCCCTAAATTCTAGTTTTTGGGGATTTGAGGATGCTGAAATAATGTGTGAGGTAAGACAAAGCTAAAAAAAATATTTATTTCCTGTAGAAGGTGCTATAAACTGCTTTGAGTGATAGAAATAAAATATCAAAAGGAGTCTGTGGAGACCGCAGCTAACAGTGAGAACTGGCATTTATATTATTATGTGGTACGACTCTTGGGTGTATTTTTAGAAACAGTTTACTTCTAACAACCCTGTGATACACCTATCATATGCCCTATTTGTAGATGAGAAAATAAGGCACAGGTTAAGGAACTTCCCCAAGGTGACAGCTGGAAAGCAGAAGCGCCAAGAGTCAACCCAGGCAACCTAACCATTAGGCAAAACTGCCTTTCAGCAAAGTAGATTAAGGTTTTTCTTTCTAGCATTTAAGTTTGAACCAGTCTTTGAAAGTCTAACCAAAGACCATTATAAAAACAAAAGGGAGGATAGGTCAGCACTTGGTATGTTCCCACTGTTCTGCATGTAAATGGAGAAGCAGCATAATGTAGATGAATCTGTGCTCTGGAGCCAGCCCACCTGGGTATAACTGTGCCTCCACTTTCTAATTAAGGACCCAAGGGAAGTTAACTTCAGTTTTCTCATCTGTAAAATGTGAAGAATAGTATCTAGGTTGGAAGGTAGTTGTGAGAATCGAATGAGTTAATTCATAGAAAGTGCTTAGAACAGTGATCTGGCACATGGTAAGTGCATAATAAGTATTTAATATTATTTATGTATTGTTTTTACTATTATCAGTATCCATTTTTGGGTCCATATTTCAACAGCCTTTTTGTTCAATTATTTTTTATGATCTCAGACACATTATAATCCTTGGTATAATAAACTGTTATTGGTCAATGCATGGTCCTCTTTTACCTTATTTAATAGTATAAAAAAACACCTGTTATCCATTGCCCTACCCAAGAACTGAAACACTTAACGATAGCTCTGCGTGTATTCATTCCTCGCTTATCTTTTCAGCCTTTCTGACACTCCATTTATGTAGCTACCATCCTCAATTTTGTTTTCTCCTGCCACCTTTTTATAACTTTATCACAAACAATATTTATTTGTTCGTTTTTATTTTTTTTAAAGATTTTATTTATTTATTCATGAGAGACACATAGAGGCAGAGATACAGGCAGAGGGAGAAGCAGGATCCATGCAGGGAGCCTGACGTGGGACTCGATCCAGGGTCTCCAGGATCACACCCTGGGCTGAAGGCGGCGCTAAACCGCTGAGCCACCCTGGCTGCCCTATTTGTTGTTTTTAAACCTAAGGCTGTCGTGCTGCATGTAAACTTTGAGGACTTTTTTTTTCCTTCATTCAACATATTATTAAGACTGGTCTATATTGTGTGTGGCTCTATTTTCCTTTTCCCTGAGCAGAATATTCCATTGTTTGAAATCCTGTAATTTTGTATCCTCTTACCAGTAGGCCTTTTCATTTGTTCTGTTTTCTGTTCTTAGAAACAGCTATCAACATTCTTACATATAATCTAATTCATAAATACATTTTGTATACCGTAATGCATAAAGTAATATCAAACCTGAGCCTGCTGGGAAAATGGAAGAATATGACTATGAGAAATATCTAGGTTTCTCAACCTCACACTAAGGACATTTTATACCTGATAAGTGTTCTAAGGGAGCTATCCCTGTGCATTGTATAGTGCTTAGCAGCATCCCTGGCATCTCCTCCACAAAATGGCAGCATCCTCTTCTAAATTTATGACAGCTAAAAAGTTCTGACATTATGAAGTGTGTCCCTTGGGAGGCAAAGTCACTGCTGGTTGAGAAGCACTAATACAGGTGGAGAGGAAAATAAAAAGGAATGAACTTAATCTAAAAAGAAAGGAGTTAGGCTCCTAGAAAGAGAAAAACTGATTGCTACTTACAAAAGATCCCTAACCTCCAACTGAGCATTTTCTTTATAGAAATTTATCAAATACACATAAAACCTAGCATACTTACACAATGAACATACTGCAGAGATATTAGAGACTGAGTTTTAAGCCTAATGCTGGCATTAAAATGCCTTTTCTGAAATAACTGTTTTAACTGACAAATCCCCTTTTATCTAGTTATTTCTGACAATTGGTTTCTGGTGTGATCACTGAGTCTATTTAAACAAAAGGCATAATGACCTGTTTACTCAAAGCAAAACCTGCCTATTGCTTGTTCTTCCTGATCTTTACCTTTTCTACTTGTTTTTTTATTTTGTTTCCATAATCTTAGAGAAATATATTTAAGGACTTTGTGTGCATCCCTCTTGACTGCTATGTATTATACACACTGTTTTCTCTTTGCCCAAAAGAATCCCTGGATTTTATTCAGAAATACCATTTGTAGTTTTAAAGAAAACATGTATCAGAGCTGAGTGAACAAAAATGAGCAATATTGTTACTTTTGGGGAAACAAAGTTTTGTATGTTGATTTTCAGTGTGAAAAAACAGTTGATGTGAAGAAGAGTAAACCCTGTGAAGCTGATGTCTCCAGTGACCTTCGAAAAGAAGTAGAAAATCATTATAAGCTTTCTCTGCCTGAAGATTTCTATCACTTCTGGAAGTTCTGTGAAGAGCTTGATCCTGAAAAGCCAGCTGGTGAGTTGCTCCAGAATCATTCTCCTGCTTCTACCAGTGGAAAAGACAGTAGGAAACCGGACCGAGGATCTAAGCAGTTCACAGAAAAGGAACTTTTTCAAAGATGTTTCTAAGAGAAATATAAAATAATGCTATAATAATATGTGACTATCACCTGTTATACTTGCAAAGGTAAATAATTTCGCAACATGCTTTGATGAGGGTTTGAGAGAAAACAAGTACTTTGATAGGTTGCAGGAGTTTTAGTATAAATGAGCAGTTCTACTTTTAGGAACTCAGGGATTAGGTAAACCAAAAATTATGTTCAGTGATATTTATTGAAACAAAAATGGGAGATGGCTTAAAGCCCATCAGTAACACATCTATCAATGGATACTCATGGTTTTAAAAGAACAAGGTAGATTTTAGATAATATTTCAAGTGAAAAATGTGTATAGAGTATGCTACCATTTGTAGTTTTGAAAAAAGTCAAGGACACGCATATTCCTATGTCCTTTCTGTGTGTTTGTATTATCTCTGGAAGGATGCACAAAGAACTGGTAATAGTTGTGACAGAGTTGCTTTTCACATGTTTCCACAAGTGGGAGAGAAATACACTATTGATGGAAATGTGGATTAGTAGATAATTGAATTTTGGCGTATAGCAAAACACTTAAACTATCCGGCAATTTGTCTAAAAATATTTATGACTGCACAAACATATTAGCAAAGGGGCCCCTGGGTGTCTCAGTTGGTTAAGCATCCAACTCTTGATTTTAGTTCAGGTCTTGATCTCAGGGTTGTGAACTCAAGCTCCACATTGGCCCCCCACACTGGGTGTGGAGACTACTTAAAAACAAACAGAAAAACCATGTATTAGTAAAGACATTCACTGAAGCATTGTTTAGAAGAGTAAAAGAATTAAAGCAATAAATGTCTATCAATAGAATATCATATACAGCTATTAAAAATTATGAAAAAATACTTAATAGCATGGAAAAATATTCAGTAAATTTGAAGACAGAACGGAAAACAAAAAAAAATTACAGCATGATTTCCTTTAAAATAGAGACGGGAAGAAAACATTGTTATTGTGTACCAGACTATTAACCTTGGTATCTCTGGCTAATGAGATGGGTGACTCTAGTTTTTTTTGTTTGCTTTAAAAATTAGTGTATGCTATCCTAAGCACTTACCCCTTCTAAATAAACGGTTTCTAGGCCTTTATTCATGTTGTTACCTCTTGGAAGAATTTTATTCCTCTCTCCATTCCCACCTTCATACATATCCAGGTCCCGCCTGGAGTGCTTATTCTCTCTTAAAAGAAGCAACAAGAACCCATCTGATGTTGTAAAAGCGTATTTTGAACACGTACGTTTGAAGTTTACATTCCATGACTGGTTTTATTTAACCAATCTAATCTCCCTTTGTGATCTGTGGAAGGAGAAAGAAGATGGAATCATCTAGGATTAGGGTTGTCCAGAGGCAAGGGGATTGAGAGTGATAGTTAGCTGAGGTAGGGGGAGGGGAAAGGAAATGTTTTCATTAGGCACATTTTTTATTAAGTAAACTGTTTACCCTCCTTAATGTATATTCACTTACTGTCTTGTCTCTCCCTTAATATGGGTGTGCTACAAATACTTGAGGCTAACAACAACATAGTAATGAGACAAGGTAAGTGTTCAAAGCTCTAATACTGCCCATGAGAATACAAAATAAGAAACAGCAGTATGTTTGAAATGTAATCAGTGGTAAATTTAGGAGAAAATCTTAAATATAAGTGCCACATTTTCATTGCTCTGATTTTTCATTGAGTATGACTGATGTCTTCAAATATAACTGAAGCTCTTTTACTTTGGAAGCTCTTTTTTTTTTTTTTTTTTTTTTTTAGGAAAGTTGCTTAGAAATAGTTTACAAACAAAAGACCTTATTTCCTATCCGCCTTCAGAAAGTTATTGTCTAAATAAACTTACTTAACTTATAGATTCACTTTCCACAAGCCTTGGACTTCAGTTAGTGGGTCCTTATGATATCCTTGCCGGAAAACATAAAATGAAAAAATCAGCAAGCCTGAATTTTAACCTTCACTGGAGATTTTACTATGATCCTCCGGAGTTCCAGACCATTATTATTGGAGATAATAAAACTCAATTCCACATGGGATATTTCAGGTAAAGGATCTTTTCTTCTCTAAAATGCAGCTACCAAGCCTTCTAATGAGTATAAATAGGCATTAACTGGACTCATCCAAGATGAAGGACATATTTTCTTTTGATTGATGGATACATAGTATCTGATGTTCTTGATATTGCCATTCTGACCTACCCTAAGATGAGTGGATTATTTAGGTTGAACCTCACTGGTTTTTTTCCTTTCCTTTTAAATTATGCTTTTTCCCTTTAAATTAAGCTAAATTTTTAATATCTTTTGCTTGAACAGGGATTCTCCTGATGAACTTCCTGTATATGTTGGTACAAATGAAGCAAAGAAAAACTGCATAATTGTTCAAAATGGAGATAATGTGTTTGCTGCAGTCAAGTAAGAAAATATTTTAATCTCTCATCTATAATATTTGGTTACAATTTTTGTACTATTATATCAGTCCACCTTTGAGGTAACTCCAAAACTTTAGATTTCTAAAAATCATTTCCAGGACTTTTGCAGATACTCTTATCCACATTACTGTTCTACTTTTTACCAAAACAAAAACAAAAACAACAACAACAAAATACTCTTATGTAACTAATTACTTTAAGGAAAATATTAATCTTGACTTGATTTCATTAGTCACATAGCAAAATCAAAAGATTTTTTATACATTTTAAAAACCATCATTAAGAGTTTATTATAAGAACCCATTGGGTACAGTTCTAACAAAGATTTAATGCGGTAAAAGCAGGTGCTCATAAATTGTTGAATCACTATATTGTACATCTGAAACTAATATAACACTATAGGTTAACTATACTAGAATTAAAAAAAAAAAAAAAGTCAGGTGCTCATAAAATTCTTGGAAGGGCCAATGGAGCAGACCAAGCCTCCAGGAATGCCAGTTGTGTGGCAGAACTGGCTCACTCTGCCACTATGGGGAATCAAGATCTTCTGACATGAGTGGCTTTGGGATCTCATTGTCTTTGATTTAACCTGTGGTAGTAAAAGGGATGCCCTGCCTCTGCCTCAACTGTGATGGAATTTAAGGACCAGGCACTGAAATCTGCGCTGCAGTGCTATAGAACCATCAGGTGCCCCTAACTGTACTCACTAGTAGAAACGGATACACAGTGTCCACCTAGTATTTCTTCTGCCTTTTGGTTTTCAAGGGATTGTATCTGAAGCTAGGCCCCACATAGAGCCTGAGCTGAGGAGTAGTGTGGGAAATGTAGCAAGCTCTTATGTAAAAGGTGCTTGGAATGGAGTTGAGTGAGCCCGTCCACACTATACCAGCCACAGACTGTGACCTGAAGCCATCTGGCAGCAGCTATGCAGTTCACATTCTAATAAAATGAAGAAAGCACTCTTTGTCACCTTATACATAAGTAGATCATGTTTTCTGTGACCTCTTTTAATGACCTTATTTTTTAAAGATGTATTTTGGGACGCCTGGGCGGCTCAGTGGTTGAGCATCTGCCTTTGGCTCAGGTTGTGATTCCGGGGTCCTGGGATCAAGTCCTGCATCAGGCTCCCCACAGGGAGCCACCTTCTTCCTCTGCCTATGTCTCTGCCTTTCTCTCTGTGTCTATGAATAAATAAATAAAATCTAAAAAAAAACAAAACAAAACCAGATATTCTGTGCGGCTTAATATAAATTTATAGTAAATAATTTACACCACATCAACCAGTGCCCCTTCTAGCCTGCTGCATACGTACTGATGTATCTAAAAGAGCAACTATGTGGTAGATGTCCAAAACTCTGGTCTTCTGATACCTCTGAGTTTTTTATAAAATGTTTGTTATTTATAATCTATATACTTTTAAGCTGTTGAGATTTATTCCATTTAATTGGTGGTATCTTTATTAGAAACTGTAGTTGTTTACTTGTTTATTGTCTCTCTCTTGCATTAACATAAGTTCCATGAGAGCAGAGATCCTTTTCCTTGTGCACAATACTTGCTCTGTAATAGATACTCCATAAATCATTTATTTTTTTCCACAAATACTTTGGGCATGCAAAAATGCCTAATTTTTCATTAGTCTTATTAGTCTTACTAAAAATCTCTTTAAAAAAGAAAGATACAATGGTTGTCTAAGATAGTCCAAGACTGTTCTGATAATTAAAAAAAAAAAATTTTTAAACTGCTGGGAGAACACACACACAAAAACATTGGTAATAAATTTATAATTTAGGTGAAAACCAGAAAGTATTTGAGTACCTAATTTTATTTCCTTCTTTTACTTAATCAGCACACTCAGTTTTTTTTTTTTTTTTAAGATTGTATTTATTTATTCATGAGAGAGAGTAAGCAAGAGGGAGGCAGAGACACAGGCAGAGGGAGAAGCAGGCTCCATGCATGGAGCCCGACACAGGACTCGATCCCGGGTCTTCAGGATCAGGCCCTGGGCTGAAGGCCGGCGCTAAACTGCTGAGCCACCCGGGCTGCCCAGTTTATTTCTACATCAACCTGAGGAAGGTCTTTATAAGGAGGACCATTTGTAATAAACAAGTTATTTTTATGCCCAGAGAAACTAGTTTCTTTGTGCAAGATTTAACGATAGCTAAAGAAAGGGATGCCAGGGTGGCTCAGTTAAGTATCAGTTATGCTCAGGTCAGGATCTCAGGGTCCTGGGATTGAGCCTTGGATCAGGCTCCCTGCTCAGCGGGAAGTCTGCTTTTCTGTCTCCCCCAACCCCTCCCCCCAATGTTCTCTCTCAAATAAGTAAATAAAATCTTTAAAAATAATAGCGAAAGAAATGCAAATTCAGCCAGCAAAAATTAGTAGATTAAATAATGGTAATACTCAGTGATGGTTAGGATGTAAGAAATCTTACTGATAGAACTGTTAATTGGTAAAGCCTTTATAGAGAGCAGTTGGAATAGGTTATTTAAATATTTTTCACAGGGATCTGTGGGTGGCTCAGTGGTTTAGCTCCTGCCTTTGGCCCAGAGCGTGATCCTGGAGTCCCAGGATCAAGTCCCACATCAGGCTCCCTGCATGGAGCCTGCTTTTCTCTCTGCCTCTCTGTCTGTCTCTGTCTCTTTGTCTCTCTGTCTCTCTGTCTCTCTGTCTCTCTCTCTCTCTCTCTCTCTCTCTCGGTCTCTCTCATGAATAAATAAATAAAAATATTTTTAAAAAATAAAAAAATAAATATTTTTCACAGATTTCTTGACAAATAATTAACGTGGCCAGGTATTGAACTACATAAACCATTATACTCTTAAATCAGCAATTTCATTTCTAGCTGTTTATCTTTTTTTTTTTTTTTTTTTAAGATTCTATTTACTTATTTAAGAATCGCAAAGGGGAGGAACAGAGGGAGAGGGACATGCAGACTCCATGCTGAGAATGTAGCCTAACATGAGGCTTGATCCCAGGACCCCGAGTTCATGACCTAAGCTAAAATCAGGAGTTAGTGGCTTAACCACTGAGACACCCAGGCACTCCTAGCTATTTTTCTAAAGAAATTTTGGACAGGTACACAAATATGTGTATATATTAGAAATTATTTTAAAACAAAAAATTGGAGAAAACATCCAGCAATAGAGAAAATTAGGTAAATTAATATAGAATGTCAGTACACTTTAATGCCAGGTTATTGATATATCTATTTGGAAAGATGTTTAATACATTATGTGAAGAGATCAAATAAGAGTAGTGTGGGATGATTCCATTTTCCTATTGTCTATAAAATATAAAATATTTATCTTTGGACCAAATTTTTTAAGTGAGATTGATGGTAACACTGATGAATATGATTTTTTTCCTATTGTGATATAATGGAGAGAATTTTTATTTTTTTTATTTTATTTTATTTTATTTTATTTTATTTTATTTTATTTTATTTTATTTTATTTTATTTTATTTTATTTTATTTTATTTTATTTTATTTTATTTTAATTCCTTTATAGTTAACACATAGTGTTATATTAGTTTCAAGTGTACAGGTCATTCAGCAGTTCCATATATTACTCAGTGCTCATCAAGATAAGTGTGTTCTTGGGGCAGACCAGGTGGCTCAACGGTTTAGCGCCGCCTTCAACCCAGGGCCTGATTCTGATGACCCAGGATCGAGTCCCACATTGGGCTCCCTGCATGGAACCTGCTTCTCCTTCTGCCTGTGTCTGCCCCTCCCTCCCTCCTTCTCTCTCTCTCTCTCTCTCATGACTGAATAAAATCTTTAAAAAAAAAAAAAAAAAAATAAGTGTGCTCTTAATCCCCACCACCTCCCTTCTAGTGACCATCCATTTATTCTCTATAATTAAGGATCTGGATTTTTTTGGTTTGTCCATTTTTCCCCCTGTTCATTTGCTTCTTAAATTCTGAATATGAATGAAATCATGGTATTTGTCTTTCTCTGAGTGGTTTATTTCACTAAGCAGTATACTCTCTAGATCCATCCATGTTGTTGCAAGGATTTCATTTGTTTTTGAGAGCCAAATAACATTCCATGGTATCCGGTACCACATCTTCTTTGTCCATTCTTCTGTCGATGAACACCTGAACTGCTTCCATAATTTGACTATTGTAATTAATACTGCAATCAACATAGGGGTGCATATATCCCTTTGAATTAGTGTTCTTTGGGTAAATACCCAATAGTGTGATTATTGGATCAGATAGTGGGTCTATTTTTAATTTTTTAAAGATCCTACATACTTTTTTCCACCATGGTTGTACCAGTTTTCATTCCCACCAACAGTGCATGAGGTTTTCTGTTTATCCACATCCTAATACTTGTTGCTTCTTGTATTACTGATTTTAGCCATTTTGAGTGTTGTGAGATAGTCTCTCATTGTAGTATTTATGTATGTATATGTGTATGTATGTAAGTAAATCTCTACACCCAGTGTGGGACTCAAACTCAAAACCCCACAATCGAGTCACATGCCCTTCTGACTGAGCCAGCCAGCGGCCTCTCATTGTAGTTTGGATTTGCATTTCCTTGAGTGATGTTGAGCATCTTTTCATGTGTCTGTCGGCCATCTCTGTCTTTTGAGAAAAGAGATACTATGTTTTAATTGGATTATTTATTTGTGTTTGGGGTGTTGTATCAGTTCTTTATATATTTTGGGTATCTCTCATGAATAAATCTTTAAAAAAAAAAAGTATGGGCAGACAGCTACTAAGTACCTTTAGTGGTGGAAGCCTTCATAGACAGGATATTTTACCTAGACGAATGTATAAGAACTTACTACAAAGACTGGGAAGAAGGGTGTTCAGGGCAAGGGTATAGAATATGAATGGAAGTATGAAAACAAATGGCACAGAGTACTTGAAGCTCTGTATTCCTATATGCCAGACAGGGTGAGGAAGACTTTAGAAAGATTGATTTATGTAGGCTTGATATGATCAATCTGCTTTTTATGGTTAATGTAAATACATTCTCTTGAAATCCAGCTGGTTAAGATTGAAGGTAATATTAAGTGTAATATATGTACTGTGATCTGAAGACAACGATTTTGGTGGTCTTTGGCTTCTGTGCACTTTAATCTACTTATACTAATTCTATGGTTTTGGGTAATTTGATTATGCTATGTGTCTTCAGTTTCCTTATTTGTAAAATAGGGATAAGAATAGCACCCACTCTATTCTAAGCTCTTTTACAGTGCCAAGCCTGTAGCAAACTGTCAAATATTAATAGTGAAGAGAAGCAAGTTTCCTCACAGTCTGGAGGTGGCTAGAGAGGAATGGGATTGAGTTGTGTGTCCCAACTGAATGCTGTTGCAAGCTCTCTGTCTTACACTTGACCTTCTCTGCTGGCAAAGTCTTAACTTGGTTATGATAAAACATGAAGTTATTTCTATAAGTGGCATTAATGTATTCTACTGTTCACATGTTTAATTTTGGGGGTGCCTGGGTGGCTTCAGGTGGTTAAGCATCCAACGTTTTCAGCTTGGGTCATGATCTCAGGGTTGTGAGATGAGCCCCACATCAGGCTCTGTGCTGGGCATGGAGCCTGCTTGGGATTCCGTCTTCCTCTGCTCCCTGTGTGCTCTCTCTCTCTCTCTCAAAAAAAGAAAAAAAAATTAGATTGTGCTTTTGTATAAGCTTATAAATTAGCTTTGATTTCTTTTTAGTTTATAAATTTGTCTTACAACAAACCTGTTAGGTAACATTTGAAAAAAAAATCTGATCTTAAGTATTGTAAGTATCCTCTGGTTCTTTTTTAAAAATCCTTTTTGGTATGTACATAACTATTTTCCTCTGTTATGCTACACTTCCCCAAAGCAGTATGTGATATGTGAATGTCAAGTGATACGGCTTAAAATTTATTTGAATGTCAGCTTTTTAAACATCTTTTATATTTTATTATATTGCTTTTCTCTTGTTTGAAGAAACCTATTTGGGATTTTGAGAGAGCTGTTGATAATTATTCTGCAGTCTTTTTCTTGCATGGAATTTGATGTCTATAACACATTCCCTTAACTTCCCGAGATCTGTGTACTTAGTATAGTGGCCTGCATAATAATGAGGGCTTTTACTTCTTTTTCAGATTATTTCTGATGAAAAAACTTAAGGAAGTAACAGATAAAAAGAAAATTAGTCTCTTGAAAAACATAGATGAAAAACTCACAGAAGCAGCCAGAGAACTGGGGTACTCACTGGAACAGAGAACCATGAAGATGAAACAGAGAGATAAGAAAGTATGGTTTAAATCTGTTAGTCTCAGACTGTTTTGCTATTTAATAGTCCTTCCCTCCTACACTTTATCCCTCTCTTCTGTTCCATCCTAAGAAAAGCTAGATGTGACCCCTCAAGGGCTCCAGGACTGCCCAGTACTGGGATTGCTAGAAGGATGCACCAAAGCAGGGCTTGGGTGGCTCTCAGAGGTGGTTAGCAGGCTGAGTCACTTGAAGAGACTGTGCTGCTCTGGTTGCTAGCTTATGCCAGGACTTCCTACTCTTTTAATCTTGTTTTACAGTTACTCATCTCATAAAATTGAGTGAAAGCATAGTATTTACTTAAATTTCTTTTTTTATGGCTAAGAATGGTTGTTTTAGCACAGGTGTTTTGGGGAAGTAGTTTTATGAAGTTGTGCCTCACTCTTTTGGAGGACGGTGTGCATTAAGATTTGCTCATTTTCTGCAGCAAATGTGTGTATAAGCAGTCCTGTCTCCTTTTCCCCTGTTGATCCTATTAGCATTTCCTGTTGCATCTCTTCTAAAACCTAGTATGAATGGAGTGTTTTGTAAACAGCAAAGACTTCTGGATCTTGGTTCCTTTTGGTTTTTCACCTAAAAATTTCAGAATAAGTTAACAGACAATATAGAAGAATTCTGCTTTGGGGCAAATAAGAATTCTATAGGATTTTACCTCTGGTAAAGAAGGATATCTGTCACTGTGGAATGAGGGCAGCCCAGTTTCCCACCATTATGTACTGTGGCTGGTTCATCTGAAAGTTCTAGGCCAAATTAAGTACTAGTTATTCCTGGGTAAACTAGCACTGGTAACTAAGTAGTTAGTGTATTTGGTTATTGAAAGTCACTGCGGGGGCGGGGGGGCATTTTAAAATTACTTCAAGGTGTTATGTTGCCATTTACCTTCCTAGTTTCCAAAAGGAGCCTCTCCCACCCAATGAGTAGAAAGAATGGTAGCATTTCTTGCCTCATAATTATGTATTCCTAATTTATCTTAACTAAGTACTACACTTCTGTGGACAAAATAACTGATAGCAAATTCTTTCATCAGAGCCTTATTTTTCTACCATCAATTATAATTTATTTCAGATGAGATTTCCTCAGTTCTTCCCCGTAACTATAAGATGACATTGGAGTTTAAATTTCATACGTATGTTTGGCCTGGCTCCCTTCCCCATGAGGTTTCTTTTTAGTATATATTTTTTCTGTCCACAAAACTAACTGGTAAAAACATAAAGGGAAAAAAAATAACTTAAGAAGACAACCATGATTTTATTCTCCCAGAGACAACAGGTTGATATTTTTGCTTTTTGTTCTTTTTCTATTAAAAAGTTTGTTCTTTTTTGTTGGATATTCATTTAATTCATATCTTTCTAGTTCTGAAAAATTCAGTTCCACTTGTATATGTGAGTTAGTGACTTTGTTCTTATGTAGTATTCTGATGATACCTTATCATGCTTTGGAATGCAAAGCCCTCATGAGTTACCTCATGTGACCTCTCCAACAAATCGCAGAGGAAGAATTGTCATCCTGTGTCATAGATCAGTAAATCAAGGTTTATAGAGGCTTTGTTTCTTGTTTAAACTTGTAAGTGACCTCCCTGAGACCAACATTCACTTCTTTGATATTTAGCTTTCTTTCCACACCATCTTCCTGATTGCCTAGATGCGCTTTACCTTTTTTTATACCTAGATTTCATTTTTAAAAATGAACACTGATTTAATGTTGCTATAAAATGAGGATACATCATTCCATCATTCTGTCCTCTGATTTTGATGCCTTAATTCTAAGGCATCATCAAAATCCCCCACCTTTGCACAGGTTTTTCTAAATTTGTAATCCTATTTTTCATAATAAAATTAGGATTCTGGCACTTTGCTAATATCTCTTTATGGAAAATTAGGACAGTTAAACATCTGAAAAATACGAAACTATGTACAGCCCGTGGTTTTGTTGTGTCAGCCTGAGTGGAAGAGAAGCTAGGCCAGTAACTATATCACTAGTTTTTTCTTCTGTCATGATCAATACTGTTCTGTGACCTGCCTTTTTTAGGCTTTATTATTTCATTTTAGAATGGTTACAGGGCACTGTGCTTATGTTTTAGCTTAGGTTGCTTAAAACTTGTCACAAATAGGGCAGCCCGGGTGGCTCAGCAGTTTAGCGCCGCCTTCAGCCCAGGGCGTGATCCTGGAGACCCAGGATCCAGTCCCACGTCAGGTTCCCTGCATGGAGCCTGCTGCTGCTCCCTCTGCTTGTGTCTCTGCCTGCCTGCCCCCCTCCCCGGGTTTCATGAATAAGTAAATAAATAAATCTTAATTTAAAAAAATTTTTTTTTCACAAATACAAATCCTGCCATATATAGCCTTCTGTACCTTCCTTTGCACACTTATTTCCTTAGAAGAAATTATTAGATGTAGTATTGCCAGGTCCAGAGTGATTTAGAGTGGCTTTGTGTGTTGTTTTTCTTTGCTGGTATTTCATTTTGTGGAGTTTTTTGTTTTCTTTGTTTGCAGAACTACCATGTACGAGTTAAGCTAGTTTACATTCCTACCAGCATGTATGAGTGCCTGTTCTCCCCATACCCTTGCCACTACTAGGTATTAGCAGTCCCTTTTAGTCTTTTCCATTTTCATAAATATAAAATGATGTGTCATTATTTTAATTAGCATTTCTTTGATTATAAAGGACATTAAGTATTTTTCATTTAGTTGTATTTCTTTGGTTAACTGCCTGAAGTTTGAACATTTTTCTGTCAGGGTTAGAACTCACCTTTGTTACTTGGGTTTTAAGTTGGATGTTAGCCTTTTCCTTGTAAGACTCCTTTTAGTTTAAAGACATTTATCCTGTTTTTATTGTGATATATATTGCAGGTATTTTTTATCAGTATCTTTTGTTCTTGATTTTTACTTGATTTTTAAAATTTTTTGTAGTCAAGTCTATAAGTCTTTTCTTTGTCCAATCTAAAATTATTAAAAATATTTGTCTTCTAGTAGTTTCATTGGTTTTATTTTTACATTTAATCCTGGTATCCAGCTGCAAATTATTTTTGTATAAAGAGTAAGATATGACTTTTTTCCTCCAAATGGTGGGCTATTGTCTGAGAACTTCTTTTGAATAATTTGTCCTTTATTACTTAAAGAGTGAAAGAAGCAAGAGAGTGGGGTCATGTGAGTGAAATAGATTTTAAGATCTAGAGATTTAGGTGAGAAGACTTTAAAACAAAGAGATGATTTTGGGCTTTTATTTTTTTTATTTTTATTTTTTTTTGATTTTGGGCTTTTAGCTAACTTTGAAGAAATAGTATTAAACTTTGTGGGTTCCAGATTAAATGAAAAGTCATTAAATGTTACATTTTGACAGAAGTATTGCAAGTTTGTGTGTGTGCATATATTTTGGAGGGTTTGTCGTTTTTATCTATCTACCATGTCTATTTTGTTTACCAATAGTTTATATATATATATATATATTTTTTTTTTTTAAATTTAGGTCGTGACAAAGACCTTTCATGGTGCAGGCTTGGTTGTTCCAGTAGATAAAAATGATGTTGGGTACAGAGAACTCCCTGAAACAGATGGTAATGTATTTCTTATGTGAACATGTGAGGAAGGTCTTCTTTGTATGTATTGAGAAGATAAGTATGCCTTTTGTGGGATAGTCACTAGACTTTAGGGATAAAGAGCAAGCTCAAGTTTTAGGGTCAGTCAGGCCGTACTTTTACTATTGGATTATTCTCATGGAAGTAGCTTGTCAAAAAAGAAGTCTAGAGATACTGTTCAATATCTTTATATGCATCCTGAGATCTGATGTACACTGGCATCCAGAAAGTAGTCGGGGAAAAAAAAATACCAAAAGCCAAAACAAAAATATTAAGCCACTGGCTTTTAAAATCTAGATAAATGCTGAAAGTTTTCTATTTGTTCTTACCTCAAATTGTACTTTTACTGTGACCACATTTTGGTAAAGATTTAACTTGGCAATGATCTCTTATTTCTTATATTGTCTTTTTCTCTGTGTGTTTTTAGTACAACAGGTAGGACAGGGCAATAAAGAGAAAACTTTATGGTCTGTTTTAGAGGGTTTGTTTGTTTTAATCCAACTCCTAAAATGGACTAGCCCAGAGATGGACTACAAATGATCTCTGTTGCCGTATTTTTTGTTCTTTTCCAGCCAATTAAAATGGAAACACATTCTGTGAGTTCAGTTAAAAACAGAGGGTGGGTCAGATTTGGCCACAGTTTGTTAATGTATGGACTAGCCTACTAAAAACCTTTAAAAAGCTTATGTATAATCGTGATTGCAACTATATCTATGGTAAAATAGTCACCGTTTGCTAATACACAAATCTTTTTTGTTAAGTCATTTTTCTTAAATTATAAATTGCCATTCTAAATTCTAGTACCACCCAAGGTGGCATTTGTTGCAATAGTTACAAAAATTGATGAGGAAAAACCCAACTTAGAATCTTTATATCTTTGATGATGGGCGTAGATCATCTTTTTATATCCTTGGTTTCTTACAGCCAACCTCAAGAGAATTTGCAAGACCATCGTTGAGGCACCTAGTGATGAGGACAGACTAAAAGCTTTTGCTCCCATCCAGGAAATGATGACTTTTGTGCAGTTCGCTAATGATGAATGTGACTATGGTATGGGGCTTGAGCTAGGAATGGATCTCTTTTGTTACGGCTCACACGTGAGTAAGAAAAGAACAAAAACAACTTCCCAGCCATCACCAGACCTTCTCTTCCCTACTTCACCCCACATACAGGCATTCCAGAATATGAATATTTATGCCCTCAGTAGCAGGGGTAGGATATAAATTCAGCTTTTGTGTTCAATTAATTTTTTTCCCCAAAATGAACTTTTTGATAAGCAGATGTCTGAAAATATTTGAAATTAACTTTGTATTCTGCCAAAGGTAAATAACCAAGATTATTTGCCTGCCTTCAGGTTTACATTAAAGTGAATTTCTTATTAGATGTATTATAAGATGTGTGTTATAGGATTATAGGATATAATATAATTATAGGATATTATCCTATATCCATATATAGGATATATGCCCCTTTAGTTGGATGTGTGTATGGGTATGCACATACAACTTTCATAGGGCTCCATTTGGCTTTCTGCTGTGGTGGGGGGGTATTTGTTCTTATGTTTGAATTCCTAGATGAAAAATAAATACTACCTAGTAGTCCCACCTCCTTCAGCCCCCACAACTTTCATAGGGCTCCATTTGGCTTTCTGCTGTGGTGGGGGGGTATTTGTTCTTATGTTTGAATTCCTAGATGAAAAATAAATACTACCTAGTAGTCCCACCTCCTTCAGCCCCCTACCGCGCCTTATCCATGGTTTCACTTCCTGTGGTTTCAGTTAACTGTGGTCAACTGTGGACCAGAAACAGATGATCCTCCTTCTGAGATACTGTCAGAAGAGCAATATAGTGACCTAACATTGTATCACAATGCCTATGTCATTCACCTCCATCATACTATGTAGGCATTTTATCATGTAACACTGTTATATGAAGGGTTAGTACAATATTTTGAAAGCCACTACATTCATGTAGAACACTTACAACAATATACTGTAATAGAAGCTATCTTAGGTTCCCACTAATCTCTTATTTTGCTTAATTTATAAATTAAACTTTATCATACATATGTATAGGAAAACAGCATAAATAGGGTACTGTCCATGGTTTTAGGCATCCACTCGGGGTTTTGAAGCCTATCCCTTGTGAATAGGTGGGAGCTACTATATCTTAAAATAGGCTTTAAGTGAAATTATTTAAAATATAGTTTTTCAGGACATCTGGGTGGCTCAGCAGTTGAGCGTCTGCCTTTGACTCAGGGCATGATCCTGGAGTCCTGGGATCAAGTCCCACATTGAGCTCCTTGCATGGAGCCTGCTTCTCCCTCTGCCTGTGCTTCTGCCTCTCTCTGTGTCTCTCTCATGAATAAATAAAATCTTTTTTTAAAAAATAAAATAAAATATAGTTTTTGTTTTTAATCATCATGACCTTTGCTTATTAAATAGGAAAAACCTACCTAACAGTTAAATCAGTGCTTATTCACTGTGGTTGCCTCAAGGTGTAAAGTCTGTAACATGTTCCTGGGGCTACATTGTTTGGTTTTAAATCACATCTTCCCCACTTAGTAGCTGTGTAAGATTGGGCAGTTTTTCCAACACCATTGTACCTGTGTCCTTTGAGATGTCTGCATGTGTGCGTACGTGCGCGCGCGCACACACACACACACACACAGTTTCTCATTTAACCTATGGTGTCACCTACGAGGCACAAGAGGTAAACCATCTTGCTCAGGTTCACAGGCAGACAGTTCCAGAGTTAGTGTCTAAATCAGTAATTCCCAAACTGTAAACTATATAAAGATCTGAAGATAATGTTAAAATGCAGACTGCTTCAGTGCATCTGGGGTGAGGCTTGAGACTGCATTTGTTGTACTCCTGGGTACTGGTAATGCTACTGCCTGTAGACTAGTGTGAGCAGCAAGACTAAAGCAGCTGCTAACTTCAGCATGTATCACAGTCATGTGGATGGCTATTCAAACAAATTGGTGTACTTACCCCCACTGCCCCCCCCCCCAAGGTTTGAGTTCTTGGGGGACTCTTAGGAATTTGGATTTCTGACCTGTTACCAGGTCAGGCTAATTAGAGCAGGCTATTTTGAGAACTCTGCTGTAGACCATGTTACAATATTTTTCTGCCTGCCTTATATATGGCTATTAGGAAAAATAGTCAAAATGTTTAACAGCTAGAGTAAGTCATTGACCAATCAGAATAATGCTGGGCCTGCCAAAAACTGAATCAGTTTAATTGAAAATAATTGGCCTGAGTACTAAACAACATATGAAAAGACTTAGCACAGTACTGAGCATCTAGTAAGTGCTAAATGTCATCAACAGAAGCGTTCCCAGATTCTCTTCAAGTATATATATATAAAAATAGCAGTAGTCTAAGTCACTTGATAAAACCAAGGCAGTGACAAGGGATGGAGCCTGGGTTACATGGTGGGTCGGGGACAGAAAATTAGAAGATAAAAGGGAATAAATGTGACTTGATAACTCAAATTCCGCATACCTCTTCATATAGTATCAACTAAGGAAAATGATGATTAAAATCTTAACTGGGGATAACACTAGAGAAGAAAAAAAGCATTTGGGCATATAGTTTAGGGCAAGTAAAAATGATCCTTATCCAAGGGAATTAAGGAAGCTTAAAATTTTAACTTAGTTTTCTTCAGAATTTTCTTCAAGATGTACCATTAAGTCTTTTAAAACTACAAGTTTGCCTCTTGAACAGAATGTGTCAATTCACTTCCTAACCAATTGAGAAAGTAGCTAAAATGATTTGGACAGTGCTTTGTTAACAGCTTTTTCTGTGTATTTTTTGCTACTTACTAGGGCATCTGCTATGTTCTCTGCTTAATGTTACATTCTTTTATTTTTCAGTATTTTCATAAAGTTGCTGGCCAGCTTTTACCTCTTGCATATAATCTGTTGAAGAGGAATCTCTTTGCAGAAATTATTGAAGAACATTTGGCAAACAGAAGTAAAGAGAACATAGACCAACTCGCAGCCTGAGAGTCAGCTTCCTTTCAGTGTACAGTACTTTAAAGCATTAGTATTAAACTTGTGATTTTTTTTGTTTTGTTTTTAAGGAATACAGAAAATAAATTGATGGAAACATATACCAAAAACTTTTATAAAGTTCTTCTAGCCCATTTCTTTCATGTGCAGATAAATGGCAGTCAGTCCTCTGAATGGTGATGTTCTAATCCCATCTGAAAGACAACCAGAGTCTCCTCTGACATGTCACAGGAAGTCATGGTCTCCTGCCCGTGGATAACTAGACTGTTCTCTCATGAGGGAATCCTGTTTCAGTATTTAACATATGGGCAACTAAATATTTATTTCTCAGACTTGAGTTAATAATAGCTATAGCTTGGGACACCTGGGTGGCTCAGAGGTTGAACGTCTGCCTCCATTCGGCATTGAGTCCCACATCAGGCTCCCCACCGCAAGGAGCCTGCTTCTCCCTCTGCCTGTGTGTGTCATGAATAAATAAAAATCTTTAAAAAAAATTGCTATAGCTTTAGAGACTGGATTTATAGGCAGTGGGGAAGGCATACGGGAAGTAAATGGGAGGTGCCTGACCCCAGAGGTACCAAAGCTGCATTTTAACAGCAACTCCAGGTGATACATATGTAGTCCAAGTATCCATTAGGTATATTCTTTAAAACAGTTCCTTGACTCACTACATTTACTAATCAATATAGATGAGACTATTGATAGTATAGTGTACTACTATACCATTAGTTTAGATATTAAAGTTTTCTGCAAATTATATCATTGGATTTCTAGCACAAGTCCATGGTTACAGCTGTGTTTTAGCAGATTCACATCCTCCTCAAGCCTGACAAAACGTCCTTCATCTTAAAAATAGCAAAAACAAAACAACAAAACAAAAAAACCCCAAATGTAAAATAGCCAACTCTGTGGATTATGCTGAAGAGCATATAAAGTTTTTTTCCTTTGTATGAAGTTCAACACACACACACACAAAAAAAAGCCCTAGGTGGTCTCGTAAACCCCACATTTTGCAGAAGATTGACCTGAGTTACCCAAAGAACTTCTATTGAATTGTCAGTCTCCAGAGTCACTTATCCTGTCAGCTGTCTCCTTAAAATAGTATGAGATTTTTATTTTTTATTTTTTCAGTTTTATTTATTCATGAGAGACCCAGAGAGAAAAAGGCAGAGACACAGGTAGAGGGAGGAGCAGGCTCCATTCAGGGAGCCCCATGTGGGACTCAATCCCAGGACTCCAGGATCACTCCCTTGGCTGAAGGCAGGCGCTAAATCGCTGAGCCACCCAGGGGTCCTGAGATACTCTTTTTGATATAAAGTATGAATAGACTATCGGCAAACACTTCCAGCCAGGATCTTTAATTTGAGCAGCTTGTCTCATCTCCCTAGTTAAGCTGCAAGCTTTTGAAGATGATGAATTTTTTCAGTATACATAGACCCCTCAGTAACACCTTTTACTATTTATTTGTCGAACAAAATGACCCTATTACATGCTGCTCACTAACTGCCAGAGAAAATCACACCAGTGATTTGGGAAACTTTTGAGATGCCCTTAAGGTAAGAATTCTCAAAAAATAGAATGTCTTCTGGGGTCTGATATCCCCCAGGCTATACCTAGAATGTGTTCGTCCCACGGCCCATGCTCCCAAGGCCCATGCTGCCCTCATAGGCCAGAAGGCCCTGGGCCTTTCTCTTGAAGAAAGCCTAAAGATGGCTTTCTTCAGGGATCCCTGGGTGGCGCAGCGGTTTGGCGCCTGCCTTTGGCCCAGGGCGCGATCCTGGAGATCCGGGAATCCCACGTCGGGCTCCCGGTGCATGGAGCCTGCTTCTCCCTCTGCCTATGTCTCTGCCTCTCTCTCTCACTGTGTTCCTATCATAAATAAATAAAAAAAAAAAAAAAAAAAAAAGATGGCTTTCTTCAGTCCACAGTCTGCTGAATATCTTCTATCTACCCAGGATGTGGCCATCCGATGACTAGAGTAGCTTCCAAACACCACTTCTATACTCCTGAGAACACATTCTAAGGGCCTAGACTCCCAAGTGAAGTGTACCTTAACCCGGTAAGAATTGAACAATACCACTACCCTCCTCAAATTTAGCTAAGCTCATTCCTGGAGCTTAATAACGGAGTTTCTGTAGGACTTCTCAGACACGTATGTAGAAAGATACACCCTAAAGATGGCTTTCTTCAAGAGAGACACTACGTAACAGCTTAGCCAAACTAAACCAAACCATCCTTTTGCGTTCCCTTTCATTACTGAACTGGAACTTGCATAGTGATAGGGAGGTCTCGGGAGATTTTCAGGAATTGCCCCATTTCAGGGTGTAAGCATCTGCAGCAGGTTCTGGCCGCATCTGAACTAAGCTGTAAGCTTACAGTGACAGTGATATTGGCTGCATCACACAATTCTTTGATTAGAAATGGTGACCAAATCACATTTGATCTTAAATTTTTGAAGCTGAGCTTTTTTCCTCAGATTTCCTTAGTTTCTAAGGTACTTAATATTGGGGTCAGTATTTAGAAATAGTTAACATCTTTTAAATACTGATGATTCGAATAAATCCACCTATCTTATATTAAACCAATCTGCTTAGCTAGAAATACTAGCCATTTAATACTGCCATCTCTTGATCCAACAGTTTCAAATATAGTTCGTAACTTTTTAAAAATCTACCTCCTTGTAATCAATAAAATGGATTCTAACAGGATTTCTTATCAAGCAACAAATTAAAATGAAGGAGGAACAAAAAAAGATCAGCTTTTCACCCATTCCTTACACAAACCTAACACGAATGTGTATTTTCAGAAAGCTAGACATATGGTAGCCAAGACCGAATTGGAGACCAATGCCAAGTATATGGCCATTATAATCTGGATACTGTGGATTTACAGTCTCAAACTCCAAGCTGCATCAGAGGGCTGGAAGCAGGTGTCAGAAGGTACTGAACTTCCAACTACTGAACGTTTTTCATTAGAGCATGGTCCATACATACAATACCAAACCTTTCTTTTTCCTTCACCCACACACAGGCTGCTGAAACCTAGTTTGCTGAATATCTTCTATCTACCTAGGATGTGGCCATCCGATGGCTAGAGTAGCTTCCAAACACCACTTCTATACTTCTGAGAACACATTCTAAGGGCCTAGACTCCCAAGTGAAATGTACCTTAACCCGGTAAGAATTGAACAATACCACTACCCTCCTCAAATTTAGCTAAGCTCATTCCTGGAGCTTAATAATGGAGTTTCTGTAGGACTTCTCAGACATGTATGTAGAAAGATACACCCAAGGGAAAAAATGAAAGTTCTAAAACTTAATCTAAGATAGTGCTACAAACCACGTCGCCACAATGACAGGTACCCACTCTATGCAGATGATCCTTCTGATACCCTAAACCTCACAGTTTATTCAGTGATCCAGACCAGGGGTCAACAAACTAGGGCTATTTTTGTGAACAAACTACTATCCAGGGATCCCTGGGTGGCTCAGTGGTTTAGTGCCTGCCTTCAGCCCAGGGCGTGATCCTGGAGTCCCGGGGATCAAGTCCCACATCAGGCTCCCTGCACTGAGCCTGTTCCTCCCTCTGCCTGTGTCTCTGCCTCTCTCTCTGTGTGTCTCTCATGAATAAATAAATAAAATCTTAAAAAAAAAAAAAAACTACTATCCAAAATACCACCACCCATCTTTTCACCTCTCTTCCTCTAGCCCCCGCTCCAACTGGTTCTCAACCCCACCAAACCCCACACCAATTCAGTGACCTAAACTGCCTTTTTCACTCTTCTCCCCTCACTTCATATTCTTGCTTCTTTACCCAGCCCTTATATTCCACTCTCCATCATTATAATCACTCCCACATCTACTCCACTAGCCCTCTTTCCATTAGTTGTACTTATGTTAGAACCTGAAGCCTGATAAAAAGCTGCCTACTCCTACTTCTCAGTATCAGGTGGTTGGGGAAAAAAATAAAACCATGACAACTGGTCTCCTCTTAACCTCAAGTTGGTCATACTACTGCCCATTAATCCTGCTTTCACATCTTTCCTCAAACATGCAACAATACCTCCCAGCCCTCTGTTCATTTCACTAAGAAAAACAAAGTAACTTCCACAAAATCTCACCTCACACTACCAACTACTCAATATGCTCCGCCTTTCCCACATTGCTAGGAATGTTGCTTAATGTCCCAGTGTGCGCCTGAGATGCCATTCCCTCCTGCCTGCTCAAAGACCTCTCTCTCCTCTCTTCAATTTTCCCTCTAAAGTATTCCTATCCACAACAAAAGCTATAATATCCTGCATCCAAAGACAAAACACCCTTTATCACACATCCCATTTCTGAAAAACACAGCAAGAGTTGAAATAACTGCCTTCAGGGGCACCCGGGTGACTTGGATCATGATCCCAGGGTTCTGGGGTCGAGCTCCCCGCTCGGCGGGAAGTCTGCTTCTCTCTCTGCCCCTTCCCATGTTCTTTCTGTCTCTCAAATAAAATCTTAAAAACAAACAAAAAACTGCCTTCAATTCCTTTCATCAATCTCTGTCAAACCCACTCCAGATTTTTGCCTGATCTCACTGAACCTGCTTTAGTCAAAGCTACCCATTATGTCTACACTGGACAATTTTCAATCCACATTTACTTCACTGATCAGCAATACCTGAAAAGTTGATCCTCTTTGAAACCTACTCACTTGCCTCAGGGGACCCACCTTTCTCTTAACGGCACCAATATTCACCCTACCTCACGGTCTGCTCCCTCTTCTGGCCCCTCATCTCCTCGAATCTAAACATAGACGTATGTCAATGCTCAGGCCTCTGTCCACTCAATCCCATAGGGATCTCATCCTGACTCAGGATGGGACCTCCCATATTTCTTAGGTCTCTTAGGCTGGACCTTTCTCCTGAACTTGAGTCTTGTAAATACAACTGCCCAATTGACGTCCCCACTCGGGAGTCAGAAAGTAATTTAAAATTTCATGTTTAAAACCAAGATTTCTCTGTACACAACCTCAAATTTAGTCTTCCTGGAGTCATTCTCAATTTATTCGATGGCCATTGGAAACATCCTTTACTCCTATCACTCTATATCTGATCCATTAGCAAGTCATGCCTATGCCACCTCCAAAATGTCTAGAATCCAGACACTTGAATGACTTCCACCTGCTCCAGTCAGGTTCAAGCCCCTGTCTTATCTTACACCTTGATTATTCCAAGAGCCTTCTAATTGGTCTTCCAGCTCCCACCCCTTCACTATTATAGTCTATCCCCAAAAAGACAGCCAGAAATCACATTAAGCCAGATCATGTCACTTTTGTCTGGTTTCCCATTTTATCCAGAAGTCAACTCTATCCCCAACCTCTTTCCTCCTCTTATACCCTACTCTAGCCAGTGACCTATTTGATATTCCTTGTACCTGTCAGGTGTATCCTACCTCAGGATATTTGCATATACGGTTTCCTCTTCTTGTAACATTCTTCTCACAGGTAACTGTATCATTCCCTGACATTTTTCAGGATTCTGCTCAAATGTCACTTTATCCCTGAGGCCCTTTATCATCACCCTCTATAAAAATAGCAGCCTCCCCATTACTGGTTTTTCTCCATCAGAATGGGAATTTTTGCCTAATTTATGCATGCCTTGAACAGCGCATGGCACACAGGAATTAAAAAAAAAAAAAAAAGAACTAGTTTGTGATACGTACCACCATCTGACATATGATATATGTCTCTGTCCCTACTGGAGTGTAAGTTTCAGGAACACAACACAGTGTCTCTCACACAGATATTCAATAAAAACTCAGTGAATGGTCAAATGAAATGGATGATAAAAATCTATTCTGGACTTTTAAGTCAAGTGCTTTACTTTTATACTAAGAGTTTAATATTAGACTATTGAAACTGTTTAACAATTCAAATGTTACCACCTCCTTTTAGGCAGTCCTATTAGCCATTACAAAAATGTGCACTGTGGATATCAAATGTACAAAGTAGTATTAAAAAAAAACAAAACATGTAGGGGCACCTAGGTGGTCCAGTCAAATGTCTGACTCTTGGTTTCGGCTCAAGTTGTGATCGCAGGGTCCTGAGATTGAGCCCCACATTAGACTCCACACTCAGCGCAGGGTCTGCTTGCGATTCTCTCTCCCTCTCCCTCCCTCACTTTCCAAAATAGATAGATAAATCTTTTTAAAATGTTTTGAAAGTAAACTAAAGTGAAATCTTTCGGTAAACCTGCAGCTTTCACCAACAAACGGAGACTTTACTATTGCTGGTAGTATTTACATCCTGCTGTTCAACCCGGTATCTATTCTTTTGTTGCCCCTTGCCTGCAAAGTATAGAAATGGCTTTGTAACCTTAGAGAAACATTGTATTTATCATCCCTTTGAGGCTGCATGTGCCAGGCATGTTGGCCTACACTGCATAGAGCAGCAGAAGTGGGAGGACTATTACAGATATAATTAAAGGCCAAACCACACATTGTCATATAGATTTTAATAGATTTTCTGATTAACTCATCACAGTAATCATTTTTACTGTAATGATATGCAGCTTTACTACACTAGTATAAATAAAAACAGATAAATACAGCTCTAGGCAACATCACAGATTAACAAACTAAGCATTCTTCATGAAGCAAAACTGAAAACAATTATTAATAAGAGATGCTGACACCCTTGCCCATTCTCATCATACCTTCTCAAAAAGGGTACTCCAATAAGGCGCTCCACTTATTGTATTGGTCAATTAATTTGCCAATTAGCCAGGCACATATATTTCATGGTCTCCACTATTTCATCATTTGGTTGAAAAGCTGACACACCTCAACATATCAAAAAGAAAAGTGGAACAGGTAGTATTACTGAAGAAAACCACTGAATGCAATTAGAAATACACTTTTCCTGTATTTTAGCAGTAAAACCTAACAAGGGATAGAAATATACCAAGGAAAAAATTAACATCCGCTGTGAATATCCACCCTGAATTATCAGTCTGTGAAGCAGGATGGGCAATGAGAGGACGTGAAATCGAAAAGGAAGCATGGAAAATAAAATCCAGGTGATGTTTAATTTTATGAAGCTATCTGCAAAGAAGCTGGTTTCTTCTCTGAAGGCTTGTAACTCAAGACAAACAAGCTATTCAAGAACCCACGGTGGAGTTCACACTGCAAATGCACTTATGACTAGATGAAGACAGGATATATAGAAGCATCATTAGAAAAGATTTCACTCCGGATGGCCAGATAACTTTAAAGGGGTTATTAAGAAAGCCCAAAGTCTGCCAGAGGGAGGAAGTAAAATAGGACAAAATAGTCATTTTAGAAAGGGAAGATAGCAAAATGAAGAAATGTTTCATGAAATTCCTAAAATGTTGCTCAACTTTGAACTGTCATTCTAATATGGCTTCATGATCTAATAAAGCTTCAAGATCTTATAGGTATATCATTTTTAAGAAAAAAAGTGGAAGTGAAGAATCACTTCCAAAATGTAAAAATGGCTCATTGCTGGATATGTTTCAGGAAATGCCTGTCTGCTAAATTCATTTCCTACCAAAAATGCATAAGCACAGAATATTCAGGCCAGTCCTTCAAGTAAACTGTCTTTGCTGATAGTGAATTAAGACCATGACTAAGACAGACATTTCCAAAAACAAAAATCCCAAACTCACCCCAGTACATTTTCAACTCACTCTGCAAAAATGTGCACTGTGGATATTCAAAACATTAACTGAACACTTATGGATGTGACATACCCAAAGATTCAAAGGTTATGTTCAGATTAAAATTTTAACTGCTACCTTTGCAATTGTTTTCATTTGATTTTTTTTAAAAAAAGGTTAACGCTAGTTAACTTTTGGTTTTAATCTGCAAAGTGATTTGTTGTGTTTTAACTTTCTAATTAATGAGTCAAAATGTACAGGTCAGAAGACATAATCCAGAGGATGGCAGTGAAAGATCAGAAAAAGATTTATGTACACATTGGATCATAGACAAATAACCACAACCTCTTTTTAAACCCTTGTTCCCAGTGTAAACTTTGTTCATATCTCCATAATTTTAAGTCTGAATTAGTCTATAAAAATCACATTAAAAAGGTAAAATTATTTAAGCGCGATATTAACTGATCTGTATTTTATAAATTTTAATCCATAAAAATATAAATAAGAATGGTAAATTTTTAAGAAAAGAAATATACATTTAGTGCAAGTTATGAATTACATTTCTTCTTCAGTGTCAGCAATAAAATATCTTGAGGAAAGAAACAAAAAATGATCTAATTTCAAGAAAAAAAAATTCCAGTGTTTAAACATGCAATTAATACCAGATACAGCTAAACAGAATACTTCCTTCTCTTTACTGTCAAAGCAGCAGCATTTTGTTTCCTTACGCTGAACAGTACGTGTAGATTATAGTTTTAGAATAGAAAATTTGCATAAGACCAGGTCACATTATCCATAAAGTCTGAGAGGAAAAAAAACAAAAAGAAAACTCTGTTTATCCTTACAAGTCGAGTTTCATTGTTGCTGATTCTGAACCACAATGCGCACAAGCGGAGAGATTTTGTTCACGCTTCACTCGAGATTTTACCTGTTGCGGTGCATGTGACTGCTCCAAGCATTTAGTGGTGGTGCCAACTACAAGGTTAATGGCACAAGAAACACTCCCTTCTTGTGATGAAACATCAGTAAACACAGTACATCTCAATATGAGAAAGGACTGTTTCAAAAGGGCACACCAATTTACAGAGGCTTTGTTACAGCTCAAGAGAGAAAGAAAAAGAGAGAGGGAGGGAGAGGGAGAAAGAAAAGCTCTTCTGGAATGTAGAAAGACAATGCTTAACTATAATAATTCATGAATTAAACAGAACAGTTTTGATACAAAAGGGCAAGACCTTGCAGTCTTATAGATGGCTCAATTCAAAGTAATCCCTCCAGAAATAGGGACTGCTAATGTGTCTTTGCGATGTCGGAGTAACAGGCCAGGTGCTCTGGGTGCTCCGGGGCTGGGGCTGTGGCACCCCTTCTGCTGATGCTCCACCCTGCGCAACTGTGGCACATCCTCAGCTGAATGCATCCAGTGCAGAACAGGAGATGATTTGCTGCTCTCAGTTAGATGGGGAAATACCTCACTCATTTCCTTCTCGCTCCTTTCCCTCCCCAAACAACTCCTTCATTCCACCAGCAGTATTTGCAAACCATGTTGCAAAAAGCCTGGCTTTTAGATTTTTTTAAGGAGAAAAAAAAGTAGACGACTCCCTCAAGTTAAAGAGTTGTGCTATTCAACAAATGAACTTCCTCTTCTGTTTCCTCTCTCTCATCTATAGGATTCAGTTGAACATTATTGAAGCGGGGTCTTGGTTTGCCGTCTGGGCCATATGACGGAGGATATCTTTTTTTGTTATAATGCCAAGGAGGCGCCTGAAAGGAATAAACATAAGATTGCTATTAAAATAAAAGGAAAAGAAAAGGAAAGCTCAATCTATAACTGAATCCTTTTTGTTGACAGGAATAGAGCAAAGCAAGCACCGTGATTGTGTATTTTCAAAAAGTATTTTATTGGTAAAGATAATTAAATTATCCAGCAACCATCCTTTGATATGAAAGTATCATGGTCACTAATAGTACGATGTCCTTTCCACCAAGACTCTGAGGACCACATGCCACATTGAAGTAGAGGTATTTTGATTCGTGTATGCCAACAAAAAAGTAACAAAAAATGGGAGGATGTGTGAACAAGAAATGATACTGATCCAATGTAGAAGGAAAATTCATTCCCATGATATCGAGAAAGCAGTAAAATGTCTGATGACCAAATCTCCTCAATATTCCATTTTTTTTTAAACCAAACTTAACCAACTTTAAGTAACTTAAGGATTGCCCAGTTGTATGCAGAATCTTCATGAAAGCACATACAATTGAGATAAAATAGTCAACAAAGAACTCCAATCCCAAGCTTCAGAGCCCTAAGAATAAATTGATAAAACAATCCAAGTTTCTAGTGCACTCATCAATATTTTCCTCTTTTGATTTTGGCCAAAAAAGTTAAGATACAGTGCTTTTATGAAAGTCTTAGTTGTTAATGCTTACATTAAAAGAGAAGTGAAAAATCAAGAAGCAGTCCTAACAGATTATTATAGATGAAGCAGAAAGCAGAATGAATGAGTAGCTACTTATTATTCTGGTTAGTAGTTTTTTAAAAAAGGATGCATGAAACACTTGTGAAATATTAGCTTACAACAGGAATACATAATCAGTTGTGTGCTTAAGCAAACTGGGACAGGTTTTTTATAGAAGTATGACAATTGCAGGGCAAAATAATTTCAGGAATTGCTAAAGCCAGACAATTTTTAGGTTGTAAGGTACAGTAAGATAATTCAAAATCTATCTTTAGTCATGAAACCACTAGGACATAAAGCCAGTAAAACAAATGCACTTGACCCCAAAAAGCTGCTCACAGCATTCTGGACATACAAAAGGGGCACACACATAGTCTAGGTACAGTTCACTTAGTCTAAGTACAGTTCACTAATGAAATGGCAGGACACACATTCTTGACTATGAAGGTATGTGAGGTGTAGCAGAAAAAGATCTAATGCTATGATAACAAATATATCCAACATTACACTCTAGTTAAGTGTGCCCATAAAAAATATTCAACATTTGGCAATTCTAACATTGCTAAGCTCGGTTAAAATCATTTATGAGCTTAGATTTACTACAAGAGTACCGCAAGATTAGAAAACATAAAAAGAAAAAGGGTTTGGGGTGGGGGTTGGGGGCAGACATCTCTAACCAGTCAGGCATCTTCTGAGACCGGTGTATCCACTAAGGTAGACAGACTTGTGTTCACTTTAAGAACATCCGACAGTATTTACTCATTCAACTACCAAACTGTTTACAGTTCTTAAATGGCAACCAGTGATTCTGATGAGAGACGTTAACTTTTGCTAACTTCCTATGAATGCGATTTTACAAATATCTAAATTTATCTTCCAGAGTTTATGAGATAAAATGGAATTGGCAGCATGTAAGGTTTTTTATTCAGCAGGCATCTGGGCCTGACAGAACTGAACAGTTCACAAGTTTCATGCTTCCTGACTTGTACGGGGTCTACTGAGGAGATCTGATATATCTAATCACCAAGGGTTCGACGTGCTGCTTTACTTGCTCGAGATGCTCTAATATGTTCTTCTTTGTGATGATCCCCAAGACAATCCTGAAACAGATCATGTTATGCTAATAACTGTGAGAAATTAAATTAAAAGAGGTTCCAATCATAATGATAAAGAATGAGAGACAAAAATAAAAACATGAACCATAAGAATGCTTTTAATGAACTTTAGAAAAACAGAAACAAAAATGGTTCGAAATCCCAGGTCCCATTTTCATCAATTTTAGTGACTTTCATAAGAGACATGATACTATCTTTAAATATCTGTGAAGTTTTTTTAATTAAACATCAAAATTACAAAAGATCCCAATGAAGGTGACTATAAAGAAAGGTACAAAAGGAACAATATTAATACACAGCTATAAACCTCTAAGATTTAGTTTCATATCAGCGTTCCTTTGTTAGGGGAAAGTATTTTTCTCATCTCTAAAAAGCTATTATTTGGATCTACTTCAGAAGAGCAAAGGTCGAATAGCCTTAATGGCATTAATGAGGAGACTTAAGACATTTACTTTACTATTACTTGGGATTAAAACGAAAGGCAACATGCACTTCAATAAATAATGCCAACTCAATACACATGCCACCCGCCCGCCCCCGGATTTTCCAGACCTTCTGAACACTACTTCTTAAAATAAACTAGTAAGATATTTATGACTGGGGATCAAAATGACTTTTACGTTATGCATGCTTTTTCCTAAATGATTATTTCTCAGTTAACCTATCACTATTATAGGCAAATGAGGGGCATAAATTCTCACAAGGATACTTGAAAATAATTAGATTTATTAGAACAAAATCCTGGGTACTGGTTTATAAGGGAAGTCAATGAATTCAACTACAATATACGGCAATATGTATAATGAATGATTAAAACCTTAAAAAGCCTTAATCTTCAAACTCTAGAAG
Source organism: Vulpes vulpes (assembly GCF_048418805.1). Taxonomy (NCBI): domain Eukaryota; kingdom Metazoa; phylum Chordata; class Mammalia; order Carnivora; family Canidae; genus Vulpes; species Vulpes vulpes. Next base: position 31,168,660 of record NC_132788.1, read on the forward strand.
CCCGTCCTGAATGCCCTTCAGGGTAACTGGACATCTCCCTGGTGACCTAGTTAAGTCAACTTTACTACTCAACTGCCTTTGAACATCCTGACTTCTTAATGAACATCACTAGGGCACTTCACTTAAAGTAGTCCAGGCCTACAGATACATCGGTGTTAAAAAAAATTAAGGCTGACAACTGGGTGTGGGGTGGGAGAGCACAGAGGGCAAGCAGCAGGAAAGGCAGAAACAGGTTCTCTGCTAATGTTTTCTCATTATTTAAAATAACACACCGATCCTTAAGAATGAAGATAAATTGAAAAGTTGTCAGAGGATGTGAACAAGTTCTCCCTCCAAAAAGGCTCAGAAAATGCCCTCATGAAATAAAAAAAAAATGTGTACCTAAAATAAGCACAGAATCACTCAATGGATGTTCTTCTCTAAGTGTGTGAGGGAAAACAAACAAAAAGACCATCAATTCACTCTATAGTTGGGAGTCAGGAAATGTGAAAAATCTTGACAAATAATACCACTTTAATTCTTATTCATTCTTTTCTTTCTAGTTATATACAATGATTAATTTCAGTTAGTATATTAGTAATCTCTGCCAAATCACAAGGTACAAAATGAAGAAAGTTACAAATTGATTAAGGACCAAATGGCAAATTTGGAGATTTATAAAGTAATCTCTATATTACAAAATAATGGCCCTAAAAGGAGGAAATACATATATTTCCTCTCTAATGGAGAAGAGTTATTTGAGAATAAAGCCAGATTCAGTGCTACTTTATTAATTTCAGGAAGTACAAAGAAAATCAATGCAAAATATAACTTATGTAAAGAGTAATTTGCTGTTTCTTTGTGGGGCTAATAAGCAATGATATAAGAAGTTAACAGACTATGGCCCAAGGTTTTCCCAAAATATGTTCCAAAAAACACCAATCCCAGGAGTTCTTCTGCCCTCTTTACTCCATCCAAAAAAAAAAAGGCTTCATGTTCAAACAAAACTTGGAATGTTTCCTATTGTCCTCGAGACTCAAATAGTATCAACATTTTATTTTATTTTATTTTATTTTATTTTTTAATTTTTATTTATTTATGATAGTCACACAGAGAGAGAGAGAGAGAGAGAGGCAGAGACACAGGCAGAGGGAGAAGCAGGCTCCATGCACCGGGAGCCTGACGTGGGATTCGATCCCGGGTCTCCAAGATTGCGCCCTGGGCCAAAGGCAGGCGCCAAACCGCTGCGCCACCCAGGGATCCCAATATCAACATTTTATAAGTTTTGAGACATTTCACAATAGAGAAACCTCAACTATATACAATCCAATACTTCCCAAACGTATGTGGTCATAAAACTCTTTGTGAGCAAATGCCTATTAACATCCTGTTAGTTCCATCAAGACTATAAAGATTTTGAGAAATTCTGCTAATTAAAATATAAAACATAGGAAATCTATAACTGACATACTTAAAATTTAGACACACTTCTCCTCACGTCCCTATTCTCATTTGCTCCTTGCAGCTAACAGTCTGGCCTTGTATCTCTCCCCCCAAAAAGTTCTTTTCCACCTCTAAGGACCCACTATGACTAGAATATGCTCACAGTTATCCAGAACTTCACACTCTCCACTAAAAGCTAGTAAATATGGCTTCTTTTCTAAGTTTAAATCATTTTTTTTTTATTTATTTATGATAGTCACAGAGAGAGAGAGAGAGAGGCAGAGACACAGGCGGAGGAAGAAGCAGGCTCCATGCACCGGGAGCCCAATGTGGGATTCGATCCCGGGTCTCCAGGATCGCGCCCTGGGCCAAAGGCAGGCACCAAACAGGTGCGCCACCCAGGGATCCCATTAAATCATTTAATTTAAAGTGAGAATAAAACATTCCACTTCCTTATATACTTCCAAGAAAATGAAGACCCAAGAGCTACCGTCCCAAATGATCTTTCTTTATATATATATATATATAAAATCAGTTTATTTTCCTTGAAGGACAAAAATAAGGAAAATATAACCAAGAAAATTAAACATATTCCTTTAGAAAAAGCTACCCCCCACTACAAGCTATCTTATAAACGGGCAGTATGAGGTAAGATTTTAGTTATCTATCCTCCTCCTCCCCTACATTTTGTTATTTCTACACTCTTTTAAATATTTTCCTTTTTAATATCTATGCTGCCAAAAAACTGGGAATTAATCAGCAAAGTGAAATACAGTAATTGACCCATATGGCTTTGTGATAACAGGTAATCATAACTAGGGAATGACATATTTGTTAGCACACAAAAGGCCAAACTATGACAGGCACAGAGAATAACTCAAAACAAATAAAAATTGTAACAACTCAGCTTCTAATTGAGCCACTTATAATTTAAAGGGCCCTAAAACCTGTATCACTTCATAAAAAGTTACTCTATTTAACATGTACTTACTAACATTTTAAACAATAAAGTTTGGTAACTATTATTTTTTAATTAAACAATATTAAAAGAAAATATCTATTTTATTAGACACATCCCTTCTCCAATCAGTATTTATGATGTTTAATAATTCCAAACTTCCTGCCTTTCATCAAGAATTTTTGTCTTTGATAATTTATTTCACATTATTTAGAGTGGTTTTAACTGGTTAGGTTAGCACAGTGAAAACATTAAACATGGATCTAATTCTCTGTATTTCTATTCCTAACCCAACATGGCATAATATTGTTCAAGAAAATAAGAAATCACAAAGAAAGAAGATATGTTCTATTAGTCAATCACAGTGTAAAAACAATAGCAAGAGATTGGGTTCTAAAATTAGAAAGGTATTTAATCCCCTGATCTGAGTTACTGAGGGACTGGGCATAGTATTAAACTCTTCCAAGTTTCACTTGTTATATCTGTGAAGTAAAGATGCTACCACCTATTTCGCAGAGGTACTACAAAGTTAAGTGAGAAACCTGAAGAAGGTGCTCAAGAAAACAAACCTCCTTCCCTTTTCTTCTTTTTTCCTCCTTTCCTTAGGGGTCATGTGTTTTGTCACTCAAAACTCCCTCTAAGCGTTTAGCACTTCAACCATCTTAGCACTGAGCAGGGTTAAACCAGCTCATTTATGCACAATCCAGAATACCCTTTGCTTCTTATTTCCAGCCTTTCTGTCCTCAGCCTTCAGAGAAAACAATGTCCTTAAGTATTTCAATGAGGAACAGTCATAAAATGGAAATAGAGGGGACTGACTAGAGAGAGAACGGGCAGGGAAACAGATCCCAAGTGAAGGGACACAGGGGAGCAATGGTAATGAAGCAGGGGATGTTTGCAGAGGCATACTGTGCATCACAACCCCACTCTGTCCCTTGGACATCTGCCAAACAAAATTTTTCTATATTCCTATCCTGGAGAAACACTGGTAATTCATGTGCAAAGGGCAGAAAAAAATCAATTTACACATTTTAAACACATGAGCGTTTGTCATTAGCAGTTTATATGAAAGATTTATGGATGGAAAAGGTTGAAAAGAGAAAAGAAAAAGCATTTGCTAAAGGAGGATTTTAGCTAATTTACAAATTTCATTTAATTATATTATTTCCCTTGATACATAAGTTAAAAATTGCTGAAATAGTAATCAGCAAAAACTCCAGAGAGTTATTACTGAACTAGAAAGTTATATTCAAAATATGAAATACTCACAAAAAGAAAACAGGTTTTTCTCTCTACTCCATACAGGTTAGGTCCATTACACCTCTTTCCCAACTCTGAAGTGTTCCTGACCAGTGTTACTTTGTTTTGGCAAAGATGTGGTAGTTGATATATATTTTTTTATTCTTAAGTGTCAATCTGATCAATACTGATCCTGGTTTTATACTAAAAGACACTTTCCCACTTGAAAGCTTACACTTTCCCCTAATAACTGAATATAAATTCCACTAAAAAAGTATCATAAATTCTGCTAAGTAAACTGATTTGTTTCACCAAACTTACCCATTGTGAGTTACAAGGCACTGCCTCAGACCCAGCTTTCGGAAAATATCCACCACGATCTCCATCGGTGTGTGATCTGTCACTGTAAAAGGGCTCATGTCAAGAATGCTCCGAAGCTTCAGTGGCCGTGGACTTTCTGCTGGAAGAGACGGGGTGTGCTGTGCAAAACACACACGAGAACTGCCCACAATACCTTCTTGTTTTTTTCTGGCACTTTCTGAAAAGAGAGAAGACCAAAAGTTGATTTAAGGGCAATCCGTTTATTCAGAGACTTTAAAAAAAAATAAACAAATGTATCCCATGAATTTGGTCCTTTCACTTTTTCCTACCTTCTTAACCAAGAAAGGAATCAACTAAAAGCTGATTTAGTCATTTCTTATATTTCACAGAATCAGAATATATCAACAACAAACCATCATCATGTAAATAAAATATTTTTAGTTTATAAATTTTCTTTAGTGAGGCTGAAGCTGTTTTCCAACTTTGGGGGACAAGGAAGTATGTTTAAATATGGGTTTTTAAAACCTGCACAAATTTGAGCATGGTTTATTATAGGAATCCATCATTGAATGGCACCTGCCCATGCTAAATGTCACTTATCCTGCAGAGGTAGAGTTAAAGAGAGCTTCATTCTTGTTTTGACTATGTTGTATACACTCCCCCTGTGAATTAGCTAGTTCTCTTTTTAATGCTAGGTGAGTCATGAGCATTAACAGGTGAGCATAACTATGATTATGCCAAAACAGACACAGACTTATTTTTCAGGTTTTATTTATAAAGGCTCTGTTAATTTCCCCTCTCTGGTGTATTCTGCTTCAAGTGCTTCTGTTTGCTGCCAACTACCTCACCTACCTTTCAAAGTACTAGACAAGTGGTTAAAGATGCAAAAAAACTGCAGAACACAGACCACAGGAGAAAGGAAACCCATGAAATGGAGAAAATAAAAAAATAAGTAGCTTTATGTTTGTATTCTGAGTTAATATGTATTCAAAACTGTGCTCACAAATATGATTTTTCTATACTGAAAATATTTTAAATATAAAATTTGCTATAAAAATATTTAAGCTAAAATAATAAGCATTAGTCCTCAGGTGAGCAGCAGATAAATATATACAGCTTATAAACAAACACTACAATTCTTTTTGCTCCTTCTGATCTCTAAAGCCTTATTTAACTGTTCTGGACCATTCAGGTAAGGAAGCACTAACTGAAGTTCTAATGACTAGCATTAATTAGGCCACTTTAAAAGCATGATAAAAGCATAGAAAAGAAGAAAGCCCATTAGCAAGTGATATACATGGTTTTGAAAGATGCTCCTTAAGGTGTTCTGAACCCACAGAAGCATCTGGCTAATGATCTATGAATGGTGGAGTGTAAATACTGTTAGCATGACAGATATTCTGAGTTAAAACTAACCCTACACATCAAACTTAAATACCTTAAGATAACAAATATTTTATTGATGAAAATATGCTGAGACTGTTTAAGTCAACACTTAATGCTTTAAGTTTCAGAAAATTTTAGAAAAAGTTACTATTTATTATAATGTTCCTTTGATATACAAGGCACAAGGCTAGTGAACACCCAGCCAGACTTAAATTTGTCATTTATATGAATACAGTAACTATTCTAATAAGCATCATTTATTGAGTACTTACAAAGTGCTGAGACATCTTCTAGGTTTGTTTTATTTGAAAAACAATTTCTTTGAATGCCATTCATTCAGAGGCTTTTAAAGCAGAATATATCATCATAGTTTTCATTTTCTGATAGGATTCAGGCTTTTTTTTTTTTTTTTTTAAAGTACACATGTAGCAATAGAGTTACACTTCCAGGAGAATGGAAATGGTTCTTTTCTCACATAAAATCCGAATGTAAATAATGACCTTTCTTCCCCTAAAGTTTATGCTTTACTTTTCCTGCTCATGTTAATATACTCTTAAGAGCTTGACTTCTCAAAACTTATCAAAAAAAAAAAAAAAAAAGGTTGCACAGGCTGTCCCCTCCATTTTTGACTATGTGAAACCTGGTAGTGACAGATGGCAAAAATATTCTCCAGGGCTCCAGAACTCTCATCACTTGTATTAATCTTAGAAAGCTATAAAGTCTCTAACTCCATAAAATGGTATTTCATCTAACAAACCAGCTATAAAGTTTACTACAAAGATAAACAAAAGGCTAGTGCACTTACTTGGAATACATATTAAGTACACTCTATTTTAGGGTTTTAAAATATTGATATGGAAAGAAAAAACTATAACAAATTAGCTCTCCTAGGTATGCAAACTAAAGCTTTATTCTGAACAAAAGATCTTGAGGGAATAGGAGATTAAGTACAGTTAGAGTAGCCTGTCACTGTGTCACGTACCTTACTATTATGTTCAATATGTCAATGATATTTAGGTTTTCATACACTAAGAGTCTCCCTGTAAAACTTATAGCTCCTATTATATAAATAGAAGTGAACAAGTATACTTTTATACCTTAAATTGGAATACAGGAAAGACAATTCAACTCACACTATAAATGTTAAAAATGCTTCATTTTAAACAAATCTATAAAACATTCAGCCTCACTTTTAATCTTGACATAAAATGCAGGAAGAAAAACAAATGCAGGAAGAAATGTCTCTCCATTTGGACTACACTTTAATATAGTAAACTGTCATTAACTGTTGGTGGGAGTACATGGTGTAATCACTACCTGGTGTGATGTGAAAAATATCTTACAACATTATAAATGCAGCTACCCTGTGATCCAATAACTCCCCTTCCAGTAATTTTTGTACATTTGCATGTAGGCAGAAAGTTAAATATGTGAGACTATCAAATATATGAGGGAGCAATTTCTGTAACAGCGGAAAAATAGAAACATCTTAAATGTCCATCAATGAGGAACTGATTTTAGAAACCATGACATATCCCATGGTATATCTACTTAATAGAATACTATGTAGCTTTAAAAGAATAGAATAAGAAATTCATTGGGAAAATGTCTAACAAAACACTGTTTAGTGAAAAAAAAAAACATAAAACAACATGTATTGGATAGCCTGATACAATGTTTAAATAGAGAAAAAAACATATGTACTTACTTATATAGAATAATATCTACAGAATACATAAGAAACCAGAGATGTCTACCTACAGACAGTTAAACTGATAACTATGAGGTCATGGGTGAGAGACATTTTTCACTGTATACTTTTAATCTTCTTGAATTTGAACTATGTCAATGTACCATCCATAAATAAACTAAAATTTTTTTTTTAATTTTTTATTTTATTTATTTATGATAGGCACACAGTGAGAGAGAGAGAGAGAGGCAGAGACACAGGCAGAGGGAGAAGCAGGCTCCATGCACCGGGGGCCCGACGTGGGATTCGATCCCGGGTCTCCAGGATCACGCCCTGGGCCAAAGGCAGGCGCTAAACCACTGCGCCACCCAGGGATCCCAAACTAAAATTTTTAAATCATGAAATGACATAAAAATGTAGACCTTATAAATTAAGAAAACTGTGCTTTTAAAATCTTGAGTTTTCCCATTCCTGGATATGGTATACAGTTTACCAGTTACTCAAGCATTCTTTTTTTGTCTTTCATAAAGTATTTTATATAAATACATATAAATTACATATTTTATATTATCATACATATAAACAAAATCTCACGGACAGATCTATTTTTCTCATTCAAAAACGTAAACTTCATAAAAATTTATGTAGGTAAATATTTAAGGTGTATTCTAAAAATCATGTGAAATATTCACGATGACATGACTTGACATTTCATATACCTAAAGTATACCCATTCCTTTCTTTTTAAGATTTTGTTTATTTATTCATGAGACAGAGAGAGAGAGAGAGAGAGACACAGGCAGAGAGAGAAGCAGGCTCCGTGCAGGGAGCCCGATGTGGGACTTGGATCCTGAGATTCCAGGATCATGCCCTGGGCCAAAGGCAGGTGCTCAACCACTGAGCCACCCAGGCATTCCTATACCCATTCCTTAAACTGACATTATCTGCTATCACAATATTCTCTTTCAAGACAGTAATAAAACCTTGAAAAACATATCCACAGAATTAGTTGGATTATGAATAATTATTAACTTTTACCACTTTCTTCATCTTTTAAACACCCTGCTTTTTCCCCTTAAATTTTTATGTAAATTCTAAAATTCCAACCTTTCCTTTTCTTTGGCTGGCTACCATTAAAACCTAACAAACAGGAATCTAAACAATGAAAATTCTCTGACTGTAGGTTTGGCCATGGTTAATAGTTTAGAAACTGAAACACTTAAACACAAGAGCCAAGTCTGACCACATACTTTGCCCATTCTTGGCAACTGTTCTATTACCTACAGCAACACTTACAATGATAGAATGGCTAGTCTTTAAAAGACTCTTCCAAAGCTGTAGCCTTTTACTTAACTAAACAGGATATTCTCTGTAGGCGCTTTTGTTTTGTTTTGATAGCTCTTATAAACTGAGCATTTCCACTCTGATTTGAGAAATACTTCTCTAAGTCTTCCCTCTTCAAATGGGACAATTCTGTCTCTCGTGAATAAATAAAATCTTTTTTTTCCCCCAATATTTTATTTATATTTGTTCGTGAGAGACACAGAAAAAGAGGCAGAGACTCAGGCAGAGGGAGGAGAAGCAGGCTCCATGCAAGGAGTCCGATGTGCAACTCGATCCCAGGAATCCGGGATCATGCCCTGAGCCAAAGGCAAACGCTCAACTGCTGAGCCACCCAGGCATCCCTAAATAAAATCTTAAAAAAAAAAAAAAAAAAAAGTAAGACTTTGAGGGACATAAATAAAATACACCTTTCACCCCCAGAAACCCAACTAATTATTTTTGCTTTTCCTTCCTCGAGAAATCTATTATGTCTATAGTTATCTAGGTATAGATTCTGACAGATAAATAGATTTATGTGTGTGTCTGTATTTTTAAAAAGGGTACCTATTGCAATCGTCAGGTCTCTTCTGAGGGCAAATCCCACTAATCTTTGAGATTCCTTTGACATTATGACAGGAAAGCCATTGTAGCTGGTTTCATTAATCATGTTTTCTATATCATCCACTGTCATATTGTCCTGTGTTAGGACGGCTAAGGGAGGATCGTTCCTTCGAGGTCTCATGACATCAGCAGCCAGAGTGGTATGAGTGAATTCTTCTTTTGCATCCAAGAAAGGGTATCCATTTAGCCGGATGTGTGCTTCATAAATGCCTTCCCTACCAAAGGCATCACCAACCCATTTACTGGTCATAACTGCAGCCATAAGGGGAACAATGTATTCCAAGCCGCCAGTAAGCTCAAACACAATAACCACCAGGGAGACAGTCATCCTTGTCACACCACCTGAAAAAAAAAAAAAAAAAAAAAAAGCCCCATTGGTCAAGGACAGGACGTGTTAGTAGAATTCTTGCACTAGGCAGTTGAACATGAGTTGTAAAAAGAACTGAAAAGGATTATCATAAAAAACTTCTCTCAGGATAATTATCACTATTTTAATAAGATCTAGAGAAATACTGATTTTCTTTATTGCTATAGCAAAGATATAATTTCTGTCTTATAAAAGCTGATTATTAAGTAAAGAATTTGGTGAAGCACATCATTGCTACCTTTTACATCAGCTACCAATTTACAAATTAAGCTCATATGTAGGTAGAATATTAACTTAATCCACTTCTCTGTATTATTTTCAAAATAAGTAAAATATTTTGATACTTTGTGATTTATGTTAAGAAGCTAATCATATCCCCTCCCTCAGAAAACTCTGTTCAATTTGCCCAAATTATCATTCTGAACTAGCACCTGTATGATGCCTTATAATCCACACCTCTCCACCTACTGTTGCATTTGCCCCATGTCTATGCATACCTTCTCTTACTGCTGTGTTTGTCTCACTTCCCAACTGTAAAAAGACTGGATGATCCACTGTCACAAAAAAACACCACATACTTAAAACCAAAGTCCTCTTCATCCCCCAAAGAGCTACCAGTTCCAACTTCTCAGACTCTGGCACTGGCACTGGACTCTCCCTGGCCACCTAGATAGTCATTCCAGGTTCATCCCTTTACTTTACCTCAACATCTTGACCCTCACTCAATCCCATTTGATTTGCTTTGCAAAACAGTTATCTATGGGTCCTTTTCTCAATATTGTCATGATTACCGAACTAGTCCAGACTCTTAAGACTTTGCTCCTTAATTTTAATACTATTTTATCTTACCTCCTTGACTCCAGGCCCCATTACCTTCAATCCACTTTATAAAGTCATGTTCCCAGGTTAATCTTTCCTAAGTACTACTTTCACCATGTTGCTCCTTTGCTCAAAAACCTACCAGGGCTCGCCAGTTCATACTGTATTAAACTTAAACTCTTCCTTTATGTTTTTTAACCTAAAAATAGAGGGAAGAAAGAACCTACTATGTATTACATATCTACACTATGCCAGACATGTCCCTAGTCAGTTCACAAAGGTTTTTTTTTTTTTTTTACTAAGCCACTAATTTTACCTGGCACTGTGCTTATAGCTTTACATGCATTTGATCTCATATAATCCTGAAAACAATAGATTAGTAATTATTTCCATTTTAAAGATAATAAAATAAAAAATCAAAGTAAAGGAACATTCCCAAAGTCATCAAGCTACAAATGCCAAAGCCACAACAACTCTGCTGCAGATCTGACCAATTACAAATACAAACTGATCCTGACACAAATCACTGCCTTTTCATAAACTGACTCCTCCTCACTAATCCAACTTTCCTCTTTCAAAAGTATCCAAATGGAAAAAAAAAAAAAAGTATCCAAAATGCACTCACTACTTCAATATTGTATCTTCAAAGCCCCACAAATACTCAATTTATTCTCATCTGGATTCCTATGCCTTCACATGATTATATTCCTCTTAAATTCTAACTTTCCGAAGTAAAGCTCATGTTCTATTCTACATGAACTACTTCAGCTTTTTTTCCCTCTAGATTCCTACAATCTTCAGAGATTCCATACTATATATAATCATTATATATTTCTCACTATTGTTTTCTCAGTTTTGGTCTTGTCTCCCCAACTTGATTGTACTTGAGGTTGGGCTCATATTGCATATACCTCTTTCTGTATCACTCACTGCACACCTCCTAGCACAGTGCTAAAGACAAAGGGGGATCACTATCAAATAATTGCTACTGTGGTGAAAATGATTCTGTCCTTCACTTTCACTTGATATTATACTTTCGAAGTTCAATAATTATATAATTTTGATTTTTTGAACAAAAATAAGTCAAAATACACTTGGCGGGATGAGCACTGGGTGTTTTTCTGTATGTTGGTAAATGAACACCAATAAAAATTAATAATAAAAAAAATAAGTCAAAATACCAATTATTAAATATCATAACCAAAATTCAGCTGACATTTGAAATATAAAAAGAAATAATTATTTTTCATATCCAAGAGGACAATACATAGACTCTTAATTATTTAATGCAGATTTTCTTTCATTAAAACAGTAGTTATCTTTTATCATTTTGCTATAAATGAGCCTTAAGTGGAGGATGGCTGGTAAAGAAATCTTTCACTACAGCCAAGTATAAATCACTGCAGAGTAAAGCTACTCTGATATTTTGCTAGAATGCTAATCTCGGGAACTGTGCTATAGTCATCATAGGTAAGCCAAGATCCTTGACGATGAAAAGAACAAAAATCTTCCTGGACAAGATTCAAATTAAGCCTATGTTGTACTGAGATGTTTTCTGTCACAAAGCATTACACTACATTTAAAAGATGCTAACTACCATTAAATTTTTGGCATTAACAAATGTTTAGATAGGCAGAATGAAAACTAGTGCTACATAAATACCATGCAATAGCAGTACTGTTTCATTTCTGTGAAAAGAGTCTCTTCCCTCTGTCCTGTCCCACCCTCACCACCTCACCAACTAAACATGCTCTCACACTTGCTCCTTCTTCTCTCAGATTCACAAACGTCCATTCACAGACTGTTACATTACCTAAGCATGCAGCAGCACCAACCATGGCATAAAGGCCAGGTGTAATGCAATCAGCTCCAACTTCACACCACTCCTTAAAGATAAACCAGTCATGATGATAATAGGCGAGCTGTTCCACTGCAATCCCCACAATCCTTCCAGCAATCGCTCCAATGGCCATGCTGGGAATGAACAAGCCTGATGGAACCTGTAACATAAACAAAAGCAGAAACTGGGCAGAGATCCTCTACTTATACGTTTGGGACCTACATCCTATGAACTTCTCTTTAACGCTTTTGAGTCATTTCAACATTTTTATTTACAGAGCAAAATCCTAGTACAAATAAAACTACAGCAAAGTACTGTTCTAGGGGTGCCTTAATAATTTCATAAATTCATAAAAATAAATAAATAAAAGAAAAAATAATTTCATAAATTCAGTTACAAAGTAACAAATGACATTCTCTAGGCCAAAGAGAAAATAACTCAAGGATTATTTATCCTTTAGTTCAAGGGTTCCTTAATGCCAGTCCCTAACAAAATTTTCACTAGTCTATGCTGCAATGGGGAAAGAAGAAAAGGACAATATGAAGCATTTTTCATAAAACAAAATCAATTTGGTGTGAAGTACTGTCCTCTACTTCACAATTATATCCTTCCTATATATTTGTTTTATCAAATGATAAAAATATTAGATGCTATTCCTCTTATTTTTTTTTTTATGATTTTATTTATGTATTCATGAGAGACCCACAGAAAGAGAGAGAGGAAGAGACACAGGCAGAGGGGGAAGGAGACTCCATGCAGGAAACCCCGATGTGGGACTTGATCCCGGAACTGCGGGATCACGCCCTGAGCCAAAGGCAGACGCTCAACCACTGAGCCACCCAGGCGTCCCAAGGTGCTATTCCTCTCTCTCTCTCTCTCTCTCTCTCTCTTTTTTTTTTTTGATGCTATTCCTCTTAAGTGGTACAGTGTGAAGCAGACAAAAATATTGAAGGTCCATATCGGGACTTTCAATATTTTTTAGCAATACATCAAAGGAAAAAAATATTTATTCATCAATTAAATTTAATGAAGAAAACAAGAGTAGTAAATACCTTAAGCAAGATCATTTAAGGATTGATATACTAAGAGCTCTAAAATGTTCTGGATATGAAATAAGCTGAGCATAAAATGATGGCAGTTGAACACTGCATCAGGATGATTGAAAGGTTATCCAAATAGATGAGTTCAAAATATGTTTTACTCTACTGCCAGCTGGGATTCTTTAGCCATAGCACAGGGCAACGTGGAACTTAACAAACCCCTGCCAGCTCTCTCTAGCATCCTACAGCTCAACTAAAGATGAGAAAGTTGGGATTTACAGAAAAATCAATTTACTGTAGAAACGGGTTTTAACAGCTGCTCTAACTTGATTCACTATGAAAAAAAAAAAGTGAACTACAAGGCATTTCTATCATTTAACTCGTATATACCCAATGCACTAAATAGAGAACAGAAAAGACCATATTTCAAAAAACTATCATTAAGATTTTGTTGAAATTAAGGAATCATTCCACATAATTCACACCTGTAAAAGCATATTATCACTAGTGAATATTAAAGAACAAGGATTAGCTGACATTTGATCCTCATATACAGCACTGACAGTCATATAAGAGAATTACATTTACTGGCAAATCACTAATGAATGTCATTTTCACTGTTGTAAATTCAAGTGTCCCAGGGCATTAGGCCTAACTCCCTTAAATACTTATTGAAAAAGGCATGGTATTCACAGGCTAGGCATTTAACAATGAGTCTGCAGTGTCCTTTCAAGCTAATACCCTGTGGTTATATAATAGGTGGAGTATTGGCTCCCCAAAGGTATCTATATCCTAATTCCTTATGTTACACAATAAGGTAAGGAGGAATAAAATGTTGCAAGTAAAATTAAGGTTGTTAATCAGCTGACTTTAAAACAGGAGATTATCCAGGATTTCCTGGGTGGGCTCAAAATAATGACAAAGATTTCTTTTAAATGTGGGCAAAGGATTTAGAAGAGTTAGTGTCAGAATAATGAGATAAAAGACTTAACTACCCATTGCTGGCTTTGAAGTTGGGACGAGGCGGCCATGAGCCAAGGAATGTGGGCAGCCTCTAGAAGGCTGGAAAAGGCAAAAAATGGACTCTCCCCTAGAACCTCCACAAATCCCTATGAACACCTTGATTTCAGCCCAGTGAGATCCATTTTGGACTTCTGATCTCCAAAACGATAATAAATTTGTGTGATTTGAAGTTTGTGATAGTTTATTATAGCAGAAAAAAAAAAAAACCCTAATGTAAGTGTTTTTAAAACATGATCATGAATTCCCTGACACTGCTCCCATTAAGAGGCAGGCTTTGTGCCCAGACAAATAGAACGCAACAGAAAGCATGTGCATAACTTCCTTGGCCAGGTTAAAAATGATCCTCTTGGGACACTTGCTTTTGGAACCCCGAGATACCATTAAGGACTCTAAATGCTCTGAAGGCACTGTGTCAGAAAACCGGGGTGGGGGGGGGGGGAAGGGAGAGAGACAAAGATATGGTCCAGGAGCCTGGACATTCTGACACAGTTGTCTGAATCTTCCCAGCCCAGGTGGTAGATGACTAGCCTTAGTCATTTCTGATGGCACATATGACAGACCACAAACAAAACGTGCTCAGCTGAGTCCTTCCCAAATTACTGACTCAATATCAAGAGAAAAATAAAGTTTTCTTAAATTGCTAGGTTTTGGGATAATCTGTTACATAGTAACAGATAACCATGCTTAACAATATATCCAAAGGAATTCTTTTTTCAATACTTAAAATGGAACCCAAAAGATAAGAACTTTTTCAACCTACATTTATAACCACCTTTAGATAAACATTTCACTGTTCATTTCACATACAAGTTTTGAACATGCTGAGATTACTAAAACCACCTCACATTAGCACTTACCTTGATACCAAAAGTGAATACTGTCATGATAATTTTAAATATGAGTGCTAAGCATAACTGCCATATAGCTGAATATACTCCAAGGCCTGCTGGACGATCAGGAATATCGTCAACAATTTTGCTAGCATTCATGTCATTTCTGTAGTCACAGAGAGAAGAGGATTCCAGAGGACCACAGTCTGTAAAAAGCTCTTTGATCAGCTCACTGGTGTTGAGCCTGGTATATGGATTAGGGAAGGCGATCACCGCAGTAATGGCAGCAACAACAATGACTTCAAGAACAGGATACTTTCCGAATCTGGTGGATTTGCGTCGACGACACCAGGCAATATTCGCTCTAATGAAAAAGGCTCCCCAAAGCCCTCCGAATACCCCGAGGAGAATAAAAGGAAATAGTTCAAAAAGGTACCATGGTGTGTGATACTCCACATAAAAAAGAACCAGACGGCTGTTACCAAATGGATTGATGGATCTCAAAACAAATGCAGCCACTAAAGCAGCAAAAAATGATCTCCATAAAGTTTTAAGAGGAAAATAATAGCTAACCTAAAAAAAGGAAAAGAAAAATTAATGCTATAATTTTATAAGATGTTTCTGGTATGTTATAACTTGAATGGTGAACATCATAGTCTAATTTTTGCTGCAGCTAGAGTTTACATATAAAAGATTTTACTGTAGTAAGAAAAAAAAATTGATGTTTTATTAACCTTGGCTATCACATCATTACAAATTTCCAATATCAATTGATCAAAAATGTCTAATAATCACTTGAGATACCCAGCATTGCTTTATTTTCAAAATGAGTTTCGTTTTTTGTTTTTTCAAAATGAGTTTCACCTCTAATTCAATCATGTAGTAAAGAATAAATGACCATCACTAACTCCTATGAGGTCATTAAAAAGTATTTAATTTGCCTCTTCTATACTAAAGAAAAAAGAAAAGAAGAATACAAACTGGAAAAGTAAATTTTAAAACATTCCTAGTCACATTTTTATGTAAACATGTAAAAAGTCTTAAGCACTAATGAGAAAACAAAAACAAAATATGCCACTGATGCGATTAAAATCATTTTCTTTAAACATCAATAACTGTCCCAGAAATAAGCATACAAGACAAACTCATAATTTAGGAATTGATTAAAAATTTTTAAATAAAAAAATGGGTGATAATTTAACAGACAGTGGTTAAATATTTTCTACTAAGCCAAATCCATTTCTGCTTACTTTTACAATCACTAATATTTATACAAGAATAATATTTTTAAGGCTTTTCTCAAGGTAAAGAACATATGTAATGTATTACTCTGTAAGAATGAGCAAAAAATAATTTTAGAAAATTAAATCCACTTAAAAACAAAGTCTATTACACTAGCTATAAAACTGAAAAGCATGCTAAAATATATTTGTAATAATAATTATACATAATGTTGTAAGTGCTTTTTTCTTTTTTAAACCTACCTCTTCCAGGCTAAAAAGAACTCCTCCAATTGGTGCACCAAAAGCTACAGAAACCCCTGCAGCTGAGGCAGCTGATAGCACCTAAAAAGAGGATTTGTTTTATTTCATATATTCTTAAAAATTTAAATATACCAAATAAAAATTCTTCATGTTCTTTGAATTTTTGAAATGTCTCTTCTGAATTTAACTCCCCTCTATCCCTCCTCCCCAAGCAGAGGCAAATATTTACTTCCTCTACAAAGATATTTTTCTCTTCTGCTTTAATTGAAAGGTCATTCACATATTCAATATTCAGTCAAAAAATATTTGTGCAAGATACACTAATGTAAATAGGATGCAAAGAAGAAAAGGCAATGAATACAGACAATTCTCAAGATGTTTGAGAAGACCAGTAGAGAGAGTAGTTACTGGAGTTTGCGGGGGGGGGGGGGGGGGGGGGAGTAGTTTATTCTTAAACAGGATATAATTTCTTCAGATTTTAAAGCTAATTGTTTCATCATTATCAATTAATGTTTTCTAGGTAAGCTCTATCCCCAACGTGGGATTTGAACTCATGACCCTGAGGATCAAGAGTTCTATACTGACTGAGCCAGCCAGGCACCCCTAATAATGACTATTTTCTAAATCCTAGTAAAATATCTACAGGACTAAAAACCTTTTGAATTTTCTTATTTTCACTACTCTAAGTCCTCTAAAATATAGCTACTGCCAATATGGAAAGCCTTAATCTAAAGCACAAACGATGGCTACCTCTTTCCAAACTGGAACCCTACAGTAAAGTTAAAGAAGACAAAAATATCCACAAACAGCTCCTATATATCCTCTCTCCAACTCCCCAATCTGTCACTGGGACATTGCCCACTTCTCACCAGCATAAAGCCAACTATACATATAAATTTATTGGACCTTAATTCTGTAATAACTTTTCTAAAAGTCTTTATTCCTTTCACTACTTCGTTCCAGTACATATCTGAGGGTACCAAATACATTTTCTCAAATGGCCAAGTTTTACACTTAAGGAAAAGAAACTGGAAATAATCAAAATTAAATTATATATAGTTAAGAACATGATCTCCACTGTCAGGCTGCTGCTTGACAAATTAAAGATAAGCAAATATTTATTTTAATTAAATTGTACTTGGCTAGGGGCACCTGGGTGGCACAGTCGGTTAAATATATGACTCTTGGTTTCGCCTCAAGTCTGATATCAGAGTTGTGAGATGGAGCCCTGAGTTGGGCTCTCCACTCTCAGCTTGGAGTCGGCCTGGGTTTCTCTCTCTCTCTACCTCTCCCCCTGCTTGCTCTCTCTCTCTCTCTCTCAAATAAATAAATAAAATATTTTTTAAGGAATGAATAAATTGTACCTGGTTTTAAGAATGCATACTCTGCTTATTTGGGAGATGACAGCAAATTTAACAATTTTGGTTTTTACCACTAACAGGACTGTAGACAACACAATTAACTGAGTTCTCTGATTCTACATTTAAAATAATTTTACAATCAAGCTAACACCCTAGTACCCAAAACTCATACACATTTTAATGTTTTATAAATATAAAAGAATCATTTAATTTAAAAATGTCAATGAAGTGAACATAGGAAGAAACCTGAAACACAAGGCCTTACTGTTTTTAACTAACAATTAAACTCTAGCCATTTATATACTAAGGTGAACAAAGTTAATGTCAAAGATATCACTAATCATCATAGTATATACTCAAAATTTAAGTGGATTCTATGACAGTTTCTAATAAATTCCATCTTGCAGTTAAAATGAATAAAAAAATAAATAAAAATCTAACCCCTAAAATGCCAAAGTAGCAAGTAAAAGAACTGCACTGAAGAGACAAATGCTATAGTTTCATTTTACCCACTAATCTGCAATGCTACAACAGTACAGTTTTAGGTTAGGTTTTGTTTTGTTTTTAACATACACATATCCACAGTCCCAGTAGAAATAGTAGTAGCAGTAAGGAGTACAGACTTTGGAGTCAGAGAAAAATAAATTTCAATCCATATTCTGACACTCTGCTATGTAATCTTGGACAGGTTAGCAGCTCTACGCTCTATTTCCTATCTATAAATGGGGATAATAGTGCCATGTTAATAGGATTATTGTGCATCTAAATTTTAAAATGCAAGTAAAAACCTTGTCACAGAACCAGATAAGACAGTAAGTAATCAATAATATTAGCTATTTTTGTTGGACCATAGTGCTAGAGTCACAATTATCATTTGGAGGTGGAACTATGATGTTCTGAGGTGTTCCACTTTTAGACTACTGCCAATGCATGAATGATGCTTTAGTAGTAACACTAAAATGAACGAGGAATCATTTCATTTGAAGAATTAAATAGTTTGATAAAAGTATTCTACTTTTTTGTTATATTATTAAAAACAACAGGATGAAAGTTCCCGTGGTAGGGCCAGAGACCTCTGAGTTCTCCATATTTAATGATATAAAAATATAATACCTTAAAAACGCAAAGTGGTTTTGACCTAAGACTAGATTGGAAGGGACTGGGCCGCAAAGTAAATACAAAAGGTCTCAGGAGCCTATTTTTCTTCTACAAAATATCTACAGCAATTTAGAAACATTAGGGAATTCTCTTAAATTTAAAGGCTGCCTATAAGATCTCAGCTGGCTTAAAAAAAATAAAAAAGTAAAGGAAATAAATGCTCCCAAAGAGCTGAATGAAGAGGAATTCCTATATTCCCTTTAATGTTTATCTCTGATTTAAACCTCAGGAGGTCCTAAGGCCCTCAGAATATCTTCATGGTGCGAAGTAGCTCTCTGTAGATGGCACACCTCTTTCAGGGGCATTAGACACTTCCTCCAGAGGAAAAACATAGCTGTTAAGACTTCCCAACCCTGGAAAAATACTGATGCTGAGAAATCAGGGGAAAAATAATGTTGCATTTGAGAAAAACTTCAGATGAATAAAGGTGTAAGGCAAAGCAAAAACAAATGAAAAGAGCTTTGTGAAATTCAACTGAAACCAATGGACACCAAGTAGTCTATCAAAACTTCTCTAAAATATAGGGGTGACTGAGCAGTACTGGGGATGTAGTCTAGAAAGACATTAAAGATACTCGAAAAGGATTCCTGCTTACATTTGAATCTGAATACAAAATTTATCCAAAAGTGAAGAGTTAAAACATGATCTTTACACTAGAAAGTTCTCACAGACATAAGTCTATGTAATAGATATTTATCTGTCAAATAAACTACAGAAGACACTTACCTCCCTTTTTTTAGCTTCATTTGTGCTATACTTTGGAAAGAGGTAGGAAAAAATATTTCCACAGCAACAGGCAACATGTACCAGAGGACCTTCTTTTCCTAAACTCAAACCTGATGCTACAGCCAGTACTAATGTGATGGTTTTAATCATTAAAGTCCATTTTCCCAAGTAACCTCTGATGATGAATCCACTTAAAATAGTTTTAATCTACAAAGGAAAGATTAAGACAGCTTAATTTCCTTCAGGAAACAGGAACACTTAATTAATTTAAGTTGCACTCTTGTTTTACTCACAAAACCACCTTGCAAATTTTTTTGGTGGACCATGGAACTTACAATTTTTCAAAAGCTTTAACTATTTTTCTAATTCTCTTCTCAAGCAAGGATTGAAGGCAACCCTATCTTATAAATAAAACTAGACTATAAGGCCATGCTAAAAGGAATACAGGCCTTAATACAAGGGTTGTAATTACATAACCAGGAAAAGGTATATTTGAATATTTCTGTTGTAGAAATACAGTTAGATATATTCCAGACATTCTGTGTCAGAAATTAGGATACTTTGTCTTCTCAGACAGCTATTATTATGTGTAATATTTTCCTATATATTAAGTATAAGTGACAACAGCTAAAATGCTGCATATTACCCCTTATTAAAGACATTCTTAATTAACAGAACTTTTAAAATCATTAAAATTAACTTTCAAAAGGAAATGCACTACAAAAAGCTGATAACCTACCTAAAACAGAAAAATTAAAAGGGGAAAGAAATGAATTCCCATCACACCATTCAATCCTAAGTATATTCTTTAAATTACTGTTGATAAAAAATAAAACCCAAAAGTTTGAACTATTGACTCACTATGGTCATATGTCTATTTCAAGCATAAAGTGGTTATAATTATTATCTGCCAAATTCAAGAATTATTAACTTATAATTAAAAGATAGTCATAAAAAAGAGTAAATATATTCAAATCAGGTTAATAGCAGCAAAACATCAACTAATCCATTGAAGAATTTTAGGCCACATAACACTTTTCCAGCTTTATAACCAAGTCTTTTTTTTTTTTTTTTTTTTTTAATAACCAAGTCTTCTGATATTTGTTTAGCCGTGTGCTAAATTAGTGGTGGAAAAAAAAAAAATCAACCTCCACCGTTAATAATGAAATGACCATGGGGAAGAATTTGTTGTGATGTCTACAATCAGCTTACGTTTTTTAAATTTTCTTTTTCAGATTACAATTTCCCCAGAGAAACAACTACTTTTCCCCCTAAAGGCAAAAAGATAAACATCATAACAATTACTAAATGTTCAATGATACTAAATATTGCACAGCTTACCTCTGGAATTCCAGAGCCACAGGCATATGGAGCAAATACTTTTACCAAGGAAACAGCAAGAAAGGCAAAACCCAAGGCCCAGAAGATGTACATTATGTAATTCATGATGTACGAGCCAGGACCCTAAAAGGCAAATTGTTTAAGAGTGTAGGAATTTAATGTACAGTGCAACCCGAATGTAAGTGCTTGCCACGTAAGCAGCTTGGGTGAAACTCATAAGAGTTTCTTGGCTTACTTCCACAATAGTAAAAGCTTTATATGAACAAAATACTTGAGTAGAATCAAGAAACATATTCATATATACACGGAGGCTTAATCTGTTTCCTGATACCTAAAGCCTTGTTGCCAAAAATCTGCTATACTTTAACCTCTGCCTACCCACAAACCACAGTTTGAAAACAGCTGAAGGCAAGATTGCATTTGCACTTAGATCTCATTCTGCTGCAATTCTCCTGAAGATCAAGGGAGAAACAGCATACTGCCCATGCAAATATTCTTTTTAGCTCAAAATTTCAGCTATAACAAAATTTTAAAAACATATCCTTATATGATCATGTAACTATATATATTATATAACATTCTAATTTCTACAATGTTCATTACTGAACATCAAGAGCAATAACATAATCACTTAGATACTATAATGCCACAAAGAAAATCTGTGGATTTCTTCAAGATAGCTCCAGGTACGAGGCTTATTTTAAATTTACTGATTTACTGATTTACTAAATTTACTGATAATTTATACTTCCTGACAATTGTGATATGTTAAGCAGCTTTAATAATTTGACTTCATATTAATTTTCCATGATTATACAGATCCTACTGCACTTCTTTTCTACAATAAGAAATATATTTAATGTCATAATTGAATAGACCTGAACATGACTACATTGTTAACTAACATAAGAGATTCTTGTAACTTTACATTTT
Organism: Vulpes vulpes; assembly: GCF_048418805.1. NCBI lineage: Eukaryota > Metazoa > Chordata > Mammalia > Carnivora > Canidae > Vulpes > Vulpes vulpes. The sequence continues at coordinate 31,190,542 of NC_132788.1, forward strand.
ACTTGCTGCCATGTATTCTTCTTTTCCACTCTAACCGATTACATTTTTTCACATTTTTTTCTCTTAATGCAGTTGCAATCATCTAGTAGTACATGATTCTGTAATTAAATGGAGACTCATCTCCCTATATTGATTATTAATTCATCTTCAGACCCAGCAAGACTTACTTCTGCTTGACCTATGATTAATTCTGCCCATGTTTTCCACTGTGGACATTTATCCCTCTCTTCAAATGTTGTTTCATTAGATCCCCAACAACACTGTTCATGGTTGTACCACAATGCACTGAGGCAAATGCCCTCCTTTAGGTCAGTCATCCAATCAGCAGCAATGTCTATTAATCCAGCCAATGCCCCTGTAAAAACATGTTGAAGGTAGTGTTAAAAAAAAAAAAATTAAGTCCACTTTTGGAGTGTTGAGACTATCAAGTTAAAAGGGTCAAAGAAAGCGGGGGGACTCCCTATACATAAAGGGACACATAGGGAATATCACATAAATTTAAGATTTTTAAGACTTAGGTATAAATAAGTTTATATTACTTTTTTAAAAGTATAAAAAGCAACTCTTTAAAATGGCTATTCTTTGTTTGAAATTACAACTGGTTACATCATTTAAATTAATTGTGATTTGTAATAAAGGTGGTTAAAAGATACTAAAATATCTTTAAAAGCAGATATCTGGCAGGAGGTTCAGGAATCAGGTTATTAAAGTTAAAACTTTAATACATTTGCAAACGATGTCAGTCAAATTACTTAACACCTCTCTGTGCTTCAGGCACCTCATCTGTAAAATGGTGATAACAGTAGCACTTATACCATAGGACTGCCATGCAGTTTATACTCATCAAGATTTTAAGGCAGTGCATGATATATAGGAAACAATAAATATTAGTTACTTATTATGACAATATTAAAAGATACTTTATTGTTTAACTGGCCCAAATCATGTATTTTACAGATAAGATAATGAACTGAGAAAGATCAACCAAACCAGATTGACACTTAAAGTAACAGAACCAAGACTAGACATTGAAGCTACCTGCCTCCTAGTCTTATATTTAAGATTTCTTGAAAGAAATAAAACAAATGCTTTTAAAAACCCAACAGGACCTGAAAATAAATTGTAGGGTGAAGGAGAGAACTATTTATTTTTCTGTTAACCAAAAAAGGATTACATTAAGATTTTTCTTTACCTGATGCCAATCCTGTTAGTGTTACTACTAGCCATCCTGACCATGCATCATATAAACTTTTTGTCATTTCCCATGCTGATTCTTTCTTTTTGCTGTTGATCTGAAATTAGAAATGTTTATACCTCATTTTTCAAACTATGAACAGAAGCCACAATTTAGAATCTAACAATTTTTTTTTCAGTTACTATACACAAGACAGTAATGTATAAGCTAAATAATGGGAAAGGTGAGTTTGGGGCAGAATCACTATGTTAGACAATTGTTATACATGTAAAACAGATGATAAACATTTACCCAGAGATCTGCATTTTTAACAAAAACCTCAGGATTTGAGAGCAAGGGGTTCACAAACCACCTAGAGTCTGGCCTATGTTGTTTTAAATTGAATCAAATGTAGCTGATACACATCTTTTATATTAACAGAAATACGATATTATTGCTTGAAATGTCTGTCATTCCCTGGCCATTTTCTGGTCCTAGCAATTAAGTGGATTATGATATTCTTCATTTTTTAAACATTTTTTAAAGACTTATTTATTCATGAGAGACACATAGAGAGACAGAGGCAGAGGGAGAAACAGGCTCCATGCAGGAAGCTTGATGTGGGTCTCGATACCAGGACTCCAGGATCACGCCCTGAGCTGAAAGGCAGGCGCTTAACCACTGAGCCACTCAGGCATCCCGAATGATATTCTTTAAAAGGTAAGGCCAGTTAATAATAGTACTATGCCCATAAATACAATATAGAAAAGTCATGTGAATAAAAGGCCTGCCAAAACTTGTAGGCCTATAAATATGCAGGTATGGAGAGTTCTAATTCCACTTGGAACATCTAGAGGCTCTCTTCTATCACTGTGTAGGGCAGAAGTGTCCTCTACTGAATACAGTGGAGGGAGTGAAATTAGCAGGATAGGAATACATTTGATTTCCAGATCTCACTCGACTAAGACACAAGAAAGCAACTCTTCCCTCCGTTAGTAAGAATGCAGTTTTAAACTTATCCCTAACTAGCCCAAACCTCTTCCATTCTATTAGGATTGTTGCTTTAAAAAGCCATATTCTCAGTCTAAGACTTCAATGCTCAAACCGTCCCACAGTATGGTTACAGCTGGAATTCAAACATCTGGTCTATTTTAAGCCACAAGATCTCACTAAAAAGACTCCGTTAGGTTCTGAGTTGAATAACGCAATTTTATATCTTCTATACTATAAACAACCAATCTCAGATACTAAGTATTCTTTAAAGACTGAAGGTAGGTTCATTTCTTTAAAAAATAATCATTAAACCCCATGCTGCTTCTTAATGAGAATAACTGTAATGTTTCATATAATATGAGGTAAAAATTTGGAAATCATCTAAATATTCATCAACACAGTACTGGTTAAGTAAACTGAAGTGTATCATTTGTAATGAAAAATTCTGCACTCACTAAAAGAATGAGATAGATACGTGTTATACAGGGAAAAGAAGCAAAGTGGACAGAAGTGTGTACAGTATGCTACAATTTATCTAAGAAAAAATAAGTATATAATATACATACTTGTATTTTTTAAACATAAAGAAATTAAACCATACAGTTTTAAAAGTAAATCATTATTTTAAGAGGAGGGAGGCAAAACAGGTTAGAAGAGATGGGGACTTTAAAACAAAGTAATTTGTATGTGTGACCTTAGTGGGATAAACACTAAGAACAAAAACGATTATAGAAAAAAGAAAACACTACAACTTTTCAACAAGCACATCACTAATGATAGTATTGGTAATATTTTGAAACTGCTGTGTGTTGTAAAGTAAGTCATATATGTGATGTTGAGATTTTTGGTATGGCTGAAGGATGGTACAGATTTAAGACCCAAGAGATAAATAAAAGTCTTTCATTACTGAATTTAAATTAGAAGGTTCCTATAGACTTAAGAGGCTAGAAAACAATGGCCAACCCAGACATAAGTACCTCTAGCGCCCACATCACCTATAAACCTTCTCCCTTCAAAGGAACCACGGTTCCTCAGTGGCTGACTCCAGGTATGGTGCAGGAAATGTGTAAGATGAGCTAGGATCATCTTGTTTTCCTAGAATACACCAATCTACTACAGATGTGTCAATGGACACAAGCACCAACCCAAATAAGTCCCTGCTAGTCAAAAATGGAATAACATAGACATCAACAAGGATAATAATAGGGATGATTAAAACACATCAAATATATTGAAATCTATGAGTACATGAAGATGAAGAAACAGAAGCCAAACAAGCAAACCAAATTCTCACAGGCCAACTCTGAGGATTCTAGGGAACAATTTAATTTTAAGTTATCCCTTTTCTGTACAATCTAAACTTCAGGGAATCCAGATACTTGGTACGAAGAAGGTTCTCTTTGTAGAAATTTTCATGCTAATAAATAAAAAAGGAATGACAATTGGATTACTGACATTTTGCAAAATACTGAAATAGTAATTTTTGAAATGATATAATGTAGATTTACTTTAAATTCAGAGGTAGAAGGGCTAACAAGTATAAGAAAAAGTTTAGGGGGAAAAGAATAGGTATATGCACTGATATATAAAAGTTTTTCTTTTAAAAACAATAATAAGATACACCTGCACCCCAATGTTCATAGCAGCAATATCCACGTTAGCCAAACTGTGGAAGGAGCTACAATGTCCTTCACATTAGCAGATGAATGGATAAAGAATATGTGGTGTACACACACACACACACACACACACACACACACAATGGACTATTACTCAGCCATCAGAAAGGATGAATACCTACCACATTTATATTGACATGGATGAATTGGAGGGTATTATGCTGAGTGATATAAGTCAATCGGAGAAAGACAATTGTCATATGGTTTTACTCATACGTAGAATATAAGAAATAGTGAATGGGGCCATAAGGGAAGGAGGGAAACTGAGTGGGGAAAACTTATGAGAGGAAGACAAACCATGAGAGACCCCTAAATCTGGGAAACAACAAAGGGCTGCAGAAGGGGAGGTGGGTAGGAGGATGGGGTAACTGGGTGACATGCATTAAGGAGCGCACTCATGATGAAATGAGCACTGGGTGTTATATGTTGGTAAATTGAGTTTAAATGTAAAAATTAAAAAAATAAAAAGCACAAAAAATAAATAAAAATAACATCCACGTACAGTTTCCCAGGTTTAAAAAATTTTTTATGTTTATGTAAGCATAGATCAAAGTATGGAAAAATGGTATTTGGCCTATCTAGAAAGAGATGATTGACAAGAATAGCTAGGACAGTGACCACTTCATATTATTTTAAATGTTATATTATTTTAAATATTTTCAAGGACTAGGGACTATCTTTAAAACCAAAAGGCAAAAAATAAAAAAATGAAAAAATAATAAAACCAAAAGGCAAAAAAATATACTGTGGTTTCTCTTAGTTTTAATTCTCTTTAAAATTTTATGAACACGATGTCGTATGGATACTTCATACTACCTTCACTTTGAAACACATTTAAACTCCAATCTGAGTAATTAATGACTTTGTAAATGTATATACTTCTAACTACAACTGATTTACTTAATAATCATACAAGATGCAAGAGTGTGCCTACACTAGGCATAATGGGATTAAAACACTGGTTCTTATAGTGTGGCCACATACACCTTGAGGATCTTGGAGACCTTCTTAAGGGGACCTTCAAGGTCAAAACTATTTTTATCAGAATATTAAAATGTGATGTGCCTTTTACACTGTGTTGACATTTTCACTGGTAACACAAAAGGAAATGCAAAACGGCTGCTCCTCAGCACATATGGCAGTAGCATCCAAATGTACTGGCAGTCATTACATTCTTCACTGTCACATATCCCAGTAAAAAAAAAAAAAAAAAAAAAAGTAAGTAAATACCAGTTTCAATTAAGAATGTCTTTAATGAAGTAGTAAAAACTATGCCTCAATCAGAGTCTTCTTTATATTATGTGTGATGATTTAGGTATACATAAAGCCTTCTGATACATACTGAGGTATGAGGTATGCCTTGAGGAGAAGCATGTGATTTACTTGAGTTGCAAAATAAACTTTACACCTACACCCGGAAGATCATTTTTACTTGAAAGAAAGACATCAAACTATGGTTTTTCAGACTTAGGAATCTGACAGGCATCTTCCCAAAGACAAACCAAGTCTGTCATTTCAAGTGAAATAAATGTATATTTGTTTTTAATGACAGAATTTGAGCTTTCAAGTAAAAACAAGAATTTTGGAAAACTTGTATCTATCACTGTTAAAGATGACAGATTCCCAATACTTAAAGACTTTTCTAGAGATCAGGGCTTATTAACAATTGTGATTTTTTTTTTGTAAAGATTTATTTATTGATTGATTCATGATAGACAGAGAGACAGGAGGGGGGAGAAGCAGGATCCATGCCGGGAGCCCAATGTGGGACTCGATCCCGGGACTCCAGGATCGTGCCCTGGGCCAGAGGCAGGCGCTAAACCGCCGAGCCACCCGGGGATCCCTGATTTTTTTTTTTTTTTTTTAATGAAAGTGTCAACACCTGAAAGAACTACATAATAAATCAGTGAGTATTTTCCAAATGATCATTACATGATGTTATAAAATTATTCATTAGAGTTCAAGGTGAACTAACAGATTTTAATGTAACAAAAGGCAAAAAGTTCATTGATATAGTTTCAGATTACACACTGGCAACTAATCTTTAAGAAACTACCACCTGTCACTTTGGTATCAAAGAATATCCACAATGATATAAAAAGGTTATTAAAATATTCCTAGCTTATCCAATTACCTATCTGTATGAGGCTAGATTTTCTTCATATGTTTCAACCCAAATAACATATCACAACAGACTGAATGCAGAAGCAGATATTAGAATCCAGCAGTCTTGGGCAGCCCCGGTGGCGCAGCGGTTTAGCAAGCACCACCTGCAGCCTGGGATGTGATCCTGGAGACCCTGGATTGAGTCCCATGTCGGGCTCCCTGCATGGAGCCTGCTTCTTCCTCTGCCTGTGCCTCTGCCCCTTTCTCTCTCTCTCTGTCTCTATGAATAAATAAAATCTTAAAAAAAAAAAAAAAAGAATCCAGCAATCTTTTATAAAACCAACAATGAGATTTATAAAAATGTAACATGTCACTCTCTCACTAAATATTTTTTATTTTGGAAAATATGTTTATTTTTCATAAAAAGGTTTTGTTTTCATAAAACTGTATCTTGATGTTAATGTGTAATGGGATTTTATTACTTTTAAATAAGTTAACGCATTAAAAATTTCTCAGTTTTTGTATCTAATATGGTAAACTAAGTTCCCTAGGCATTCTCAATAACTATTCAGAGTTTAGAGTTCAAAAGTGTTCTCAGATGATAAAACAAAATAAAATAAATATGTATTTTTTCAAAAACTTTGAAAATCCCCACTGGATTGTATAGTATCTTCCCAAAAAGGTAAATACCAACTGATGAATCTCAGGGGTTATACTTGTCATAAAATAATTTAATTCTATTTTCTTTTTTTTTTTTTCTTTTTTTTTTTTTTTATGATAGTCACAGAGAGAGAGAGAGAGAGGCAGAGACACAGGCGGAGGGAGAAGCAGGCTCCATGCACCGGGAGCCTGACGTGGGATTCGATCCCGGGTCTCCAGGATCGCGCCCTGGGCCAAAGGCAGGCGCCAAACCACTGCGCCACCCAGGGATCCCTCTATTTTCAATTATACATGTATATGTTAATATGAAAGGTTATAACTAATCTGTATGCAGTTATTTTAACTTAAAAGTAAATTTCAGACTTCAAAGTTATAACAAGCCTTTTAGAATTTGGAATTTTAGTTTTCAAAGAGATTCTTTTTCTATTTTTTAAAATTTATTTTTGGACTACTTGTATCAGTACGTCACAACCCACAAGTTGTACTGTTTAGAAGCCATTCTTATTTTATTTTATTTTTTTATTTTTTATTTTTTTTTTAAATATTTTTTTAAATTTTTATTTATTTATGATAGTCACACAGAGAGAGAGAGAGAGGCAGAGACACAGGCCGAGGGAGAAGCAGGCTCCATGCACTGGGAGCCTGACGTGGGATTCGATCCCGGGTCTCCAGGATCGCGCCCTGGGCCAAAGGCAGGCGCCAAACCGCTGCACCACCCAGGGTTCCCGCCATTCTTATTTTAAATGTTTTTTATTTAATGGATAAAATATTGATTTAATTTTAAAATTTTTATTTATTTTAATTTAGCAGGAATTTATTTTTTGTTACAAAGGGAACAAGTTTTTTTTTTTTTTTCCTTTTGAAGATTTTATTTATTTATTCATGAGAGGCACACAGAGAGAGGCAGAGAGATAGGCAGAGGGAGAAGTAGGCTTCATGCAGGGAGCCCAATGTGGGACTCAATCCCGGGACTCTGGGATCACGCCCTGAGCCAAAGGCAGATGTTCAACTGCTGAGCCACCCAGGCATCCCAGAACAATTTATTTCGAAAGAAATTTTAGCCCAACTCCTTAGCCCAAGACATAGCTGAAATATACATTTGCTATAAAAGCCACTAGAAATATTATTGCAATATAAGTAATACTTTTTTTGATTAGTAATTCATTACAACACTTAACATGCCCTTTACAGAACTCAATTTGAGAAATATCAGCATTTAAAACTGAGAAAGGAGCTAAAAGAAAACAGTAAGACCCCACGAAACTATCCCTCCATGTTTCTTCTTTCTCCATAAGAATCATATAACAAGTTTCTTCTTTTGCTGGAGCTCCTATGCTGTTCAAAGCCAAAAATCATGCTGACTTCTACACCTTGATTTTATGCTGTGTTTTCCCAGTCTTTCCTTCTTGTCTTATATTCTTCCTTGATTTTAAGCTACCTCAAGTCCTTTCCAGGGGTATAAGTAAACTTTTTAAAAAATTACACATAAAGGGGATCCTGAGTGGCTCAGCGGTTTAGCGCCTGCCTTTGGCCCAGGGTATGATTCTGGAGTCCCAGGATTGAGTCCTGCATCGGAGTCCCGGGATTGATTGAGTCCTGCGTCAGGCTCCCTGCATGGAGCCTGCTTCTCCCTCTACCTGTGTCTCTGCCATACACCCCCTGCCCCCCCGTGTCTCTCATGAATAAATAAATAAAATCTTTTTAAAAATTACATATATAGAGAAAAAAACATGTATTACTTGTAAAATGTAGAAATTTGCCTCAATGTACTTTAATGTATAGTAAGTATTTTGGCTGCTGGAGGTCAATGGCAAAGATATGTTATTAAGTGATCTAGTTGATCTAGTTATACACTACACTAAAAAATTACTGAAAATACTTACCCGTCTATGCCTCTCTCGGTCTTTACATTTCTCTCGCACCCAATCAATAGTATGGAAATCATCATATGTACCAACACCCGGAATTGGTTCATCCAAAAGATCCAGTAAGTGGGTAGAACTGTTAATGCTGCCTCCATTTGTCATTGTATAGTGAGTTCCTATAAAGCAAAAAACAACAGTAAGTACATTTTATGAGAGACAATGGTGAACTAGGTAACCTTAGAAGTTCACTGGTAATTCATAAAGAAATAGTATCACTTGAAATGTAATAAAATAGGGGAAGAAAAATTATCAAGAAAAATTATCTAAAACTTGGAAATAAGGCAAAAGACCATGGCATGTCCTTTCAAACTCAGACTAGAGTATCAAAAATAAGCCTGCCTCATAGTCATCTTTTGCTCTGAGGAAGAGAGCTTTGATTTATTATTTTCTATTGATTAGGACATAAACTCTATAAAGTTAGGTAATGACTTATAGAAGATTGATAAGTTGAAAATGAATGCTTTCATCTGGCAAAAAACATAATTCAATTTCATCTATAGAAAGGATATACTTAGAGTTGTAGTATTGGGGTTTTTTGTTTTTGCCCTGTAGGAAAATTTCTTTCACTGATATTTCATATCACACATCCTCTTGACATGTGCCCACTCTATACTTTTAAGAGAACTTAAGGTATCAGAAAGGATGCTGAAAGACAATTCACAAAAAAGAATTAAATTTTAAAAGTTCAATCTAACATAAATGGCTCTTAAAAAGTTCAATACAATACAAAAAAGAGAAATGCCAATCAAACCTATGTATCATTTCCCTCTATCAGATGGATAAAGATTAAACAGTTAATTAATGCACTGAATTGGCAAAGTTATGGGGAAGGAAAGCTTACCACAAAATTAGTTTTAAGTATAAACTGGTATAACTCCTTTGGGAAGTCAAAGCTACCAAAATTTAAATACACAGACACTCCCTAACCTAGCAAAGTCCACTTCCATTTTTCTCGCACTTACAACTGCATAAATCCGTAAGTTATACACAGTGTGGTGAAACATCTTACTGTGTGCTCTAGAAGGAAAACAAAAACAAATTAATGTCAAAGTGATCATAATCCAAAAGAAGAATCAGCAAAAGAGCCAGAGAGCAAATACATTAGGCTCTGGAGGCCACACAGTCACAATAACACAACTCTGCCATAGTAACACAAAGAAAATCACAGATAATATATAATGAATAGGTATGGCTATGTTTTAATAATACTTTATTTACAAAACAGTTGAACAGCAGCATTTGGCTCAACCCCTGATCTTTTCCTTTTTAAAGATTTTATTCATTTATTCATGAGAGACATAGAGAGAGAGAGAGAGGCAGAGACTTAGGCAGAGGAAGAAGCAGGCTCCATGCAGGAAGCCCGATGTGGGACTTGATTCTGGGACTCCAGGATCACGCCCTGAGCTGAAGGCAGACACTCAACCACTGAGCCACCTGGCGTCCCTCAAACCCTGATCTAAAGTCTCTAGAGCACGAACCAAACTCAACTGAATATATTTACTAGGAATTTTCTACTTAATGGCACTCTGCTAGATGTATAAGAGATACAAAGGTAGAGCACCTGGGTGGCTCAGTGGTTGAGCGTCTGCCTTTGGCTCAGATCATGATTACAGGGTCCTGGGATCAAGTCCCGTATTGGGCTCCCTGCAGGGAGCCTGCTTCTCCCTTTGCCTATCTGTGTCTCTCATGAATAAATAGTCTTTAAAAAAAAAGAGAGAGAGAGAGAGATGTGCAAAGGTAACAAAAACATCCCTGACTCAATGTAATATTGAATATTGTATTAATAAACAATGTTTATTTACTTCCACCAGATCAAACAGGGTTCTCTCTTCCTTTCCTATTTAATACAGTTGAATATTTGCCTTGGAAAGTATAAAACTTCTAAAAGAAGAGTATATTGATCTCAGCGTTTTGGCAGATGTACTCCAGGAATGAATAATTTATCATTCTTGGCCGAGGGTTTAAAAGGCCAATCCCTGCAATAGCCCATGTTGATTTACATAAAACAACTTTATACTTTTTACACTAGCTCTTTCTTCCTCTCTCTGCCCTGATTTTACTCAGCAATTTCCACTTGGTAAAAGCTGGCTGAAAGGCCAGAAATTTTTTCTTAAGAAAAAAACTACAGAGAAAAAACACAGTGAGTACTTATAATGTCTTGATAAATTTGAGAATCTCTGACTCTGCTTTCCATGTGATAATATTAAAATTGGCAATTTAAAAAATCTTTTTTGCAGGACATATCAAAAGCCTCTATAGCCTTCTGATATGATAACATCACTTCTGGCCAAAAATGCATAAACTGAATCTTAAAAGGAAAAACAAGATAAACACAAATTGAGGGAAATTCTACAAAATAAATGGCTTACATTCTTCAAAAAATGTCAAAGTCATGAAAGACAAATAACTGAGGAACTGTTCTAAAGCTATAGGAGACTCAAAAGATATGACAAATAAATATAATCATGCTCCTGGATTATTAGAATGTGGAACAGGAAAAAAATGGGTTGTGGGTTTTTTTTGGGTTTACATTAAAAGACAGAGTAAAATAACTGAAAAATTTGTAAGCAGTCTGTAGATCAGATAATAATACATATCAACAGTTTTCTGATTTGGGAATGTCAATATCAGTTTTCTGATTTCATATAACGGAATGTCTATTCACAAGGGAATACACACTAAAGTATTTATATATACATGCACATTTATTTTATGTATTATTTATACATACACAAAATAATTTATGTCAGAGAATAGCATATATAACAGTGAAAGAAAGAATAAGAAAAAACAAACGTGGTAAAATGTTAACATTTCAGAAACCTGAGTGAAGTGTATATAGGACTCTTTTCACTATTTTCAACATCTCTAAGCCTGAAATTAAAAGAAAATGTTTTTAAAAGTCTACTATGATATATTTTGAGAACCTCCAACTCCCCCCACCTCTTGTTGGTTTTATTTGGGTAGAGTTAAAGAAACATGGGCTGTTGATCTTAATTATTACTCTTCTATTCAAAAAATAAAAAGCAGGGTGCCTGAGTGGTTCAGTGGTTGAGCGTCTGCCTTTGGCTCGGGTCATGGTCCCAGGGGCTCCCTGGGATCAAGTCCCGCATCAGCTCCCTGCAGTGAGCCTGCTTCTCCCTCTGCCTATGTCTCTGCTTTTCTCTCTCTGCTTCTCATGAATAAATAAAATCTTTTCAAACATAAATAAAAAGCAAAATTTCTATACTGCTTAACATATATCCACACAATATGTCACCAGCCTCATAAGAATTGTCAAGTTGTTTGCACCACAAAGAAGATAAGCAAATGGAGCATGTATTACTCTAACAGACATAAGCCAGGAAATAGAAAAGTAGACACTTGTTTTTATGAGGTAGCAAAAAGTACAGCAACAAAATAAACAATATTTACATTAACTATGGGTCTTATCTTTAATGATTTTCAAATACTCTGCAGAAACTACTTTCACATCTAATTTACAAAACTATGCTGCAATTCAAAATACCTGAAAACCAGAAATAAAGGATTCAAATTTTTTAAACCAGAGGACCCTGTGAACCAATGTTTTGTGCTTTGGGGCTTTCAGGTTGTGTCCCTTAAACTTCTGTGGCTGCTACAGAACATGTTAGCATGAGAATTAGCCAGAGCAGTTTGTGTCTTCAACAGACTGTTTGTAGGTCAGTGTGTCCCTTTATCCCTATTTGCTTCTACATACAGAGCAATAGTGTTTGAAAAGTATTCTCCCCAGTATTACAGGGAGAAATACTAACTGGTGTTTTTGGTTTTAGGGGAGCCCACAGAAACAGAGTCACAGTTTCCCCTCCAAATTATTTCTAAAGGAAATCTGGGGCATTCTTGCAACTCCTATTACCCAACTGGCTTGGACAGTAACCAGGGAAGATTTTGGTATGAAAGTAAAAACTTTTTGCTGAGACAAATGATTAGAGTATTTCTTTGACTCTGACATATATAATCAAATGGAATCCCCAGGAAGAGAAAGGGAGACATTTCAATTTGGCTTTAATTTCTCTCCTTTTACCATGTTCCTTACTCATTGTACAGGGCTATTACCAAAAACTGAAAGATATCATACTGAATGTGAAATCAATTAACATTTTTTTTAATTTAAAATTTGTACTTGCAGAGTGTCACATTTAGTGGTCTGTCCTCTGCTCTGCTTTCTCTCATTTTTTAATAATACAGAAGTGGGAACCCGTCCATTTACAAGAGACATTTGACTCACGGATCTATTTTCTATTTCTCATAGCCTCTGAAGTCACCACACTCTTGGCAGGGATTTTGCACTCAATAGTTCAGAGGCCCCCAGACAGATTACAAATTGTGACAAAAGGTGTGAGTTGTACAGACTGGATTCATCACAAATTTTCCCAGAATTCCAGATAAAGTGTTTCAGCCTTCATCTGGATCATGAAAAATATGGTGGGGGATCCACAGTACCCTCCCCATAGGTTGCAGGTTGTTACCAGAATAAAAAAGTACAAAGAGATGTCCAAATTGCTGGGGCACCTGGGTAGCTCACTTGAGCTCAGATCATAGATCAGGGTCCTAGGATCAGGCCTGGCATCAGGCTCCCTGCTCAGCAGGGAATCTCCAAGTCTCTGTCCTCTTGCTTGTACATGCTCCCATTCTCTCAACAGAATGAATAAAATCTTTAAAAAAAAAAAAAAAAAAAAGATGGGGCGCCTGGGTGGCTCAGTGGTTGAGTCTGCCTTTGGCTCAGGTCGTGATTCTGAGGTCCTAGGGAGCCCCACATTGGGCTCCCTGCAGGGGATCTTGCTTCTCCCTCTGTATGTGTCTCTGCCTCTTTCTGTGTGTCTCTCATGAATAAATAAAATCTTAAAAAATTAAAATTAAAAAAAGATGTCCATATTGGGAAAAAGATATAATAAAGATGCTTGAGTTAAAAAAGAACATACTCCTCAAATTCACAAAAATATCCCCTCAGTGAATGAAAAAACTTTCTGAAAGTGGTTAAACATTTGATAAGAATCAAGCCCCTGAAGTTGTCACAAGGACTTCCAACAGAGGAGGACATGCCTAACACGTGCATCAAGAGTACTGGGGAGTCAATAGTGCAGAGACACCTAAACCCTATAGTTCAGGAGGCAGTTAAGTCCTAATGCCAGAGCAATTTCATATTTAGAAATGTAAATCATTTTTATTTAAAGATAATGAGAAAGTGTCCTTCTCAATCTATCCTGAAAAATAGAAAAGAAAGGAAAGCTTTCAGTGCTTCCATTCTAGGAGGCCTAAATTATCCTGATATCAAAGCCAGACAAAAACACTACAAAACAAGAAAATTACAGACCAATATCTCTGGTAACCATAGATGCAAAAAAAACCCCAACAAAATATTGGGAGACACCAAATTCAAAAATACATTATAAGCATGATTCACCATGATCAAGTAGACTTTATTCCAGGGATGCAAAGATGGATCAATATCCACAAATCAATGTGATGCACCACATTAACAAAATGGAGAAAAATCGTATGATCATCTCAATAGATGCAGAAAAAGCATTTGACAAATTTCAACATTTGTTTATAATAAAAACTCAACAAAGTGGGGACAAGGGGAATATACCCAATATGGGACAAAACCACATCATACTTCATGGTGAAAAGCTAAAAGCTTTCCCACTAAGATCAGGAACAAGACTGTGCTTATCATTTTTATTCAACACATTACTGGAAGATCTAACAACAGCAATCAGACAAGGAAGATATAAAACTGTCATTATTTACAGGTGACATAATACTATATACAGAAAACCCTGAATCTACCAATAAACTATCAGAAGTAATAAATGAATTCAGCAAATCTGCAGGATAAAAAAATCAATACACAGAAATCTGCTTTCTCTTAATTTTTTTCTGATTTTTTATTAGTCTATAGAATGCAACAGATTTCTGATTTAGCTGGCTACTTAAAAAAAAGATTCCAACTTTTACTTTAATATGTGTGACATTTCATATATTTCTTTTATAGTTTGTTCTGCTAAACATGGAAATCTGAGTAGTATGAAGAAGGAGACAGACTTCCTATCCTACTCTAAACTGGGTAGGGAACATTCATTTCTAACAGTATAATAGAAGTGCCTATATACCCCACATTAGGAATAATTTTAAAGATATAATGCATCCTAATAATAACGATGGTTTTTAAATATTCCTAATGTATCATTTTTTATTATTAGTTTCAGAGGTAGAGGTCAGTGACTCATCAGTCTTATATAACACTCAGTGCTCACTACATCACGTGCCCTCCTTAATGTCCATCACCCAGTTACCACATCCCACCCCACCTCCCCTCCAGCAGTTTGTTTCCTATTATTAAGAGTCTCATGGTTTGTCTCCCTCTCTGATTTCATCTTGTTTTATTTTTTCTTCTCTTTCACTATGATCCTCTGTTTTGTTTCTTAAATTTCACATGAGTAAGAGCATATGATCATTGTCTTTCTCTGATTTACTTATTTCACTTTGCATAATATCCTCTAGTTCCATCCACGTCATTGCAATTGGCAAGATTTCATTTTTTGATGGCAGAGTAATATTCCATTATATATATATATATATATATATATATATATATGAACCACATCTTCATCCATTCATCTGTCAATGGACATCCGGGCTCTCCCCACAGTTTGGCTATTGTGGACACTGCTGCTATAAACACTGTGGTGCAGGTGCCCCTTTGGATCACTACACTTGCATCTTTGGGGTAAATACCCAGTAGTGCAATTGCTGGAGCATAGGGTAGCTCTATTTTCAACCTTCTGAGTAATCTCCATACTGTTTTCCAGAGTGGGTGCACCATCTTACATTACCACCAACAGTGCAAGAGGGTTCCACATCCTCAGGAACACCTTATGTATCATCTCTGTGTATAGTTCACTGCAACCTAGCTTTTATAAAGTTTAACTTACATATATTAAAATGAGATAAATACAAATAATTGTGTTAATAAAATTTTTATGAATAGTACAAGTTATCTAGCTTCACCTCTCAACTTCATCTTATGTATGAATGAAGCATATATCTTTTAATACCACAAGCACAAATTAAAGTATATACATTCATGAATATGTATATAAAGTAGATTTCTCTCTTGCCTAAAATAATACTTCAATGGTTGGTTAATTTGAAGATTATAATTTAGCTTTTCTAAAACTGATATCTGGAAGGGAATCTATAAGACAAAGAATGAAAATGACAATGAAATAAAGGTAGTCAGGCAATCCTTCCCTGATCGTGCCTTTGTCCTTAGGAAATGCTCTTCTTATAGTTGCACTTTGTTAACACAAAATGACATGATTTACCTACCCTGGCCTTTCCATTTCTCAAGGCACATACAGCTTGCATTTACTTATCTGTGAAGACAGTAGTAGAGGTGCACCAGAATACCTTCTGAAAATACTAATCAAGGTTCCTTACCCAATACTATTTCCTTGTCCTCTCCACATTTTTCTCCTATTAATTCGGTGAGGCATCAATTGCCACAGGAAAAGAAATACACAACAGAACATAGAAAACAAGAGCCATTAATATGGCTTCCGAGTTTCACAGTTAGGTTTTTTTTTTTTTTTTCATAGTTAGGTTTTTAAAATCCATTAGAAAAGGCAAAATTTTAAAAGCCAGTACCTTGGAGTTATAAGAGATAGGTTTCTAGGTTTCAAAAGGCTTTAAATACAATGGCTTCGACTTTCTGCAATAAGACATGGACTGAAAAAAGACTAGATGAAGAACCAATCCTACATAACTACAGGAAGTTTGCTGGGAAGCAAGGAGGGGAACTGAGTAAACAAGAGTTATGATAATTAAATTGGCAAGTGGCTTCAGCCTTTAACATTCTCCTATAATGAAAAAAATACAGATGAGATCATTCTAGCCACACTTATTTACAAGCCCTTTATTACTAAGCATACTTTCTAAAAACTATCTTATATCATTGAGTACATATGCACATCATTTTCAATATACTTCAGATTACTTTAACTGCTGTGACCTACTGTAATTTAAACTTCCAGGTTAGTTTGCATTATAAACAGTACACACAATAAACATATGTGAGCCTAAACAGTCATCCTCTTTCCCAATTAGTTTTTAAATTTTTAACTTTTTTCTTGTTCTTAACATTTTTCCTCAAACAGGTACCCAGATAGTAAATATCAATAACCAGGTGTATCTCCAAATTTAAAATGACCACATTAACCAGCAGCTGTCCTCAGATTAGGATTTTTCTTTGTATAATACTCCCTTATTGTTTCTACCCACCTAGAAACCCCTTCCCTTTCTTTCTGTGATAGAACCCAATTATTTTAGGAAGCTTCATTGCATGTAGTCTTGTGGAGAACACTGATCAAGGTATCCTCCCCTCCCCAGCTAAGAAAAAGGCACATGATCCAAGCTAGACTGATAAAATCCTCTCCTAGAAATGTAAATCTTGAACACTGTGATACAAAGACACTGGAGTCTGTTAATGTCAATGACTTAACTTCAAAAGGATATAGGATAGTTCCTACTACTTGGACTGTAAGAAAGTATAATCTGAAAGTAGTTCCCAAATTTAAGAAAAAAATGAAAAACTTTTCTGGAGTCTTATCAGATGCCAGCGATTACCCTTCTACTACACAATGGCTGGGAGAATAAAAAAAAAAAGGCTGCCTTCTTTTCAGAGTAACCTAGTAGAGAAATTCCATGATCTTAATGAGCTTGGAGATCAGGCCTAAAGTCATTCTCCAGCTCTGCCATTTATTAGCTATTTAACTATATCCTTCACAACTTACTTACAAACCTCTTAGAGGTACCTGGGTTTTTTTCACCCACTTTTAGAGTACGATGTGTAAACTGAAGATATATCATGTGAAATATCTAATGATAATCTGACAAACAGGAATTCAATAAGCATGACCTAGTGTTTCTGCTCAAATATTCTGGTATTTAAAACTGCACCAGGCTGCATTATTCATATGGCATCACTCTTAACCCAAAGATTCACAAAAAGACACAGAAAGGGGAAAAATACCTTACAAATTTGAATGATGAGCACCTCTACAATTGTATATTAAAAATCCTGTAGTTTTTAAAAAATATCATTTAATTCATTATGCCCAACTGGCATGGACACAAACAGATTTCTAAAATCTATGGTCAATAACCAATCTTTCCATGAAAAGGACATTTTGTAATTAGAAAACACTAACATTATTTCATAGTTCAAGTATTATCAACATTAAAACACCTCAGTAAGCAGGAAAAATTATCTAATCAATGAGCTGTTAACTGGGTTGTAGTTTTCTTGGAAAAACAATTTTATTGATAAAGAACTTTACTTTTTTCTCCAGATGTAGAATTTTATCTCTTCAACTTCCCAGTCCACAGCAACTACTAATCTACTTTCTGCCTACATGGCTTTGCCTATTTGCCATTTTATTTATATCAATGGAATCGGAAATACATAGTTTTTTGTATTTGGGTTCTTTTATTTAGTATGTATTCAAAGTTCATCCATGTTACAACATGTATCAGTACTTCATTTCTTGAGTGAATATCGCATTAATGGATATTCCATAATATTCCATTAAACCACTGATGGACATTTAGATTGTTTTCTCCTTTTAGCTATTATGAAAAATGCTTCTATAGGCAGTTAAGTACAAAAGTATGTACGAATTCATACATACCTATGTAAACAGAAACTCATTTACCAATATCTATAATCTAAACAAAAAAAGAGTTTGTCTTTTCAACAAATGATGCTGGGACAACTGGCTATTCACATGCAAAATAAAGCTGGAACTGTACCTCACACTATACATAAAAAATAACTCAAAATGGATCACAGATCTAAATGCAAGGGCTAACTAAAACTAGAAAACTCTTAAAAGGAAACAGAAGAGTAAATGTTTATGACCTTGGGTTAGGCAATGGTTTTGCAAATAAAACACCAAAGCACAAGTGACAAAAGAAATAACGAATAAACTAGACTAGATCAGAATTTTAAAAATTCTTTCCTACCTCTATAGAAGCCAGATACTGCTATCTATCTGGTATCTAACAACAATAAAACATTACCTACATTGTTTTTGGCACTTTATATATATTAGCTCATTTAATCCTCACAACAACCCCATGAAATAGGTATTACTCCATTTCATAAATTAGAAAAACAAAACCCAAAGAGTTAAGGTCACACATCTACTAAGGAGTTAACAGAGATTCAAATTCAAGCAGTATGATTCTAAAGGCATATCTTACCACTAAGGAATACTGACTAAAAAATAAATTCATGGTTAGTCTGCCTGCATACGTATACTGTAAGATATGTGGACACTCCTCTCTCCTAGTGGGTCTAAGAACTCTTAGGTAATGCCTTCTCCCAAAACACCTGTGCACACGCACTTTTCAGACGATGAATACAATCCTACCCTTCACCGTTATCATCCCTCTTTGCCTTTGGTTCCAAACTTGTCCCATATTATTTAAAATGCTGTAACGAAAAATTATGGCAATAGCAGTCATGGGCACTGCTTTGCTACCAGCACTCATGTTCCTATGCTATAGCAGGGGCCTGTGACAATAAATCTATTCCATTTTCAGCATCAGGTTGTTACAGATTCATTTTGGGCCATTAGAATCCTACTTTACCCCAGGGAGAGCTAACTGCCCCTCCATATGTATACTTAGAAACTGGTTTTCAAACTTTTGTGACTGTGGCCCATAGCAAGAAACATTTCTCACTAACATAGTGAGAAAGGTATACAGACATGTACCTAAATAAAACCAAAGTTTAGTATACTTACTTTCTGGCAAATACAGTCATACTTTACTATTTTCTTTCTCTCTCTTTTTTTTTTTTTGATACTAGTCACAACCCAGTTGATTTCATGACCAACACATTAAAATCTGCAATTTGACAAACACTGAACTAAAATATAGACATTAATAAAATTATCTGCTTTTCCACAAAAAAACCTTTATATTCCCACCCACTTGGCCCACAATATATACTTGCCAAACTGAACTAAAAAACAAAAACAAAAACAAAAAAACACTGGGGGGAAAAAACTACTGTTACACCTTGAACTGAATTTATTAGTAAATTTCACAGTCACACATGTTCAGCAGCCTAAGTCTTTTCTCCAAGGGGAATAGCCAAATACTAGGCTGGGATGAAAAAGTAGGTATGCATTTATTTACTAAGACTAGTTCTTAACTACTTCTAGAGTCCATTTCAAAAGATACAAGAGCTGTGATCCTTGGCACTTAAAATCATAATGCAGACTACTATCCTATCACAGACACACCACACACATTTTTTTTTAATTACGAAAAAAAAAGGCAGCCAGTAACCCAAAATTCTACATATTCTGACTACTCAGTTTCTTCTGTATATTACAGGAAGTCTAGTCCCCATTGTGCTTTTTTTTTTTCTTCCCTCTGTGACCTTACTGATAAGAAATGATCATCCTGGTGAGGGAGGGGAAAGTAAATGTAAGTTGATAGTGGAAGTTCCAGAATGTTAACAGGCTCCCAAATGAAAGATTAAAAAGGTTAATGGCAAGCACAGTGCAAAGTTCTTAGTAGGTAGTCAATTAAATATCCACTGGATAAATGAAGAAACTATATGCTCTTGAAATTTGTTCTGCCATCCACAGTCATATTTAAGATTTAAACTATAAAGACTTGGAAATTAAAACCAAATTCCAAAGAAGTTGACCAGAGATATACAGGCAGTCAAAAGCAATGCTGAGTCCATTACCCAATTCACTGTTTTCTTCTCTGTTCCGTTGCCATCCCAAAATAAAAAGCCACATCCTTAGGTAGAAATAATAAAGTGGATATAAAGACACCTGTATAACTGGAAACAAATTCCATGTTTATTTGTTATCTCTGAAATGTAAGAGAATGTGTGTATTATATGAATAAAAGACTTATGAAATTTGCTTTCTTGAGTGGCAAGAGGAATAAACTGAAAGAAATCTTTTTGATTTAATTAAGGTTTTAATGGACTCCCAACAGTACAAATTAAACATATGCTTATTTAAAAACAAAAACAGGGATCCCTGGGTGGTGCAACGGTTTGGCGCCTGCCTTTGGCCCAGGGCGCGATCCTGGAGACCTGGGATCGAATCCCACATAGGACTCCCGGTGCATGGAGCCTGCTTCTCCCTCTGCCTGTGTCTCTGCCTCTCTCTGTGACTATCGTAAATAAATAAAAATTAAAAAAAAAATAAAATAAAATAAAAATAAAAATAAAAAAAAAATAAAAATAAAAACAAAAACAAAACTTTCAAATATAATTTAAGCCACCAGTCTCCTGTGGCTTTGTGTAGTCACAAAGCAGAGATCTCAATGGCAGGCAAATGGCCAAAATTACAAACCTACTCTATATGGCAGGAAATTTGTTCACATTTTGAAATCTTGATACACAAAGCATTTCTGACTTAACAACAAGCCATAAGATAAAAAAATAATCATAGTAAAATGCCCGTTATTTTTAGAAAAATAGAGCTAGAGATAGTAATATGAACCAGATTTTTGTGAAGGTTTTAAGTTCCGATACTGTGAGCAAAATAAATTTAAACACAGGCTTTGTTTTTATACTATTGTTTTTGAATACAAAGAGTTCCTGACATCAAATAAAGAATATTTGTTTTTTTAATTTACACTTATATGAATAAATTTGTAAGAAGAGATTTAAAATTTTTCTAATTGGCAAAAAGAGGTAATGGAAGTACAGTAAGGACCTGCATCCTAACATCATTTTACAAAGAGCCTAAAGAACGTCCTTTTGGCAGTAAAAATATCATCTAACACCTGGATTTCCAAATAATGTGCAAAAAATGTTAATGATACTTTTTTTGAGGAGATAAAAATGAACAAGTTCATCTATTATACTAGTAACAAAAGCGGCAGCCTGGGTGGCTCAGCAGTTTAGCGCTGCCTTCAGCCTAGGGCCTGATCCTGGAGACCTGGGATCAAGTCCGGTGTCCGGCTCCCTGCGTGGAGCCTGCTTCTCCCTCTGCCTCTCTCTCTCTCTCTCTGTCTTTCATGAATAAATAAATAAAATAAAAAAATATATACTTTACCCAAATACATTTCTGAGCTAATGAATATCAAGAACGACTTCAGGGAGAAACTTAAGACCCCAAAAGTTTATCTCATTAGGAAGCCCCCCACTTTTTGTTCTTTAAGACCATAATTGGTCTGGCATTCAAACTCCTCTAGGATCTGGCACTCTTCTGCCTAGCTATACTGCCCCCGAATAGCCCCATGGATAAGCAAAACTAATCAGGAAACCACATATTAGGCATTTACTCCCATCAGAGCATTTACTCATTCTATCCTCTCTCTACTAGGAATGTCCTATCAAATTTCCTTGTGTACTTGAAACCTTGGCCTACTTCGACAGCACTCATCAAAAGGAGACTGATCTCTTCCTCCCCTAAAATCCCACAGACCAGGCACTCTATACCACTCAATAGAAACTTATTAACTTCCTTGGGCTTTGTTTCTTTGTTTTTAAACTTGGGAAGCTTTCTAATGCCCCTGCCAGGCTCCAAATGCCACGAATTAGCATGGATATACAGAGTGAGAGGGACTATTTCACCATAACTGGAGCATGAGCCAAATCATTTGGATTGAATCCTAACTTCCCTTCATGATTTCTTTACCTCAGTTCTGTCAATAGGAAAATGGGGATTCTAACAGGACCTAAGTCACAAGTCTGTGAGGAGGATTAAATGATTTGTTACACATGAATGAATATACCAAAGCACTTACAAAGTATCTGGCAAACAGTAAATTCTATACTAAATATTAGCTATTATTAATATTACTATTACTACCACCATCATTCTCCACAGCACCTAATAGGACCTTTTCCATACAAGAACTCAGTAAATACTTGAATGAAATATTTAATCTTCAATAATTTTTAAAGGGCCCTCATGGTGTAAAAGAAAGGCCCGATAGAAGAAAAGAATTCAACTCCCCAAACTGCTTGAACTTCATGAACAAATTAAGAAAAAGTCAAAGTATTAAAGCTAACATCCAAATTAACCAAGTTTTTTATTCTTTTCCTTATAAAAATGGAACACACATTTTATGAAAAAGCTTGATAGTTTCTGTATAGGAAATTTACATCAGACATAGCTATTTCTAAAAGGCATTTTAAGGCATTTCTTAATTTCTAATCTATCGACATATTAACTAATTCTATGTTTAATCTACTTACATTTCCAGTCTTCTCTATATTATCAACTTAAGTAGAAAGCTTCATCATTTACCATCTCACTTTGAAAAATAGAACTGAATTTTATTTACTCCACAAAGGTAATCCCTAACTCTAGCAATCAGAGATTCAGTAACAGATTCATGTCTATTTTGTTGATACCCTTTACAATTTTACATTTTGAATACCTGCCTCTTCATTCTTCATCAGCCTAAAGAAATCTTTCTAGTCATGGTAATTTCATCCTCATAAGAAAGCTGATTCAGTTTTCTTGATTTATGCTAGCTGCTTGTTTCTACATCTCCAGTTCCTTTGTGTTGACCCATGGCTACAATAGGTCATAAATTACGGAAAACAAATAACCTCTTATCCATAGATATCAGGATACCACAGTACAGTCAAGTGGGCCTAATAACTGACTGATCTGTACTACAAAGACACAATGTTACTTTCAAATAACGTTGGCTTATATTACAGTAAGTCTCATCAAGGGATAAGGAACCTATCTGGGCTGCTAAGAATGTGCCTGATTTAGACCTTAAGCAAGATTCCTAAAAGACTATTCATGAAAATATAAGGGAAACAAAAAGCTTACGTTTGTTTTAGTAATAACCATGCCTTACTCTCACATAAGCTTTGGCTTCTTATTATTTGCATATCTCATAGAGATCGAGTCCATATTAAGTTCAAAGACTGTCAAGCCCAACACTGAGAATCTAAATTTCCCAAGCCCAGGTTTTCTGGTTTATCACCATCAAGAAACAGATGTTGTAATAGCTCAGAGAAAACACAGTTTGTCTTGTTTTACAGTTTAATTACTGATTAGCAAATACTGTGACATTTGAAGAGTCACCATTCATTCACATTGCTCCCTATTTAAAGAAATCCTTACCAGAAAAGGAGTGATGAAAACATACGAGAAAGGAGAGTTTATGAACACATTAAAAATTGGAAAATTAAAAGACAAACCAAAAAAACCCGAGTGGTAAGATAATGAGAAATTTTTATTTTCTTCTTTATGCTTTTAAATATTTCCCCAAATGTTTAAAACAATATGTATACATACTTATATAGAAAATTTTTATTGAGAAAAACTCTGTAAGAAAAAGTACACTATATGTTAACATGATCTTCGTATAGTTTTTCTCAAAATCTGAAAAGCTTTTACAAACAACAGAATACTACAGGATAGCTAATGTTACAACTGCTAAGAGCCTAAATTGTGTCCAACAGACATAATGCAACCAGTAAATATCTGCTGAATACCTTAACATTTTCTAATCCTAACAGAACTTAGTACTAAAAAAAAAAGTTATCAGAATACAAACTATATTTTAAATAAATCAGCTAAATATGCTCATGACTTCCTTATTTGTTTCATAAACCAAAGTTTGGGTTGAACCATAAAATGAGTTTATAATATCATGCTGTAATTCAAATTAATGTGGCTCATAAATGAAACCATCTAGTTGAGATTTTTCTTAACGTTCAATTGCTTTTCTAGAACTACCAACTAGTCTATTTTTAGATTATTTTAAGAAAAATTTTAAAAGGACAGTTCTATTAACAAGTAATCAGTTTTATGAAGACCCAGGCAGTGCATTCCAAAAGATTTACATGAATGCCGGGTGCTTTTCCAGTTTTTACAAACTACGGAGTATTATTTTTTCTGGCGTGTAAGAATTACCCTAAATGTTTTACTCGTATCAGTTTTCATAAAATACCTGTAGGAGACAATGTAGTTAATGTTAATCAGCTGAAATAGATATTAAATGAAAAAAAATAATTTAAGAATTTGTTCATCTTTATTGCCATCTTCAAGTGTTCTAAAATGTAGACAGAGAGCTTTTACTATAAATTTACTTCGTGGTGGCAAAAGCTACATAGGAACTGGCAGCAGTTGAAACACACAGGTGCACAGACACATACTTGATTTCTCTGTGTAAATGAAAGGAAACACGTAAGTTTTTTAAAAAACATTACTTTTTAGGTGCTAACATGACACTAGTTAGCTGTAAAAGCAGATTAATTCATTTTCGCAGTTAAATAGCAAGAGGATTTTCACATAGAAGATGGAGTCAGAGTACGAGTCCAAGTCCGATGTGATCTGAAGCAGTACTAATCTGCACAGAGAAAACAATCAGGGACGACTACAGAGCCATTCAGAAGGCGGCATTTGCCCCTTAAAACATTATAGGGCAACTAAACAACATACTGCAATATTTAAAGGACAATCCGGAACCTGTTTTAAACTACAGAACCGCCCAGCCACATGCAAAACATACCAACAGAGGATTCACAGCAAGGGGATGGTATTACCTCTTTTATGTAATTCCCTCAAGGGAATACAGTCTCCTCCCCCGTCATAAGGCAAATAGGGATCAGAAGCAGCATCCATGATTAGAATTTTTAAAAAGAAGACGAAAAAGAAAAAGAAAAGCTCACTAGCTTAAAAAAAAACTGGCATTTCTTCCACCCCTGCTGCAGCAAGCGAGGGAGATGCCATATTTGATGAGGGTTAGAACTGTATGTAGTTCGACTCACTGAAGCAACTGGGTTCTTCCACAGTGAATGATGTCATCAAAGGGAAATTATTGCAGCCCGGTTGCTAGTGGCTACAATCTAGCAAGGCTTAGAGGCGGAACAGCCTTCTTAATCAGGTCCTGCTACGTATGATGATGACTAAGCTCCAAGTACAACAGACAAAACTGGTTTGAGAATTTTAAAGCACTCACAATACAGCTTCTATAACATCAGTGGCAAGTACAGTAAAACAAAAGAAACATTCTTTTCCATTTTAAGATAAATATAAGGGAAACAAAGTATGTAATACGGCAATGTGAAAAGGAAATACTGGATGTGGACAATGCCCCTTTTTATTTCTGATGTAGATATATGGGAGGAACATACTAGTAAGAGTGTATGGTTTTATTATAAAAATTCTCATTAAAATTTTAATTTAAAAATGGGTTTAAAAGTCTATTCTTAATTATCAGAAATGTACTACAGACTTCTGTAGATTAAAAAATTTAGTAACTGAACAGTTGATTAGTGTTTTATCTCCCTAATCCCCTCCAAAAGCCTCTTGTTTCCTTCCTTCAAGGAGCTAGCTAGTAAGACATTCTAGGTTTTGAGAAGAAAACTTAACATACCAAATAACTTAGCTATTACTTGTGAAATTATGCCAAAAGGTTTACTACACAGGAGATTTTTTTTTCTCTCTCTCTCTCTCTCTCCTATCCTACTTTTCCTACCTCACGAAGATTTTGTGCTCTCAGGAAAAAAAAAAAAAAAAGGCTTTTAGTAAAATGTGTCTCAAAGTGTTCTCCAACAATCTCTTCACTAAAAATTTTTATGAAATTCAGAAATAAAGTAACTCTTTTTGTTTCAATCTATTATTCCTAAAAAAAAAAAAAAAAAAAAAAAAAAGCTGACGCTCATTTGAGTGCACATTTTTACAGCTTCTCTGAGGTGATTCCTCTGGACTAGGAGATTCTTCTGAAATAAGTTATGTTGCTGCAGTGCCACTAACTAAAAATGTTCTATTGGCTAGTAGCAATACCATACGACTAAGGGTTTCTGTAAAATCTGTTTTCCTAAGTATTGAATGAGCCAATCTTTAAGGCCCACTCCAAGTCAAGGCATTTGTATAAGAACTAGAGTAAGAGAAGGAAAGGACTCAAGTGGCAGTAAAAAGAAGAGAGTAATTCTATTTGTCTGGTACATTACAGTTATTTGGGATCCTTTTTTAAATTAGTTTAAATAAAGTTTTATATTTCAAAAAGTTTGAACCTCAGAGAAAACTAGCCCTTCTTATAAAATCTGACCTGATTTGGGAAAAAAGGATTTTAAGAAAGAAATACAGGCTAGATAAAAGACTACAATAGGAATATTTTATTTAATTCTGATTTTGGCTATTAACACTTATTATAAGACTGTGCATGAAAAAAAAAGACTGTGTGGTTTTTTTCCGTTTTCTGTATTTTTCTAATTTTCTTAGGTTGTTTTTTTTTTAAACAAGTTTTGACAGTGAGCTAATTTTACCAAATTAACTAAATGTAAATTTCTTTCTTTGAGGTCTTTTGGTATATAAATTCTACTGTTTTAAGACTTTTAAAAAATACATGCTATATAGCATTCATGAATAACTTAGTTTTTATGATACTATTGTTCCATACCTTTATACAAAAAAATTTATCTGTAAATTTTCCTGGTATTTGTAGGCACTCTCTTAACTTGTTTTTCCTGATTTACAACTAAGTCTTTTTTTTTTTTTTTACAACTAAGTCTTAAAGGAAAAATGAAAATTATAGCTACCTAGCACTAACTAGAAGAAGAATACCATCCCTATAAAATATACTGACCATGTTGCATAAGTAAATTGTGTGATGTAAGTCCAAAATTTTGAATTGTCTTTAAAGAACAAAACTTTGGGGACGCCTAGGTGGCTCAGTGGTTGAGCATCCGCTTTTGGCCCAGGGTGTGATCCCAGGGTCCTGGGATCGAGTCCCACATCAGGCTCCCTGCATGGAGCCTGCTTCTCCCTCTGCCTGTGTCTCTGCCTCTCTCTGTGTCTCTCATGAATAAGTAAATAACATATTTAAAAAAATAAAGAACAAAACTTCATGTAAGAGAATATATAATATATAAACTGTATTTGTATAGTTAAGTCTAGAATGAGACAAACCAAACTCCTAATGATTGTTATCACTGAGGAAGGAAAGAGATAGAAGAGAGGATCATTGTACATTTGGTATTTATGTTTTAAATTTTAAACAAATGTATTACTTCCTATTGGAATTTTTAATAATTATTCTACTTTTGTAATAAAAAATCTAAAAGTCAAAAAAAATTTCAAAAGTAAACACATCTCTCATGCTTAAGGGGGCCATGGCTATGCTTCTGCTTATGGTAAAGGAATTATTACTCAGGCTAAAGCACTCTCCAATTAAACTTTAGGGAAGGGCACATAGATTGGAAGGTGTGGCAAAAGAGGACTTTGACACAGTTTAGGTATTATCAGATTAATAAACTGAATTATAGTCAGCATGGGGCTCAAGTGGAAAGAGAACAAAAGACAAATTTAAGAATTCACAGTCACAGCTGGGAGGTTCCACAGGGGATGATACTCTGAATGGAAGGTCTGAAAATCAAAAACACTAAAGTGGCAACACAACAAAGGACTTGAACATTCAGAAGAGGGGAGGGCACCAGGGTAGTAGCTCAGTCGTTGGGGTCTGCCTAAGGCTCAGGTCATGGTCCCTGGGTCCTGGGATTAAGCCCAGAATCAGGCTTCCTACTCAGTGGGGAAACTGTGTCTCCCTCTCTTCTCTGCTCATGCTCTGTCTCTCTCAAATGAATAAATAAATCTTTAAAGAAGATTCAGAAGGGGAAGATATTTCTACTTCCAAATGCATCCTCAATTGATGTGGAATTTCAGATAAGCCACAACCTCTCCTAAACCATCCCTAAATCAGGGATGTAGAATAGATGACTACAGTATTCTAAATATGCGTATATAACCACAGTTATTACAATGTTCAATCTTCAAGTCCCTTCTAACACACATGATCCAAGAAATCTACAACATTAGAAGTACTTAAAAAATGGGGGTGTCTGGGTGGCTCAGTCTGTTAAGTGTCTGCCTCTGGCTTAGGTCAGGGTCTCAGAGTCCTGGGATCAAGTCCCACATTGTGTTCCCTGCTCAGTGGGGAGTCTGCTTCTCCCTTTCCCTCTGCCTCTCCCTGTGTGTTTGGTCTCCTTCTCTTGTGCTCTCTCAAAAATAAATAAAATATTTAAAGAAAGAAAAGATATATATATATTTTTTTGCCTTTAGATCTAACTACCAAATTTACAGAAAGTAACAGGAAACAGTAACATGTTAAATGACAGCTCAAAACATAATCAGGAACACCCAAACTGGGAAACAAATGACCTGATTTCTTCAACAAATATATAGTAAGGGTAAAAAAGGAAGGGGGGGGGGGGGAACCTATAGAATTAAACAAAAGACTTAAAAGATATGCCAATTTCAAAGTATATTTTTATGAAATAATTGAAGAAATGTAAAATCACAGGATATGTGATTTTATACAGTTATATTTTAGATGTGTTATTTTAGATGTGATAATAGCCTACAAAAGAATTCTTATCTTTTAGAGGTATGTAATGAAATATACAACTGTACAATAGTTAAAAAGGAAAAAAAACATTTTATTCAGGACTACTGCAAAAGGGGAAAAAGAGATCTCCATATAGAAAGTGGCTTAATTCACAATACAAGAAAACAGTAGGAATTAACATCCAAGGAGAAGGGATGGGGGGGTGTTCAGTAGATGAAAAATTACTAAGAGGAAACATCTGGGGTAAGAAGGATTCTGGCTAAACAGATCTAACAAGATTCTTGCTGAAGGCAGCCCAGGGTGATAGGATATCACCTGGAAGATGGTGGGGGCTAAGGAACCCAGGGGTGTTGAAGGTACAGAATTTTAGCTAAACCAAGCTTATCACCAAAACTGAGCAATACAAAAACAGACACATAAGACCAAAGTTGAGACCCCATTCGGAAGAAAATCCAGATGAGCATGACTAAAGTTTGATCAAGGTGAGTATCAGTGTATCTGTTTTTTAAAAAAAGATTTTATTTATTTATTCATGAGAGACACAGAGAGAGGCAGAGACACAGGCTCCATGCCCTGGTCTCCAGGATCACGCCCTGGGCTGAAGGCAGCACTAAACCATTGGGCCACTGGGGCTGCTCCTCAGTATATCTATCTAAAATGATATGATGTTTCAGATGTATCTCAAATTAATAGAAAGTAGTAGAGATGAAGCAAAATTATCCATGAATTGATAATTATTAAGTGTTGAGAACAAAAACATCTCTTCCCTATACCTTTGTCTATGTTCTAAGTTTTCTATAATAAAGTACTTTTTTTTATAAGTAAAATCACTTGTATGATATAAACATTAACAAATAATTACATCCTTTCCTCTCAAACTTAATATATTGCTACTAGAAGTGTCAAATGAACTTTAGTTTACATTCCATTAAGTATAGTTGCTTTACATTTACATTTGACACACCAAATGGCATTAAACTTTAACTTGTGTTGTCAATTCTCCTCCCAGAGCAAAAGCATCAGAGGAAAAAAAAGAGGTAGTAAAGCTTTCACGAAAGATAATAAAGTCAAGCTACACAGCTGCAAAGCTACTGCAGCACAAAAAAAGAGAACGTGGAAATTCTTCAGACATGACAAGCCAAAAAATAAACAAAAAACACAGAATGTTTTTGCAATATTCATACCTCACAAACATAAAGCATTTCGTTCTCAACATGGCTATCTGGTTACCCAAATAATGTATCTTAAGATGAAAAACATGAAGAAAAGTATCTGTCATAAACATCATACAATGAATCACTTTCTCAAAGTCAGATCCAAAAAAATTAAAAAAAAAAAAAAAAAAAGAACCAAAATGGCCAATATTTTTAATGTCTAAGCAAATCCTTTTCTAGAAATTTGTCAAGGGCTATCTGAGTAGCACAGTTGATTAAGTGCCTGACTCATGATATAGGCTCAGGTCATGACCTCAGGGTTGTGAGATCTAGTCCTATGTTGGGCTCCAAGGTCAGCACGGTCTGCTTGAGAGTCTCTCTCTGTCTCCCTCTGCCCCTCCCCCAACTTTTTCTCTAAAATAAATAAATAAATCTTAAAATTTTGTCAGATATCCTTATGCATGTATAAAAACTGGTATAAAGACTGAATAAAAGACTATATTAAGATTTCTAAGTTTCAGAAATACTGAAATGCAAACATAACAATATGTACATTAAGTGTAAATACACTAAAATATTGTAACTAAAAGATAAATACTACCGCATTGGATTTTTAAAAGCCAACTATGTAATTATAAAAGTATCAGCTAAAACATACCAATGTAGAAAGGCTGAGAGTAAAAGGATTAAAAAAAATAGAGTATGTAATCCCTAATCCAAAGAAAACTGGGTAGCTATGATATCAAAGGGCATTTTATAGAAAATAGTATAATTGGAAAGAAAATGACTTCAAAGAAAAAGTAGGGTGGTTCAATTCACCAGAAGATATGACCTAATAACTTGAACTCTAAGTAAAAGCAAAAATTTAAAGAATGACAAGAAGCTGTAGTAGATAAGTCTACAAATACAGAGAAAAATTTTAATGCATTGCTATTAAATACCTGATGGAAACAAACAAGGAGAGGGGCACCTGGGTGGCTCAGTGGTTGAGCATCTACCTTTGGCTTGGGTTGTGATCCCAGGGTCCTGGGATCGAGTCCCATATCAGGCTCCCTGCAAGGAGTCTGCTTCTCTCTCTGCCTATGTCTCTGCCTCTGTCTCTGTGTGTCTCTCATGAATAATATTTTTTTAAATCTTTAAAAAAAAAAAACAAAGAAAAATCAGTAGGGAAACTAGAGATTTCAACAGTAAAATAACAAACTTTACATGATGGATACATAATGAAAAACATTAACCAAAAGCTTCACATTACATACTCTCCATAGCATAGGTGAAACACTGACATAAAAAGACTTTCTCCCAGGCCACAATGGCAAGTTTCAAAAAATTTCAAAACATCAATATCACACTATATATATTCTTTGACAATAATGCAATAATGTTCAAGATCAACTTGAAATAACAGGGAATTCATCATGTTTGGAAATTATTTTTAAATAAATTCTAAGTCAAAATAGATATCATTATGGAAGTTACAAATTGTTTTTAATTTGTAATAATGATAATAAAGGCACATGACATGGAAATAAAAACAATATTGGGAGGGACACTGATAGTTTTAAATGTATTCACCTAAAAAGAAGCTTAAAATTAAGAAGCTAATGTTTCATTTCAGTTAGAAAAAAAAACAGCAAAATAAACCCAAAGAAAGAACAAAATATGATCAGAAATTAATGAGGCAGAAAACAAATACAAAAAAAAAAAAAAAAAACAACTCCCAAAACAAAGGCTATTTCTATTTCTATTGGAAAGAGTGAGTGATAAATCTAGAGTGACACCAATAATAAGATAAGGAAGGGGAAAGGGAGGGGAGGAGAAGACAGAATACAAATAACCATTATCAGGAAGAAAAAGACTATGGAACCTGTAGGCATTCAAATGACTTTATAGCAATTAAATTGAAAAATAAAAAGGCAAATTTTGAAAAACTACAATTTATCAAACTGACCTAGAAGGAAGTAGAAAATCAGAATAGTGCTAAAACTATTAAAGAATTTGAAACATACTTTAAAACCTTCCTACAAAGAAAATTCTAAGCCTAGAGTTTCATTGGCATATTCTATCAAAATTTAGGAAGAAATAATAATGCTAGTCTTTCATAAACCATGCCGGAGACTAGAAAATGAAGGCATCATCTACAACTCACTTTATGAGGGGAATATAACCTTGAAACCAAAATGAGAACAGTATGACAAAGGAAAGCTACCTGTGATCTGTTATGAACAGATGCAATAATCCTAAACAAAACTGAACCAAATCCAGCAATTTATATATAAAAGAAAAACCCAAAACATTAATACATCAATGATCAAATTAAGTTTATACAAGGAATACAATTTGGTTTAAGCATCTGAAAATCAACTAGTTATTAATATAAAAAAAAGGAGACACAAATCAAATGATCATCTCAAAAAATGGAAGGAAAATGATAAATTCAACAACAATTCACAATTTTAAATTGTATATTAAGTCAACTAGGAATGGATATAAACCTGTTTACTCTGATAAAAAATAACAAAAACATCCAGATTAACATCATACTTAAATTTGGAGGTAAAATTTCAGGATCAGAACAAGAAAAAAGACACGGGCAATTGCCATTTCCATTCAACTGTTTACCAGAGTCCTAGGCAGTACAGTCAAGCAAGAGGAGAAGAGGTAAGGAAAACTATAAAGAACAGGAAGAAACAAAACGGTCACTATTTGCCAATGATATGACTATTCTTAAAAGACATCACAACAGGTCAGTATAATTAGAGTTATGCAAGGTTGATGAATTTTAAAAATCAATATTCAAAAGCTGTATTTCAAAATATGCCAGCAGACACAATATTAAATTTAAAAATAAAATTAGCACTAAATACTAGTAGCATTATAAAAATCACCTTGGAATGAGTGTAACAAATAATGAAGACAAAGGTCACTAGGAATGACTAAAGCTTTATTGGAAGACATTTAAAAAGATTCAAGTATATGTAGAAGTATACCATGTTCATGAATTAGACTGATCTACAGACTCAATTAAATGCCAATCAAAAACCTGAAAGTAAAAACAAAACAAAACAAAACAAAAAAACAGAAAGTAGCCTTTACCTCTGTTTTGACATTAGTCTGTACTTTCTAAGTGATTAATTTCTTCTTTCCAGCTTACCATTCAACTCAGGCAAAAGACCCAATGGGGAAAGCATCTTATAATGGGAACTGAAAGTACCCCTCAGGCAATAACAACTGCCCTGACACCAGCAAGACCCCACATTTTTTACACCAAGAAAATGATGGACCTGACCGACCTTTAAGGCCCACATGCATGTATGTACCCATCAACCTCTGTCCTATATTTTTCTTATATAAACCTATAAGAATTTTCTGCACTTTGGAGATACTCTTTGAAACAGTAGTCCACTATCTTCCTGGTGTTGGCTTAATTGAAATAAAATCCCTTCTTGTTTTACCATCATTGTCTCACTGTCTTAGAATTTTGTCAGTGATGAGTGGGTGGCCAAATCTGGTCTGGAACCCTGAAGCCAGGTGCTCCTGTATAGCTTGGGCCCTAGTTACAAACCCAACAGGCATTTTTATGACAAATTACACTAACATTTACAAAGAAATAAAAGGGCCACGAATAATCAAGATAATCTTAAAGATAAAGTGAAAGACTTTACCAGATACTAAAACTGTTTTAATCACAGTAACATTATAAACAGAATGAATGTTTTTGGCATACAGCTAAATAAACAAACAAACCAATCACACAGAATAGTCAAGAAATAGACCCTCCTATATATGAGCCTTGATATATAGCAGATGTTGCACTGGAGAAGAATGAGGAAAAAATGATTTTGTTAGTAACTGGCATTAGAACAACCGGCTGTGTAAATGAAAAAAAAATTAAATACACCCTAATCAATTCACATACACATACACCAGTTAGGTAATTATAGACCTAAATGTGAAATGCAAATAAAACTCATACAAAATAATACAGGAAAATACACCCATGATCTCAGGGTAGGAAAACTTTTCTTAAGACGCAAAAAGCATTAGCCATAAAGCAAGATTAACACAGAGGACCACATTACAAGTAAGAATATTTGTTCATAATTTGTCCATTAGGAGAATGCTACAGACTGAATGTTTGCTTGTATCCCACCAAATTTTTATGTTGAAAGTTAATCCCCGATGTGATGGTATTTTGATGTGGGACCTTTGGGAGATGATTAGGTCATGGTCAGGAATGGAATTGGTGCTCTTATAAAGTTCCCTCAAGGACACACCAAAAAGATGGCAGACTGCAAACTGGAAGCAACTCCTCCTCACCAGACACTGAGTCTGAAAGTGTCTTGCTATTAGACTTCCCAGCCTCCAAAACTGTAAGAAATAATCTATGAGAAATATATAAAACTGAAAACTGTGTTTGTTGTTTAAGCCACCATCCAGTCTATAGTATTTTTGTTATAGCAGCTCAAATAGACTAAAGCAGAAAATGAAACAGCATCGACAGAACAGAAAATATTTATAACATGACCAACAAAAAGCTTGAATATAGAAAATAAAGAATCTTTACAAATTTCTCAGATGCATCAATAGAAAAACAAGAAAATGACTTAAAATAGCTACTTCAAAAAAGTTTTTAAATGGCCAATTAGCATGAAAAAATGTTCAACCTCCTTGGCGACCAAGGAAATGCAAATTAAAACCACAATCTGAATCCATTACAGAGACAACAGATGGACAAAATTAAAAGTGTGACAATAGGGACGCCCAGGTGGCTCAACGATTTAGCGCCTGCCTTCCCGGGATCGAATCCCACATCAAGCTCCCTGCATGGAGCCTGCTTCTCCCTCTGCATATGTCTCTGCTCCCCCTCGTCCCTGTGTCTCTCATGAATAAACAAATAAAATCTTTAAAAAATAATAAATAAAAAATAAAAGTGTAACAATATCAAGAGGTTGGTGAATGTGGGGCAAAGGAAGCTCTTGTACATAGCTCACCCAAGTGTGAACTGGAACACCACTACAGAAAACATAATTTATGCTCCAACAAGTTCACTCCAGATGAAATTTATGCATGTATCCACCAGAGCGAATGCAAAATATTAAATTCTGCCCATAATTGCCAAAAACTGCTGATAATTCAAAGATCCATCAGTATTCAAATAAACAGGTAAACTGTGGTATATTCATAAAAAAGAATAATACAGTCTAGAGCAACATGGCAACAAATACCTACTGCCTGCAATATAAAAGATTCTTGAAAACTACACTGCATAAATGTAAGCAAGAAATACATACCATATAATTCCATTTATGTAATAATCTGTAATTTCCTAAAACTGCCAAAACATTCCAAAAGTGCTAAATTATAATTTTAAGGATATATACTTAGCTCATTAAGTCATAAAGTAAAGCAAAAACAACAACAAAAAAACTAGACAAAGAGAAAATTATATTTACCTCTAGGGAAAGGAAAAGAATTGTGATTGTTAAGGTACATGGAGGAGGCTTCTGAAGTATGGTAATGATTTCTTTTTTTTTTTTTTTAACAGACTTACTTATTTTAAAGACAGAGAGAGCATGTGCATGTACATGAAGGCGATGAGGGGCAGAGGGAAAGAATCTTTCAAGCAGCCTCCCCCTCCCTGAGGTCCAGGCAGCCTCAATCTCATGACCCAAGAGATCAGAACCTGAGCTGAAACCAAGAGTTAGATGCTCAACTGACTGAGCCACCCAGGCGTCCCAATGCTTTATTTTCTTAACCTGGTTGTGCTGCAAAAGTGCCTGCTCTGTGATAACTCATTAAGCGGTATAATTATGCTTTATGCATTTTTCTGATATGTGTTACATTTTGCAATTCAAAAGTCTTTGAATTAGAAATTTATTCTATCTTTAATTCTATTAACATCTAATGTGGATTTATTATTTTTTGCTTCCCTACCCTAAACCACTCTAGTTTATTTATTTATTTTTTTAATTTTTATTTATTTATGATAGTCACACAGAGAGAGAGAGAGGCAGAGACATAGGCAGAGGGAGAAGCAGGCTCCATGCACCGGGAGCCCGACGTGGGATTCGATCCCGGGTCTCCAGGATCGCGCCCTGGGACAAAGGCAGGCGCCAAACCGCTGCGCCACCCAGGGATCCCAACCACTCTAGTTTAATCTTATTTACAGTATCAATCAGTTAACAGAAAACGAGTTTGTAAATTTCTACGTTAACTCTTCTTTGTCCTAAACACAGTTTCTTCCAAGGAATTTCCTCTAAATGACAGCATTTTGGAAATGTTTAAACAGTTCCATAGATTCCCCATGATTTTATGTATTTACATCAGTGTAGGATTTTATAGGCTTAGCACATAACTCCTGAAAGTTTTTTCAAGTAGAATTCTTAATAGGAACCACAACACAAAAGATGATTTAACCATATTTTCTCAATTCTCCCAAGAACAGTTCATAGGTTATGTTCTGCATGCACAGGAGAAATGTTAATTTATTACTTCAAGACATTATGGTGAGAGATGTAGAATACATACATATAGCAATTACTCCTTAACTTAATTTCAGTTAACTTTCTGTGGACTTTTAAAAAAATAATTTTTTTATAAAGCAATGACAATAACTATAGGTGATATTTGAAGTATAAATCATCAGGTTCTATATATTACAATCAAGGTTCTATATATTACAATCAAAACTAAGCTCATTTCTTTCTAGTGGCTTTTTAAAAAGGATTATTTATTATTTTAGAGAGAAAGGGAGCACACACGTGTGTATGTGCTGGGGGGCAGAGAAAGAGATAGAATCTCAAGCAGACTCCCCACTGAGCGCACAGCCCAAAAACCCTGGGATAATGACCTGAGCCGAAACCAAGAGTTGGACACTTAACTGACTGAGCCACCCATGATCCTGAGAACATGACCTGAGCCAAAATCAAGAGAAAGACAACCTACTGAGCCACCCATGTGCCCTGTCAAATTCAAATTTATTTTTTTAAAGATAGATTTATTTATTTGTTTGTTTGTTTGTTTATGACAGACACACAGAGAAAGAGGCAGAGACACGGGCAGAGGGAGAAGCAGGCTCCATGCAGGGAGCCCGACATGGCACTGGTTCCCGGGTCTCCAGGATCACACCCTGGGCCGAAGACGGCGCTAAACCGCTGGGCTACCGGGGCTGCCCCAAATTCAAATTTAGAGCCAAGTGCCTCATTTCTAGAACAATGCCATCAATGTTATCTCTACATGCCAGATAAAACAGTAAGACAACACACACAAATATAACCTTTGAAACACTGTAGCCAAGTCAGATCATCCTAACTCAGAATACATTTCTTGGATTTCTAAATCCTACCACAACTTTACACTAAG
Organism: Vulpes vulpes; assembly: GCF_048418805.1. Taxonomy (NCBI): domain Eukaryota; kingdom Metazoa; phylum Chordata; class Mammalia; order Carnivora; family Canidae; genus Vulpes; species Vulpes vulpes. The sequence continues at coordinate 31,227,983 of NC_132788.1, forward strand.
TAATTTCTTTTTGCCTATAAATCTACATACAAGGATACTATATTTACTTAAAACCTACTCCTGGATTACTTTATTAATGTTCTCTACCTGCAGTTGTTATCAAAAAACTCTGTTATTCTTATTCACAGAAAGCAACCAACTCCAATTATCTCAGCAGCATTCAGACTTTTTACCTTAGCAACAATTCAATCACCAACCACTGAACATGGTGTCTGGCCCAAAAGGAGCCTAATAGTTATTTGCTGAATGGAATATGCATAGAATTGAGTCTAAAAAAAATACCAAAATTACCAGTTATCTATGGGTAGTAGGATTATGAAAGATTTTCATTTACTACCTTATATTTTTATCATTCACATTTCCTACAATAAAGAGACTTTGCTTTAATTATTTAAAAGTTAACTCTTCCCATCTCATTTTTTTAAAAAACTTTATTTTGGACTAATTTTAGATTTACAAAAAGTTGCACAGACAGTAGAAAGAGGTCCTATATATCTCCCACTCCATTTCCTCAACTATTAACATCTTGTATTTCCATGGTACATTTGTCTAAGAAACTGACAGTGGTACATTACTATTAAATAAGCTCCAGACCTCATCTAAATTTTACCAGTTTTCTCTTTCTATTCCAGGTTTCTTTTTTTTTTTTTTAATTTTTATTTATTTATGATTGGCACACAGTGAGAGGGAGAGAGGCAGAGACACAGGCAGAGGGAGAAGCAGGCTCCATGCACCGGGAGCCCGACTTGGGACTCGATCCCGGGTCTCCAGGATCACGCCCTGGGGCAAAGGCAGGCGCTAAACCGCTGCGCCACCCAGGGATCCCCTATTCCAGGTTTCAATCCAGGATACCACAATGTACTTACTTAACATGTCTCCCTAAACTCCTCTGGCCTACGACAATTTCTCAGTCTTTCCTTATTTTTCATGATCTTGACTGGTTAAGTATCCTGCAAAACAAGCCCCCCGCCCCCCACCCCCCCGCCACCTGCCCCTGGTCCCAGTCCAGATTTGTCTATTGTTTCTCTTGTGGTTAGAGTGGAATTATGGGTCTTCGAAAAGAACACAAAGGTAAAGGGCCCTTCCTGTCACATTTTAGGTGTATGTAATATCCATATGATATCACTGATGACATTAACCTTCATTACTTGGTTCTAACAGTGTTTGCCAGGTTTCACCATGCAAAGTAACTATTTTCCCCTTCTTTTCTTACTCTATTCTTTGGAGGTAAGTCACTATGTCTAGCCCACCCTTAAGGGAGAAGGAAGTAGGAAATAAGCTCCTCCTCCATGAGGGGAGAATATTTACATAAATCATTTAGAATTCTTCTAAAAGGGAAACTTGTTTCTTTTCCTCCATTTATATCAATTTATATCATTTACATCACATATACATGCTCATTTATATTTATTTTACACTTTGGTCACAATCCAATAATTGTGCACTATTTATTTTGTTGCTCAAATCATTCCAGTTTGAGCCGTTTGGAGCACTTTCAGGTTAGTTCCTGTGTTCCTTGCACAATCCCTCATCCTTCTGTTTTTTGACACCTCCTTACTTCTGGTACTACACATAATCTGGGCTCTTCTTATATATTCCCTGTCCAATTCTAGAATCAGCATCTCTCCAAGTCAATCCATTATTAAGTCCTGGAGTTAACCATTTAAGATTTTTATGAATCCAGGGTAATCTATCTGAATGTCATGAGGTAATCTGAAAGGTGTACAAAGTGTAATTAAGTTTAAACTTTAAGTACCCAAGCCAAACTTGCCACAAAGGACTCTGATACATAACAGCGACACTTCCACCATTTCTTTCACTATACTTTTTAATTTCCAAAACTGAACTGAGTAGGGTACATAGAATAGATATTTTGCATCCATTTTTCAGATGAGAAAACAAACAGAAGTGATGGCAGGGGCACTTGGGTGGCTCAGTTGGTTCAGTGTCTGCCTTCAGCTCAGGTCATGATCCCAATGTCCTGGGACTGAGTCCCACATCAGGCTCACTGCTCAGCATGGAGGTGGCTTCTCCTTCTCTTTCTCCCTCCGCTACTGCCCCCTGCTTGCTTTCCCTCTCTTTCTCTCAAATAAACAAATAAATTAAAAAAAAAAGAACTGATGACAATCAGTAACATCAAGGAGCCAGATACTGTTATAGCCATCCTGTGCCTTCTTTTTCTCAGACAACACCACCAGTGTGCTGGGTCCCTGTGCAATACAGCTATAACAATATGAGTATATGCATAGTTCCTGCTACTTCACTGAACGTCCCACTGCAGGCTTCCTGGGTATCCAGTTAAACCACAATTTTTCTCTATATAGCCATTATTGGTTCAATAAATAAGAAGGAAAAAATACTCCTAAGAATAATTCCAGATGATTGGCAAATATGTTAGATTTTTTACAAAACAGCAACCTTTTAACGAGCTTCTGTTATACGCATGCCAATATATTAGGCATTGTAAGAAGAGGGATAAAATAAACAGCATAGGGGGGATCCCTGGGTGGCTCGGCGGTTTAGCACCTGCCTTCGGCCCGGGGTGCGATCCTGGAGTCCTGGGATTGAGTCCCACGTCGGGATCCCGGCATGGAGCCTACTTCTCCCTCTGCCTGTGTCTCTGCCTCTCTCTCTCTCTCTCTCTCTCTCTGTCTATCATGCATAAATAAAATCTTCAAAATAAATAAATAAATAAATAAATAAATAAATAAATAAAATAAACAGCATATATGGCTGTCCATGATATACTAATATTCTGTCCTCCCAAAGGGCAGAAATAAGGGAAATAAGATTGCTCATCAAAGGTTAAGATACATAATCATAATCATAATGGATCAGCTCTAAACAAAACCAAGAAGACATCAAAAATAAATGACATACAAGCCAAGAAGATTTACTGGTATAATTATATGGAAAGAAAGTGTAATTTAATCTAGGAGGGCAAGCTATAAATTTAATCTAGGAGGGCAAATAAAGAAAGTCAGAAAACAAACACAGTAAAAGCAATACAATTTACTACATAGGAGGGGACCCTACCCCAAAAAGCCTGGTAAGGCCTTCTAGAGGGAGTGAGGTCTAACTTGAGAAGTAAAGTACAGGTAATAATTGGCATATGGGCAAAGGAAACATGTACAAAGACCTGGAGATATGGCAGCTGGGCACAAGCCCAACCCTAACATTTACATTCTTGCCCAGAGTAAGAATACAAAGGAAGACACATTTGCCATGTGATTAAATATTTAAAAGTTATAAAGCAAGCCAGCCAAGCTATTAAAGAAATATATTATATCCTTCTACATTGACAAATATACGTTATAATGACTTGTAACTTTCAGCTCAGTTTTATAGAACTGCAGCCAAACTGGTGACAATTTGGAAAACACTACAAAGCGTGAAGAAAATTAAAAGCACTCAAATTCCATCACCAAGAGAAAAATCATTATTTCTCTAAAGTTGTGTGAACACATATATATTTTAAGAAAATTATATCACATTACATATAAAGATTTTGCCCTTTTAATATAAGCCCTTCTACTCTTGTAGCTTATAATACAAGTCTCCTTATTCAGTTACCAAATATGCATTTTGTAACTGGCTTATTAGTCAAGTGTGTTCTATAGACCCCTGGAAATCCCCAAGGTCTTTTCCAGGGGATTTATAAGGTTGAAACTTTTCATAAGACACTATTATTATTTGAGTGGTGTATTTGTATCAGTTTCCTAACAGTAATGTAACAAATTACCACAAACTTTGTGGTAACAATACAAATTTATTCTCTTACAGTTCTAGAAGTCAGAAGTCTAAAAATCAAGGTATGTGCTGGGCCACATTGCTTCTGGGGGCATCATTAAGTATATACTAGAGCCAATTATTTATGATATTCTGGCAAGATACTCCATTAGAGTATCTTGGATAGACAGATTATATAGAAGGATTCAGAAGTCATTAGTATGTGTATTTATTTTTAAGTTATTTTTATTTTTTATTTTTGCTGAGGTCTGTTATATATTAGACTCTCATCAGTGGTGGTTTTAGAATTATCTTTTGGAATTATAATAGAACTATTTATTTATATTCAGCCAGTTTTCTTTAGGAAATTGAAGAACCTAACAAAGCCTAAGACTGAATAGAAGCCACCAGAAGGCCTCTTAATGAAAAGTGGAGGTTAGGTGTCTTGGGAAAATATTTTGTATCACAGCCAGAAGATAGAGTACAATATATCCAAAAGGAAAGGAACAGAGAAGAAAAAGAAACAGCTACGATACACTGAGTCCTTACCAGGAGTTAATCACTATGCTAAAGATTCCACATACATTATTTACGTATTAAGGTCTCTACACATCCTTAATTCTCAGAGCAATCATTTAGAGAGTACTACTTCCCTTTAATGATGAAAAAACAAAGGCATAGAGGGGCTAAGCGGCTTGCAGAGGGAGTAATTGGCAGGGCCAAGATGTAAATTCAAGTCTACACCTTAAAAGCCACTAAACCTAACAGATTTTCATCCAACACATGTGCCAAAACACTCTCAGTACTTCCCGTGATTAACTCATTTTTTGTATACTAAAAAGATACTGAGGGATCCCTGGGTGGCGCAGCGGTTTGGCGCCTGCCTTTGGCCCAGGGCGCGATCCTGGAGACCCGGGATCGAATCCCATGTCGGGCTCCCGGTGCATGGAGCCTGCTTCTCCCTCTGCCTGTGTCTCTGCCTCTCTCTCTATCTCTCTGTGACTATCATAAATAAATAAACATTAAAAAAAAATAAAAAAAATAAAAATAAAAAGATACTGATTCATGAAAGAATATCTAATACCCAACTGCTTATTCTACTGTCTACTTCCATGCTCCCCAGATATTGAGCAGACACAGAAACAAGCTCTTCCCCTCTGACATCTGTCCTATCCATGAGAGTAGATCTAATCTAAGGCGCCCATTTCTTCTAGGATGTTCTGCTTCCAATCACTGTTAACAGGACGACATGAGCTATGCCAAAAAAAAAAAAAGGGTACCAATACCTTACAAAAAAACATTCACTGTCTCACAAGATAATTACGTTTTCCTATGGCTGGGACTTCATATATTATCTTCCCTTCCAGACCACTCTTTGCAGTTCTGAAGAGATATCAAAATAATATCCTTTTTCATCGAAGTGTAACATCTAAAATCTGTACCACCCAATTTCACGCTTATATAGTTACTTGTCAACTGTGGTTCCACATCTTACACCTTCAACTAGACTAACTTTGAGGACAGAATCTATATGGAAAACACCAATAGTTGCTTACCTTACAGTATTCCAATTTCTTCCTTGCTAATAGAATTTTAATTTTGTTTGGTTGGTAATGTGCCTAATTCCAAGGAACAAATTATGATTGTTCTAACCAGTAAGTAATCCCATTCCTCCACATCAGTGATCAGTCCAGGTATGGGCATGTGACCCAATTCTAGCCAATGATATAAGAAGTCTACTGATAGAGTACTAGGAAAAGTATTTTCTTTGATAAGAAGAAGATCAACAAAAATATCCTTTTTTGTAACCTTGCCCCTTCCTTCCTAATTGGTACTCTTTCCTATTGAAAACCACAAATAAAGACATCATCAAACCTTGATGTCAGTGTGCAAAGATGCAAATAAGGTGTTTTTACTTCCTTGAGTTAATCCTATATCCCACATAAAGGGCCAAGAAGCTACTTAAAACACAGAAAAATGGGTATACTATCAAATTTCACCTGATTTTTTTTGTTTTTATTTTTTTTAGATTTTATTTATTCATGAGAGACAGAGAGAGAGAGAGAGAGAGAGGCAGAGACACAGGCAGAGGGAGAAGCAGGCTCCATGCAGGGAGCCAGATGTGGGACTCGATCCCGGGTCTTCAGGATTACACCCTGGGCCGAAGGCAGAGGGTGTAATCCACAGAGCCAGCCAGGCATCCCAAAGAGGAGTCTTAGTAAACACACAGCTTTCTACTAAAATCCTCAAGGGCTATGCCCTACGAATAAAGTAAGTCAAAATATAGACTAATGCTTAGAAAGTCTGAAACTATGCTGCAAATTCTCTTGATCGTTGTTAATAGGATATTTAATGCAATTTGCTCATCCACTACCCATCCACCAAGAAAAAAATTAAATACACCATGGTGAATGAAGATATCATCATCCATAGCATCTATAATTTTTTGTATATAATGCCCAGTATTAATCAAAAATTACAAAGCATACCTGATGTCAGAGCCGAAAGGCTGGAAAACAAGAGAAAGAATATGCAACAGATACAGACCCAACATTTGTGTAGAATATTCAGGTATGGACTTTAAACAAGTGATTAATATGCTAAAAAAAAAAAAATTTCTCCCAGAGTACAGAAATTTATAGGAAATTAATCAAATGGAAATTCAATGGCTGAGAAATATCTGAAATTCAAAACTTGATGAAAACAATGAGATACCATTACACACCTGTTGCAACAGCTAAAATCCAAACTATTGACAACACCAAGTGTGACATGTACGTGGAGCAACAGGATCTCTCTCATTTACTGTTGGTGGGAATGGAAATGGTACAACCACTTTAAGAAATAATTTGGCAGTTTTTTTACAAAACTAAACATACTCTTACCATATATGATCCAGCTATTACATTCCTTGATATTTACCCAAATGAACTGAAACATCCAAATGAGAAGAAAAAAGATAATACACAGAAAAGCATAAGAAACACAAGAATCTCAGGGAAAAGATTTTATGCATGTAATTGGAGTCCTAAAAGGAGAGGGGAGAGGGAATGGCAGAAACAATATGTGAGGATACACTGGTCAAAATTATCCAAAGATTTTTTTTTTTTTTAAAAAAAGAAAAAGAAAAATCAAGTCACAATTCAGAGGCTCTAATAACCCTAACCAGGATAAATACAAAGAAAACTACACTTAGCAACCCTGATTTACTGAAAATCAAAAACAAAGAAAAAATTCTTAAAAGCAGCCAAAAGGGAAAAAGATACAACTGATAGCTGACTTCTCAAAAGAATGGAAAGCAAATGACACCAGAATTATATCTTTAAAGTGTTCAAAGGAAATGACCATAGATCTGGACACATATATCTGCAAATATATCCCTATAAAAATAAGGAGGAAACAAAAGTTTTTACAAACACTGAATGAACTTATTGCTAGCAGTCAGTAACAAAATGAAAATTAATGAGAGTTGTTCAGGCAGAAAGATAACTAACCCAGGCAAAAACATGAAAATGCCGTAAAGAATGAAGAGCAATACAAAATGTAAAGATGCAGCTAAATCGAAATAGATACTGACAGGGACGCCTGGCTGGCTCAGTCAGTAGGGTGTCTGCCTTTGGCTCAGGTCTTGATCCCAGGATCCTAGGATGGGGACATGTTGGCCTCCCTGCTCAGTGGGGAATCTGCTTCTCCCTCTCTCTCAGTCCCTCCTGCTGCTTTTGTGCATATACTCTCTCTCTAAAATAAAATCTAAATAGACACTGACATAAAACAATAATATCTTGTGAAATGTAAAATATACACAGAATTAAAACAGACAACAGCAGCACCAAAACTCGGAGGGGGATCAAATGAGGGAAAATATCCTGAGGTCCTTACATTTTCCATGAAGTGGTTAAAGTACTAATTTATAGAACTAAAAGTCAACAGTGTATGCTACAATCTCTAGAGTAATGCAGCAAACAAAATATAAGACAGTGTCTAACAAAGTACTGCAAAGAACAGGAATAGAGAAAAAGGGCAGCCCTGGTGTTGCAGTGGTTTAGCACTGCCTGCAGCCCAGGGTGTGATCCTGGAGCCCTGGGATCAAGTCCCACGTCAGGTTCCCTGCATGGAGCCTGCTTCTCCCTCTGCCTGTGTCTCTGCCTCTCTTTATCTCTCCCTCTCTTTCTCTCTCTCTCTGTCACTCATGAATAAATCTTAAAAAGAAAAAGAAAAAAGAAAAAGAAATAGAGAAAAAGAACAGCTATGATAAACGGAAAGCAAATACAAAAACAGATCCGAACTCAAATATATCAGTGATTACATTAAATATAAATGGACTACATGGTTTACAAGTCAATAAAAGACCAATGTGAAAAACAAAACTCATATATATGCTAGGTTTTGGCATATGGAGAAAGAAATATTTCAGTACAACAGAGCAGAAAGTCCAAAAACAGGCCTAAAGAAATATATCCATTTGATAGATGATAAAGGTACCACTGCAATACACAGGAGAATGGAAGGTTTTTTAATAAATGGTGCTGAATCAACTAGTTATCCATATGGGGAAAGAAACAGAGTCTAAATCTTTAACTTACATCACATATAAAAATTAGTTGCAAGGTAGATTATAAATCTAAATGTGAAAGACACACACACACAAAAAACTTCTAGAAAAAAAATCAGCAAATTTCTTCATGGTCCTGAGGTATGGCAGGAGATCTTAAACAGAACACAAAAAAGACAAAAATAAAGGAAAAAATTAACTGGATCTCATTAGAATTGATGGCATCTTCATCAAAAGATTCCATTAACAATGTGAAAAGGCATACCAGAGTGAGAGAAGACATCTGTAATACAGGTATCTGACAAAGGACTCTTAATCAGAATGCATAAATAACTCATAAAATAGGCAAAAGACTGAAAAGGCAATTCTAAAGAATCAATCTAAAAAGTTAACAGGCAAGAAAGTATTTAAATTCATAAGCCTTCAGACAAATGTAAAATAAAATCAAAATGTAAGAAGACAAAAAAAAAAAAATGTAAGAAGACTGCACCCATACTAGAATAGCCAAAATTTTTAAAACTGAAAATACCAATATTGGTGAAGATGTGACGGAACTAGAAATCTCACACGCTGCTAGTAGAATGAACATGCTATATAACTACTTTGGACCTATCTTTAATAAGAGCTAGTACTACTGAGATCCACATACCTATCACCTAAGAATTCCATTCCAAGGTATAAACCTCACAGAATTGTATATATAATATGCACTAAAATACAGGTGCGTGAAAATTCATAACAGCATTATTACTGGTAGCCAAAATTTGAAAGAATAGAAACCTAAATATCAACCAACAATATATGATGAATAGAACAGAGAAACTGCAACATATTGACACAATGAGATACTATTTAGCAATGAAAATAAATTAAATAGAAAGCAACACAGATGAATCTTAAAATGTAAATGGCACCAGACACAAAAGAGTATACATAGTATAATTCCATTATATAAATACCTGTAAACTAATCAATAGAAGTCAAAATAATAATAGTTACCTTTGAAACTGGAAGAGGGAACAAAAAAGAATTCTGAAGGATCATGTAATGTTTCATTTTTCAATTAAGGATAATTATACAGATGTCTTCACTTTGTAGAATTTCCACACATATAATCTGATGATTGTTAGGATGGTTAATTTTATATGTTATTTTCACTGACCTAAGGAATGCCCAGATAGCTGGTCAAATATTTTTTATGTGTGTGTCTGTGAGATTCCAGAAGATTCCAGATTCCAGAAGAGATTAGCATTTGATTCAGTAGACTTAAAAACGGTACCCTAAACAATGGCAAGTGGGTATCATCCAGTTAGTTCAGGATCTGAACAGTCCAAAAGGCAGAGAGGAAGAGTGAAATCGCTTTTTGTTGGACATGGGACATCTATCCTCTTCTGCCTTCAGACATCAGCACTTCTGGATCCAGGGCCTTGAGACTCACACCACTGGCTATCCTGGTTCTCAGCCTCTGTGTTTGGACTAGAACTACAACACCAGCTTTCCTGAGCTTCTAATTTGCAGATGACAGATTGGGGGACTCAGCCTCCACAAACATGTGAGGCAATGTTTCATAATAAATCTCTTTCTGGATATTTATGTATGGATATTAGGTTCTATTTCTCTGAGGATCCCAATTACCGTCATACATCTCCATATTATGTTATATTTAAAATTTTAAGATTTCCCATATACAAGATTTTCTTTTGGGGTAATGAAAATGTTTTGGAACTAGAGAAAAGTGGTAGCTGCACTGTGAATGTGCTAAATGCCACTGAACTGAGTTATCTTAAAATGGCTATTTATGTTATATGAATCAACTCAATTCAAAAATAGTTACCCAAAAACCTTAATAATATATAATTAGTAGTCATTAATTACTACAAATATTAAAAGCTGTAATGCCAAACTTACCAACTGCTGTGTCACCATCTAACAAATTGTCATCTTCAGAAGTTTGAAAGTCCATAATAACACCTGCTCCATCTAAAAGCTCCTCATCACTACTTGCACTTGTTATACTATTGTAGCTGTTTCTATAGTACCCTCTATGGAACAGCTGCTCAGACTCCATTTAGCTGTCTGATTATCTGAAAAAAAAAAAAAAAAAAAAAGGAAAAATGGTTTTAACATTTTCCCAACATCTAATAAAAATCACCTAGTTTAACATGACAAAAAGAAACTTCTGATTTCAATATAAAAAAATACTAAGGTCATACATTGTAACAAAGCTAACTCTATGTCTTTGAGGATGATTTAATCATTCTATTCTTACTATGCAGCTACAAATAAGAATGAAGAATTTCTTCAGGTAGTAGTATAAAACAATCTGCAAGATCAATGGTTAAGTTAAAGTACAAAGAAGTAGGGCGCCTGGGTGGCTCAGTCAGTTAATGATTTTGGCTCAGGTCATGATCTCATGAATTGTGAGATCAAGTGGGCATTGGGCTCCATGCACAGCAGGAGTTGGCTTGGGATTCTCCCTCCCTCTCCTCCTCCCTATGCCCTTCCTCCAACTCGCACACATTTGTACTCTCTCAAATCAATCAATCAATCTTAAAAAGAAGTACAAAGATGTGTTTAAGATATACTACAATATATGTGGGGGGTTTTTACGAGGAAAAAAACAGGGGAGTTGTGGGGAGAGGAAAAAATACAATGTATAATTAATTGCTTGTGTACATATAGACTGTATCTGGAGGGATTCTCAAGTTGCCTACAGGAGAAAGGAACAAAATGGCTGAAGTACCAAGTCCAAAAGGGAGACTTTTTTTTTCTCTTTTGTGTATTTTATCAGATGCAAGTACTAATTTTAAAAATGCTATCATTAAAAATTGTTTTTAATATTAATTTCATTCTTTTTATTTTAAAATTAAAATTTTCAGAGTTCATAGTCAAATATCAAAGACACTGAAAATATAAGTAACAATTTTCATTTTTTCAAAGCAGATAATACCAAAAATGCTTGTTTTCATTGTTCTTACTCTCTATGCTTTAAAAACAATAATACTCCTAGTTTTTTTTTTTTTAAATACATCTTCCTACTTGCTCAATATCTAAACTAAATGAGAGGGGATCCCTGGGTGGCTCAATGGTTTAGTGCCTGCCTTGGTTTGGCCCAGGGCCTGATCTTGGGGTCCCGGGATCAAGTTCCATGTCGGGCTCCCTGCATGGAGCCTGCTTCTCCCTCTGCCTGTGTCTCTGCCTCTCTCTCTCTCTGTGCCTCTCATGAATAAATAAAATCTTAAAAAAAATAATAAATTAAATAAATGAGAGTTCAAGATATTAGCAATAGACTTGAAAGGTTCACGTGTGGGACTTGAAAGATACAGTCGTCATAAAAGCAGTCAAACGAGTAAGCCTTGTAAGACAAGAATAATATGTAATAAATACATATGAAAATAAAAGATAATGGCAATAAGCATACTCTAATTCTAGTGGTGAATTCTAACACTGAAGACTTTAAGTGTTTTAAGACAATCTCCTGTCCTCAGTAAACTGTCCTTTTTGCACAGGGAAAAATAACCTCAAAGAGCTATAACAATCAAAATTATTTGTAAAGATTTTACACTTCAGAAAAAATAAAATATTGCCAAAAACTCTTTTTAACAGATTATACAAAATTCCTAACTTACAGACTTCTTTACAGAAGGTGAAGGTTTGTGTACTCCTTGAAAACACGTCTATTCTCAGCATCTGGTATAGTGACTAGTACATAACATAATTGTAAATGTCAAAACATCAAATTGTTATTCAGTCATGGATTACAAAGAAAAACATATATTAACTGCTTTACAACTTCATTAGTTTTATGGTTACCTCTACCAAAGACAGCCTAGTATAACTTACTAGAGATTTGTTAGAATATACTAATAAAGCAAGTGTTTTATATTTAAGGTAAATGTTAGAATAGTACGAAAATAACCATTCATGCTAAGAACTTTGCAGTGTCCATAGAGGCAATCAAATAAAATACTGTGGCCGTTGAGTAAATAGCCAAAACCCTGTAAAAAAAAATAAGCATGAAAAATTCCAAGAATCATTTTAATTTTGCTGTATCAAAGCATGTATGCTAAGATCTTGGAGAGAACACAAACATTCTATTCTTCACTTCTTTACCTCATGATCAGACTAGAAGGGCTTAAGACATGTGATAATATACATCAATGAACATTAGTTGGAAGCTATGTATCACTAAGAAATTAAAATAATTACAAATGTCCGTGTACTGGGACCTCAATCAGCAAGTTCCAGATATCTTCTCCATTTATCCCTCAAAGTCCCTCAAAAGCAATGATAACTGACAACTTAACTCTTTCAAAATATTTTGAAAACTTATTTTGGGGGCATTCGGATAGCTCAGCCGATTAAGCATCCAACTCCTGATTTTTGGCTCAGGTCATGATCTCAGGGATAGAGATGGGTGTGGAGCCTGCTTAAGAGTCTCTCTGCTCCTCCCCCACATCTGCCCGCCTCCCTCCCTCTCCTCTCTTAAAAAAAAAATTAATTTCACCAATACCTCTGAGACATCTAGACTTGACATCTTTATAACAAGAGCAACCAATTCTGTTTCAAAAGTTTATTAAACTCAGGCCTGCAGGGGTTATTATTTCTATAAATTTGATAATTTAAAAACTATATTTTTCTTATTAACCTAGGAACCTATAGGGCTGTACACTGATCACTCTCACTAGCCTTGGAACATGGCCAGTCCAAATTTAGATGTGCTCAAAGGTAAAATACCTACCAGATTTCCTAAGGCTCAATACAAAAAAAAAAAAACAACAGTCAAATATTCTAATAATTTTATGTTGATTATATGTTGAAATAATATTTTAGATATATTAAACAAATTAATGTTTTCTTTTTATCTTTTTAATATGGCTACAAAATTTTAAATTACATGTGGCTCACAGGTGCGGCAAAAACATTGTACTCAACAGCACTGCTACACAATATTCAAAATTCTATGGGAGCATAAAGGAAATGCACAGAAGAACTCTAAATGCCAGTGATAAATCTTTTTAAATTCTAAATTCTATTCCCAGGCTTGTTCACAAAAGGCTATTTAAACCATAATATGGCAGCTGATATTTTGCATATTAAAAAAATGAAAATACTAGTCATCTTTTCAATTGTCAAAAATATATTTGAAATCATTTCAAAACATTAAACACACAGTAGCCTGCAAAGGTTATTTATAAGAAATAACCTATGAAAATCTCCAGGGATAAAGCCTAGGCTACTGCAATAAATTCCTAAATGATCTATATACAATCAACTTGACACCCTCTATCTAATCTGATCTTCATACTGCAGCCAGCACCGTCTTTTAAAAGAAAGCCTCATCAGCAATCTCTCCTCACTCCATGGATTAAGGTCCTAATCACGTCTCACTGACCTTAGCAGGCAAGACCCTCTGTAGCCTAGCCCTCTGCTTAGCTTTGAAGTGTGTACTTGCAGTACTCTAGACTCACTAGTCTTCCTCTCAGTCCTATAAGGCTGTTTCCTGTCTTTGTTCCTCAGTGTGGAACATACCCTCTCCTCTCCATCCAACTAACTTCCTTCATATTCTTCAGCTCTCACATGAATTGTCTATTTAACAAATGCTTTAACAGAGTTTACTGTATGTTTGATATCATCAAGTTTGACACAAATTAACTCATTTATAGATGGATTAAATACAATCACAATCCTAAAGCTTACGTACTATTACCATATGCATTTAACAGATGAGGAAACTGAGGCGCAGAGTTTAAATAACTTGCCCGAAGTCATGGAACTAGTAAAGAAAGCCTCTCTGACCTACTCATTACCTGGGCAAATCTCTCCTGACTAGGTCAAATTTTCATTGTTAGTTCTTAGATCTTTCCTTATATCACTCACTACAGTTGTAACACTACGCTTATTTATGCAATTACTTAATTAACGTCTTCCCAACTATGATGTGTATCACAAGATCTGGCACAGTGTCAATTTTTGTTCAATATTGCATATTCTATGGTCATTAGCACATTACCTGGCACATATTAGGCGTTCAATATTTTTATTCAACTTTTAGAAGTAATTAGGATTTCACACGCAGTTATAGTACATCATATAGATATCCTGTGTACCCTTTACTCAGTTTCCACCAATGGTGATATTCTGCAAAACTACAGAACAATATCATAATCCAAATCCTGACGCAGATAGTACAGTCAAGATACAGAACATGTCTATCACCACAATGATCCCTCATGTTACCCTTTTATAGCCACACCTATTTCTTCCAGCCCCACCACCACCCTCTCTTTAACCCCTGGCAACTCATAATCTATTTTCTATTCTTAGAATTTTGCCATTTCGAGTATGTTATATAAATGGAATCATACAGTATGTTACTTTTGGGGATGAGCTCTTTGGACTCCGCATAATTCTCTGGATGTTTGCTCATGTTATTGTATGTATCAATAGTTCTTCCCTTTATATTGTCGAGTAATACAATAGTTCACGGTCTGGATGTACCATGGTTTAACCATTGACCCAATGAAGAATATATGCCTCTTTTCTAGGTTTTGGGTATTATGAATCACGCTGCATGCCCATAGGCTTTTGTGTGAACTTAAGTCTTCATTTCTCTGAGACAGAAGTCGAAGAGTGCTGGGCAGCCCGGGTGGCTTAGCGGTTTGGCACTGCCTTTGGTCCAGGGCGGGATCCTGGAGACCCAGGATCGAGTCCCACATCGGGCTCCCTGCATGGAGCCTGCTTCTCCCTCTTCCTGTGTCTCTGCCTCTATCTCTAATAAATAAAATCTTAAAAAAAAAAAAAAAAAAAGTCGAAGAGTGCAATAATTGGGTCATATGGTATGTTTAGTTTTTTAAGGAACTGCCAGTTTTACATTCCTACTAACAATATATTAGTGATCCAGCCTCTTCACATACTTACCAGTACTTCCTGTTAATATTTAAATATTTAAAAAATATTTGAGAAAGAGAGAGAGAGAGAGAATGTGCAAGAGGCAGCATGAGGTGGGGTGGAGAGAGCAAAGGGAGAAAGAGAAAGACTCCCCACTGAACAGGGAGTTCAACTCAGGGCTTGATCCCAGTATCCTGGGATCATGACCTGACCCCAAGAAAGACGCTTTTCTGACTGACCCATCCAGTCACCTCATCAGCATTTTTTATTTTAGTCATTCTGATAGGTGTGTAGTGATAGCTCACTGTAGTTTTCGTTTGCATTTCCCTAATGGCTAATCATGTTGAACATCTTTTTATGTGCTTATTGCTATCTGCCTATCCTCTTCAGTGAAATGACTATTCATATATTTTGCCCATTTTCTAACTGGATAGCTTTTTTACTGCTAAGTTTTATACTTTAGAATACATATTCTAGATGCTAGTCCTTTGTCAGATATGCTTGCAAATATTTTTTCCCACTCTGTAGTTTTCCTTTTTTTTTTTTAAAGTAATCTTTATACCCAACATGGGGCTCAAACTCACAACCTTGTGATCAAGAGTTTCATGCTCCCCCAACTGAACCAGCCAGATACCCCTGACTTTCCTCTTTTTGATAGGGTCCATCATGGAACAAAAATATTTAATTTTGATGTAGTTTAATTTATCAACTTTTCCTTTATGGATTATGCTTTGTCATCTAAAAAATCTATTTCCCAGGGACGCCTGGTTGGCTCAGCGGTTGAGTGTCTGCCTTTGGCTCAGGGCGTGATCCTGGAGTCCCGAGATCGAATCCCAAATCAAGCTTCTTGCATGGAGCCTGTTTCTCCCTCTGCCTATGTCTCTGCCTCTCTCTGTGTCTTAAAAAAAAATCTTAAAAAAAAAAAAAAAAAGACACAGGTTGAAGTCTTTTTTTTTTTTTTTTTAATGTGTGGATGTCCAATTGTTCCAGCAGCATTTGCAGAAAAAAGGTATCTTTCTCTCACTGATTTGCTTGTTTTTGTACTTGGGTTTTGTTTTGTTTTTGTTTTTGTTTTTTTGCCTTTGTCAAAAATTAGTTGGGCATATTTGTGTGTGTCTAGTTGAGAGTTCTATGTTCTGTTCCACTGATCTATTTGTCTATACCTACAGTAATACCACGCAGTCTTGATTACTCTAGCTCTGAAATGAGCCTTGAAATTGAATAAATTTGTCACACTTTAGGGATGCCTGGGTGGCTCAGTGGTTGAGCACCTGCCTTTGGCTCAGGGCGTGATCCCGGACTCCCGGGATCAAGCCCCACATCGGGCTCCCTGCATGAAGCCTGCTTCTCCCTCTACCTATATCTCTGCCTCTCTCTGTGTCTCTCATGAACAAATAAATAAAATCTTCAAAAAAAAATTGTCACACTTTATTCTCATTTTTCAAAATTGCTTTACCTATTCTAGTGTCTTTGCCTTGCCATATGAATTTTATAATCTTATCTACATCTACAAAATCTTGCAGCGTCAATTTTTATTTCTACTATGAATAAATAACAAATGCATTACAAACGAATGGCCCATCACTACTCGCATGCTATATGCAAGCTCGAATCCAACAAGACAAAAGCTGAATCAATATTTGCCCCAAATTTGCTTGTCCTTCTACACTCCCTATCTCAGCTTACAGTATCATAATCTCATAGCCAAAATGAGTTTTTGGAATCCCTTATTAATTTATTTGACAACCATTTCCTCAGTACCCATCATGTACCAGGCATAAAGCCAGGTACTGTGATAAAAAGTAAAATACGGTCCCTATTATCAAAGCAGTGAAGGTAAAAGACATACAAATAACTACAGTATGATATAAATTTATCACAGGAGAGGTATACACAGGTATTTGATAACAATGAAAAGGAATAAGCATGCTACCTAGAAAAGTCTGTGAACATTTAATAAAGGGAATGTTTAAGCTGAGTATTGAAGGATTAGGATGAGTGAACTGGGCTTAACTCTGAGGTTAAAAGTCAATACAGACCAAAAAAAGTACATGCAAAAACACAGCAACATAATAACAAAACCTGCTTGGGCAGCTTAATTAAGAGATAAGGAACTGGAGAGTATCTGGAGAGGTGGGCACAGGCCAGATCAGAAAGTTAGGAGCTGATCCATTATGCTAAGGAACTTATTCACTCATTTATACATAGAAGAAATCATTAAGAGTTTTTAAGACCAACCACATGGCCAAATATGAATTTTAACAGGCCAACAGTAGCAACAGTATGCAACATAGAAGAGCAAGAGACTGAAAGGGGAGTTAGGTGATCGTAATTCCAGCAGAACCTTGAACAATCCTAAATATGAGATACTGAAGGCATAATTAACCTAAGAGATCAAAATATGGAGTAAAATGAATTTTGAGAAGTATTTAAGAAGACATGGTAACTAATAAACTGTGAGGAACAATGAAGAAGAAATCTAAGATATCTGCTAGGTTTCTGACTTGACTAAATTGATTCAAAACAGTTGGAAGAAACAAATTTCAGTCTCCTACATCTTATGGGACTTAAGATCAGAGTGTTCTTTCCAACTCTAGAATTACACATCCAGGATTTTTTCCTATTGGGCCAGACTACAATGAAAGGAATGGTTACCTTCATTCAGTACACCAATCCAGCACCCAAACACCAGAACTGGGAGGTAGGAAGCAGAAAGAGGAACACCTTGTGAATCTGTGGCTAAGCGACTCACATAGCCTGTAGGTACACCAATTTTCCATAGCTCCCAACAAAGTTCTGCCTCTTTCATAAAGAAGAGTAGGTAGGAGGACACCTGGGTGGCTCAGCAGTTGAGCATCTGCCTTCGACTCAGGGCATGATCCTGGAATCCCGGGATCGAGTCCTGCATCGGGCTCTCTTCATGGAGCCTGCTTCTCCCTCTTTCTATGTCTCTGCCTCTCTCTGTGTCTCTCATGAATAAATAATTTTTTTAAAAAAAAGAGGTAAGGCTAAGGACCATGGCTAAGTTTCAAGGGTGTATCAGTCAGCTATCTGGCTGGCTAGTAAGCTAAATAGAAAAAAAGGCATAATCTCAGTGAAAACAGAAAAATCCCAAATATTAGCAACTAGAAGATGGACAGAAGTTTCATGAGCAATGATGGCAGAAAAGTAAAATGATGACCAAGCTAGCCTTTTGTAAGGAGCATTTTTCATATTAATACTTTTAGCATCTCACATAAATATTCTAACAGTATTGCTAAGTACTGATTAACAATCAAAACATGACACTGAATTTCAATATAACCACTCATTCATTATGTTTACAGAATAGCTACTAATTAGAAATTAAAAATTAGTATTAGAAACTGTAAAAAATATAAACACAATTTTTATTTTTTAAAGCTTTATTTTTTCAAGTAATCTTTACACCCAATGCAGGGCTCAAACTCACAACCCTGAGTGCAGGAGTCATTGCATGCTCTACTGACTGAGCCAGCCAGATGCCCCTACACACAAGTTTTACCAATTAATGGCATCATATTTGCATAGGCCTTATAGCTTTCAGTAAAGTTCAGCATAAACTTCATTACATACTGTCCTCAAAAGAGATGTAATGCTTTCCTATAGGGTAATGTACAACCACACGATAAAAAGCAATACGTCAGAGATGTCACAGAACACACCAGTAGTGTTCTAAGAGCTCAGAAAAAGAGTTCTCATCCCAGGGTGACTGATGGTGAGAAGCCTTCTCTGGAAGAGACACACCTAAGTTCGACCTTAAAAGGTAAGTGGGATTTTATGGGGCAGAGATCAGCGAAGTTAACTGAAGCAAGACTACTGACATGAAACAAGTTTTGGAGCCAAGAAGGCAACAAAAATATTTGAAGATGAGTATGTGCACAAAATACAAGTCCAGTAAAAAGTTTCATGGTCAAATATGCTTGGGTAATAGAGCATACCCCATTCTAGAGTTGTAAAGGTTAACAGCATTGGAAAAGCTCTCGAGAAAACCTGTAGTAAACACTAATTTCATGAATTAAAGTTATGAAAAGCTTTTCAAATGTATTTTACTAAAGAATGAGCCCTCCGCCTCCTACAACATCATGAGACTGAGGTCAGAATATCACAGTAGCAAGGAAGAATTTATTCTGTACAAATTGTGACTACATACAAGATATGACCATAATGAAACTGATTTCTCCCAAAAGCAGTATTACTTGATATTTTATCTCTATTATTAAGTTAGCTGCATGTACAAATTGCTGTGCTGACATTTTTCTTCAAAAAAAAAAGTATTAAATGGGCAGCCCTGGTGGCCCAGTGGTTTAGCGCCGCCCTCGGCCAGGAGTGTGATCCTGGGGACCCTGGATCGAGTCTCGAGTCCGGCTCCCTGCAGGGGGGCTTCTTCTCCCTCTGCCTGTGTCTCTGCCTCTCTCTCTGTGTCTGTCATGAATAAATAAAATCTTTTTTTTTAAGTATTAAATGAATAACCCTCTAAAAGAAGGAAATATCTTCTCTGAAGAAAGTTTCTTAGATTCATAAAAATTTTTAGAGCCACCCATAAGTTAAATAGTAGATAATTTTAAAAGTAAAAACACAAATATAAGGCTTAGACTATAAGACAAAAGAAAGGTAAACAATAATCCCACAAAAAAAGATGATGTGGAAGACTTACACTTTGAAAACAAAATAATCTTGACTTTACTAGACAGAAACTATTTACTTCTCAAAAGATCCCTGGGTGGCTCAGCGGTTTAACTACTTCTCAAAAGAGCGAAAAATATATTTAGTTAACTGGTTCCAAAGTTGCAGATAAAATCTCTCTGTATTTCCAGCCGTGCAAAATGGGCAGTTTCCCTGCACAGGTTTGATCCTACATTTTATACTTAACTGAGAAACAGTCATCTTTAAAAATCAAAATGAGTCATAGCCACGTTATATATACATGTGAATGTGCGCATCAGAAAACACAAAGAGCATTATTTTAGAACGAAGGTTTCAAAAATTATTTTCCAGAGTTTCTGTAACTTTACATAACTTTTATAACTGAAAAATAAACGAACTGATGGTGCCGTATCTCTCATCCTAAGTTTTCTTCTAGCATTTTGCCTAGCCTTATGTGAAATACAATGCAGCCATTGAGAGCAAGAGCTCTAAAATCACACTACCAGTTGTGACACTTACTGAGACCTTGGGCAAGTTAACTAAATCCTCTATGCCTCAGTTTCCACATTTCCACTGTATGACAGGAAAACAAAATATTTCCTGGGGTTGGTGTGGTAGTTGAGACAATCCACAAAAAACACTTAGGAATGGTCCTAAAACACAGAATTTGCTCAATTAAAAAAATTGCTCAATAAATATTAACACTTATCATATGGTTTAGATCACTGCTGACAAGTTTGACTAGAAACTCAGATGAAAGTTCTACAAAGCAGTGAGAGTGGCCAAATGCCACAGGATACTGCTTTGGTATGTGACCCACCACAGAGATCAAATCTGGCTTCCTGAGTGGTCTGAAAATTATTACCAACATGTCACAGGACAGGAAATGGAAAGCCTATCATCGACACAACCTGGAAAATAGCCAATTTGTTAATATAAAACTACAACCTCAGCAAATCTGTTCCTCTGAACTGTACATACCCCTTCCCAAGTTGGATTTTTACATTCTTAATGAGCTATGTATGATTGAAAACACATGCTTAAAACACAATTTCCAAGCTATAAGTACTATACACTTATATTGACTCAAAATAATGTAACCCATTTTCCAAGCAAAGAATCAGTCTTTGAAAAGTGTGGGAATCAGGGTGTGGGAGGGAGATGCCTTGGATTTTGCCAATAGTGGCTGTTCCTATCAACCAGAGGTCATAAAAACACTCAACTTGAGAAAACATCTGTAGGTCACACATCTGATTTTTAAGCCACACTATGTAACGACAATCAGCAGGATTGGTGAAAGATGAAAATTAACTTTTATGATGAAAATCAACTATACATTCACATTCTTATATGTACTCTTGAGCTACACAGATATTTCCTAGTGACTCACAAAGGCACATAAAATTCACTAATTTTAACATCAGTTAAATTATTTCCATACCAACTTCGTCAAGAAAAGAATCTTATTTTAAAAAAAGAATCTTATAAATTAAACTGTTCAGAAATTAAAGGTAAAGCATTTCTGGAAAGATTCAATAATCAATGACAAAGCCACAATGATGCTGCAGTAACTAAATTGTATGGCTCAAAAAAGTTTACGGTTTGCAGAACTGAACTTTCAAATTACAAGAAAAAAAAAAGATTCAATTCTTAAAAACAAGGTTTTTTTTTGTTTCCTCCAAAAGAAAGAAATCTCAGAAATCTTATACACATATAAGGTATAATCTTCCTGTGCTCCAGTTTTAAATAATATACAAATAAAGCCTATTATATGCAAAACTAAAACTTGAGATTCTAAGGTAGTTTATGATCAGGTTTATGATCAAAACAAATGTTTTATATCTACACGAACTAGGTCTTGATATACACATAAATTCAGGCTAAAGACAGAAAAACTGAATAATAACTTTAAATTTTGGGCAATTTTACCGCAAGTTAAAACCCACTACCTTGAGTTCAATATTAATCTTTCCCGGAACCTACTTCCACGGTATTCAAAGGCCCTTCGGCAGTTCCTAAAGGAAACAGGAGAAATCTTCAGGAATGTCGAGGATACGCATACGCCTCATCATTTAGGCTGCCTGTTCTAAGACGAACCAAGACGAGAGCCCTGGCATCACAGCTGGCCCAAACCCGTGAACGTGCCAGGTCACTCACCTTGCAGCTCAGAGGCATAGCAAAATCCGTGGCTGTTTTTTGCGCTGCCTTTGGATTCTGCATCTGTTCCAAACCTAAGAACCTGGCTACCCTGGGAGCTCCACCTGGAGACAGCTGGACTCCACGGACACTACTGCAGTTTAAACGGTACCTTGGATTTTCTACTGATGAAGTTACGGAAATTTTGCCAGGCGGGACCTTTTTCGTCCTCCTCCCAACACGGGAGCAGCATTAAGTTCAATCCGCTTCCTTCGGAGGGCCCTAAAGTCAACTGCTTCCACCCCACATTAAAAAATAAAAATCTCCAACCTCACTTCCCTCTTAAGAGACTCAACCTGAACCCATGCTCCGACTCGGAAATGAAAGAGAATATGCCTTTCAGCCCAGCACACCCTCCGGCCTCATTACGCAACCCAACTCCCGGCCGCGGACCGACTGGGACTGGGAAAAGGGGCTGTGGGTTCCGGACCAGCCCGGCCCCGAGCCGCGTAAGGGGAGCCCGACAGGTGCGTCTGCGCGTAACGTCAGCGCGCCGACGTGAACGGCCGTTCGGCGTCCGGCCGTCCTCCGCCGTCCTCCGCCGGCCGCGCCGATTGGGTGGAGTGGAGGCGGTGGGCGGGGCTGCGGCGGCGGGAGGAGGGGCCGGGCGGGGAGTGCGCCCTGCGGGGCGGCCCGGGGCGTGAGACCTCCCGCCGCCAGCTCCCGTCGCTCGCGCTTCGCGGTTTGCCCCGCCGGTGACCTCTCGGAGGGGCGGGAGGCGGCCGCCTCGGGGAACGTTCTCGGAAGGCAGTTCCCGGCGTCTCCCGGAACTCCCCGCTCCACGCCGGCGGGAGAGACCGGAGCCGCGCGGAAAATCCCCGCCAGCTGTGGTCCCGAAACAGACGGAGAGAAGTGGCCTCCGGCGCCGGGTTTCGCCTGCGAGCGGGCGGGCGGCCGGCGGGGGTGCAGCGGGCTCGACGCGCTCTCCGTGTGGTTGAGGGTCCTGAGCCCGACACACCTGTAGAGGAAGCTGATGACCCAGTTTAACCCAGTTCAAAAATGCTGCTTGGAAATCAGCTATTGGGGAAAATGTGCCGTTCGAGGATTTTACACGGTGGACTTGAATGTATTTACCTTCATTAAGTTAATGTGTGCCGGCCAGCATTCGTGAACCCGACCCCCGAGCTCATAGGGGTTTACATTGCGGTGCAATCCTGAGCCCTCCCCTGGGACAGCAGTGTGAGAAGAAGCCTTCCCGGAGGAGGTGACGTCTGATCTGCAATTTGGGAAAAGTTGGGGCAGAGGGAGGAGCAAACAACCTGGTAGGAATGGCGAGCAAGGGAGGAGGAAATGGAAAGTGAGTTCTATGTTATCCTGGCGTTACTTGGATATAATAGGCACGATGTAGCCTGGGGATAGTGAGTCTTCTGCTGATGCAGAAGTCAGCGGTTATGCCGAAGAGTTTGTGTTTTACCGTAGGTAACTGCATGGTTGGAGAGCTTTGTAAGTAGTTTTTCCCCCAAGGTTGTTTTGAAAATATCCGTGGGGCACCTGGGTGGCTCAGTGGATTAAGCCTCTGCTTTGGACTAAGGTCATGATCTCAGGGTCCTGGGATAGAGTCCCACCTTGCGCCCCAGGTGGTGGGGCTCTCTGCTTAGCAGGGAGCCTGCCTCTCCTCCCTCTGCCGGCTGCTCTCCCTGCTTGTGCGTTGGCTCTCTCTCTCTGTGTCAAATAAAATCTTTAAAAAATAATAATAATAAGGGGATCCCTGGGTGGCTCAGCGGTTTAGCGCCTGCCTTTGGCCCAGGGCGTGATCCTGGAGTCCCGGGATCGAGTCCCGCGTCGGGCTCCTGGCATGGAGCCTGCTTCTCCTTCGCCTGTGTCTCTGCCTCTCTCTCTCTATCATGAATAACTAAATAAGTAAATCTTTAAAAAATAAAATAAAATTTAAAAATAAAAAATATCCAAACAGCCAGAAAACCTGAATCATGGACATTGCATGCCCATATTCAGCGGGTTTTCATTTCTTTATTTTTTTTTTAAATTTTTTTATTTATTTATGATAGTCACACAGAGAGAGAGAGAGAGAGAGAGAGAGAGAGAGAGAGAGAGAGAGGCAGAGACAGAAGCAGGCTCCATGCACCGGGAGCCCGATGTGGGATTCGATCCAGGGTCTCCAGGATCGCGCCCTGGGCCAAAGACAAGCGCCAAACCGCTGCGCCACCCAGGGATCCCTCATTTCTTTAAAGTATATGATAAATACTAAAAACTTCTGTTTGTGATGTCTAAAGTCCACTTAAAATAGCTGAATATGACATTGATATGGACATGACAGGATCAGTCACCTACATTAAAAAATTCTGCAATATTTTGCTTCATCTACATTAGGATGTTTTCCCCCTGAAGCATGTAGAGTAGGATGCAGACATTACACATTATCCTTAGATAAACATGCATCTCCTAAAAGTAACAACTTCCCCAACACAACTAGGACAATTAGCAATAAGTCCCTGATATCTGATAACTAATCATATTTAAATTTTGCCAGTTGTTAAAAACATTTGCAGCTTTTTTTTCAAACTAGAATCCAATTAGGTTTCAAGCATTGCATTTATGTTTCTTAAATCTCTTTTAATCTTCAGCTCCTCCCCCAATTTTTCATGATATTGATGTTTTAAAGAGAGCAAGAATGTTGTCTTGTAGAATGTTGCACATTAGTTTTTTTTTTTTTTTAGTTTTTTTTAAAATTAAGAGTAAGCAATGGCTATTATAGGCTATGTTCCCTCAAAAGATTCTCCCCCACCCCATAAATATGACTTCATTTGGAAATATATTCTTTACATGTGCTCTGGTAAGGTAATTAGGATGGGCTAATTCAATGTAATTAGTGCCTTTATAAGAAGAGACACAGGGGATCCCTGGGTGGCGCAGCGGTTCGGTGCCTGCCTTTGGCTCAGGGCGCGATCCTGGAAACCCGGGATCGAATCCCACATCGGGCTCCCGGTGCATGGAGCCTGCTTCTCCCTCTGCCTATGTCTCTGCCCCCCTCTCTCTCTCCCTCCCTCCCTCTCTCTCTCTCTCTCTCTCTCTCTATCATAAATAAATAATTTTAAAAAACTTTAAAAAAAATATAAGAGACACAGAGGAGTATGGCTCTGTGAAGATGGAGGCAGAGATTGAAGTTAGGCTGTCAAAAGCTAAAGAACAATTGGGGCTACCGAAGCTGGAAGAAACGAGAATTCTTCCCTAGAGCCCTTGAAGAGAGAGTGTAACCTTATGGACACCTTAATCTTCAGACTTCCAGACTCCAGCACAGAAAATAAGCTTCTGCTGTTTTGAGCTCCTCAGTTTGTGTTACTTTGTTACAGTAAGCTTAGGAAGCTAAAATAATGACTTTAAACATTTTGAAACAACATAGGAAATACAAATTGAAAGTTGATGTCCTCCACAACCGGACCAACCTTAGTGTCACTGCCCACAAAAGAATACTAAAGTATATCTTGGGGAACTTTCTAGGCACATACAAAGATGTACATATTAAAATACAGGAAGATTTATTCACCAGAAGCCCTGTTGAGAGATATCTGCCTTGGCTTGACCAAATACACTTTTTTAAAAGATTTTATTTATTTACTTGACAGAGAGCACAAGCAGGGGGAGCAGTGGCTCCCCGCTGAGCAGAGACCTGACTGGGGGCTCCATCCCAGAACCCTGAGATCATGACCTAAGCTGAAGGCAGACACTACCCAGCTAAGCCACCCAGGTGCCCCTTGGCCAAACATTTTGATAACTATTTAGGGTAGAAGACCCTAGATCTGAATCACCTGGTTCCTAGAATTCAGGGAAGCATGTGAAGCTGCTTGGCATGAAGTAAGAAGACTGTTTTCCTTTTGAGAAGGGAAAGGGAAGAAAACGAGCAAGGTTGCCCCAGAGAAGGAATGGAGTAAATAAAGTGTTAGAAAATAATTTGCCATCAAGTGTTTTACAATGGGATGTGCAACAAAACTGTCTTCTTTGACTCCCTACTAAGTTTTTATTAAACTGTGTATTACACACCAGTGCTTTTGACTATGTACACTTCTTGGGCCCTCCAGTACAAGAGAGTAATGAATATCTGACTTACATATTTATCTTGTATCTTCAAGGCACATAGCATTCTACAAGCATTAATATCATCAACATTCTAGATTCAACTCTTTTTTGATAGCTGCATAATCAGAGCCCTGGGAGAATTTATTTGTGGCTGCAGGAGTGAGATCCCTGCTTTCTTACTAGCTATCAACCAAGATTGCTCTTAGCTCCTACAGACTATCCTCAAGTCCTGACTTCATGGCCCTCTCACCAAATAGCAGCTTACCTGCCTTCAAAGCCAGCAGAATTTCTCTTGAGTCTCTCTGGCTTCTTTTTAGGAGTTACCTAATTAGGTCAAGCCTACCCATCATCTAGTTTTTTATTAATTGAAAACCAATTGATTAATAACCTTTTAATGGAAGTGAAATCCCTATATTCACAGTCCGGCCCACACTGAAGGAGAAGTAATTATACATCAGCACATGGGAAGCTTGACACCATCCCAGATTTCTGCCTGCCACAATCTGCCCTCTAGCCCCTGGTGATTTACAAGTAAAATATTCACCCTTTTCCAAGGTTCTGATTGGCCTCATCCTAATCGAAATATTATCAGCTCAAAGTCCAAAATCTCTTCCAAATCAGATGAAGATGAGACTTCTTAATCTATTAATTCTTCATCAGTGGATCTGTGAAACAAAAGGGGCAAGTTATCTGGTTCCAACACTCCCAAAATACAATGGTGAGACAGATATTAGAGTTGCAGGCATTCCAGTTCAAAAAAGAATAAAGGAAGATAGGAGTCATTGTCCTCAAATGCACAGCCACTTGCCAAAAGTGATGAAAGAGTGCTCCTCTCTTCCCTGATACAGTAGTTGGTTTGGGGTTTTTTTGTTTTGTTTTGTTTGTTTTTTGTTGTTTTGAGAAGAGGAAAGCCCCTTTGTATTACCCTCACCTGAAAGGGTTTTATGCTTTAATAGGCATAAGCACCAGCTTTTTTGGCTCAGTTATCTGTTCCCACCGCTGACAATCTCACAGATTCAAATCACTATATTCACTTCCTGATTCAGTGCTGGCACCAACCCACAAATCACGTTCCTCTCAGTGTAACTTTATATCAAAACCCCCTTTGCTCTTCCCTATCACTAGGTCTTGTATAAAATTATAGCTAGGAGTTCACACATATTTCCATAAGTCTGAATCTCAGGCTATGCCACTTAAACAGGCAAAATGCTCTGAAAGCTCTTGTTATCTAATCCTGGAACAATGAGTCTAGTCACCCAGCATACACAGTAATCAGTGGGCCACTCAGGTGACCTTGATAGGATCAAGAAATTTAGCTTGTTACAATTAAAATGAATTGCACTCTATTATAATGAATACTCCACAAATTGTTAACTGGGTTTATTTGGAAAAATTAAAAATTAAAAATTCTTCTAAGGACATATTTTAAGACCTGCCGAAATTAGGGATTGTTGCCAGGAAAGTCTACACTGGTATTTCTTTAGTGCAGAGTTAAAAATTATAGGACATCAGGAAAAATACATTCACTGTTTTAAAGTTCTTTGTAACATACATTCCCACTAATATCCAGATATTACCTGCTTGGTGTTTTGTGGGAAATTACCTTTATACAATGATAACCCCCAAATATACTCCAGACAAGCTATCCCAGAGGTCACAGAAAGGCTAACATACCATGAAAAGCAGGGGGAAAAAGAAAATTAACATCCTTAAGATAGGGTACAAATGGAGAAGAAAGACCAATGATTTGAAACATGGTTGTGGGGCAGCCTGGGTGGCTCAGTGGTTTAGCGCCACCTTCAACCCAGGGCTTGATCCTGGAGACCTGGGATCGAGTCCCGCGTCGGGCTCCCTGATTGGAGCCTGCTTCTCCCTCTGCTTGTGTCTCTGCCTCTGTGTGTGTGTGTGTGTCTCATGAATAAATAAAGTCTTAAAAAAAAATGAAACATGATTGTGCAATGCTCGTGTGTCCTCTCTTTTTGGCATATTAGCCTTCCTGTTGATGGTGAGGTAATTAGGACTGGAGTTGATGTTTGAGCAAAGGTTCAGAGACTGAAGATGCGTAAGCTAATAACACTCTGACTCTATCAAAGAGCAGTAGGAACAAGAGTGCCTGGGCACATCTGTAGTTTGCTAATTAACCTAGTGGGCAGGTACAGGTTTTACACTCTTGGAACAGATCATGTGGAATGCAGTATGAATGTCACCACTGGGTGGCAGAATTAAGACCAGTAAGTGTTCTTTTTCTTTTTCTTTTTCTTTTTTAAGATTTTATTTATTTATTCATGAGAGACACAGAGAAAGAGAGAGAGGCAGACACAGGCAGAGGGAGAAGGAGGCTCCATGCAGGGAGACCTATGTGGGACTCAATCCTAGGACTCCAGGATCACTCACGCCCTGAGCCAAAGGCAGACACTTCAACCACTGAGCCACCTAGGCATCCCAAGACCCGTGAATGTTAATGACGTAACAGCTAAAGGGTTAGTATCCAAGATCTAAAAGAACTTATCAAACTCAACACTGAAACAGCAAGTAATCCAGTCAAGAAATGGTCAGAAGACACGGACATATATTTCTCCAAAGAAGACCTACATATGGCCAACAAGCACATGAAAAAGTGCTCTGCATCACTTGCCATCAGGGAAATACAAATCAAAACCACAGTGAGATACCACTTCACACCAGTGAGAATGGCTAAAATTAACAAGACAGGAAACAACAAATATTGGCGATGATGTGGAGAAAGGGGAACCCTCTTCCGCTGTTGGTGGGAAAGCAAACTGGTGCAGCCACTCTGGAAAACAGTGTGGAGGTTCCTCAAGAAGTTAAAAATAGAGCTACTCTGTGACCCAGCAATTGCACTACTGTGTATTTACCACCAAGATACTGATGTAGTGAAATGCTGGGACACCTGCACCCCAATGTTCATAGAAGCAATGTTCACAATAGCCAAACTATGGAAGGAGCCACGATATCCTTCAACAGATAAATGGATAAAGAAGATGTGAGATATATGTGTGTGTGTATATATATATATATATATATACACACATATGTACACACACACACACAATGGAATATTACTCAGCCATCAGAAGAGACAAATACCCACCATTTGCTTTGATGTAGATGCAACTGGAGGGTGAAATAAGTCAATGCTGAGTGAAATAAGTCAATTGGAGAAGGACAATCATCATATGGTTTCACTCATACGTGGAATATAAGAAATAGTGAAAGGGATTAGAAGGGAAAGAAGGGAAACTGGGAAAAATTAGAGAGGGAAACAAACCATGAGAGACTCCTAACTCTAGGAAACAAAGAGTTGCAGAAGGAGAGGAGAGTAGGGAATCGAGTGACTGGGTGATGGGCACTGAGGAGGGCATTGATGGGCTAAGCACTGGGTGTTGTACTATATGTTGGCAAATTAAATTTAAATTTTTTAAAAAGACCTACGAATGTTGAGTGTCTCATGTATATTGAGTGTGTCATGAATATTTAGTGCTTAATGAATGTTAGATACCTCTTGTATGTTTAGTAATTCATTAATATTGGGTATCTCTTGGTTTTTCCAGCCTTTTCTACCTATGTTCACAAGTATATGCCCTGCTGACTTTATCTATCCACCATATATCACAGGGTAGTAACTTTATCTGTTATTTTTAAAAAGATTTTATTTATTTATTAGAGACAGAGAGAGAGAGAGAGAGAGAGAGAGGCAGAGACACAGGGAGAGGGAGAAGCAGGCTCCATGCAGGGAGCCTGATGTGGGACTCAGTATTGGGTCTCCTGCATCACACCCTGGGCTGAAGGTGGTGTTAAACAGCTAAGCCACTGAGGCTGCCCTATCTGTTAACACATGAGTTTTGTCCATCCTATTTCTTTTTTTCCAGGGCAGAACCGAATATTCTCAAACAATACAGTTCTGGGCTATGAAGTTGCTATTGTACCCATGGTGATGGGGTTGCTCACAATGCAGACAAACTTTTTATAACTCCTTACTTTTATCAAGGTGGAATTCAAAGAACCATGGTAATATCTAAGCACAATATTATTTTATTTGGGACACTGTTTTACAAGACATTTACAGACATTAGATGTTTTCTTCTCACTGCAGATATGTAGCCTAATTTTGGGAAGCAGCACAGAGATTCTGAGACTGGTAGATTCTGAGATTAGTAGACTAATAGTCACAGGCTATTAATCAATCATATCTGCTTTCTATGATCCTTTTTAAATAAATCCTAAATCCTTTTATGATAGTGTAATAGTTCTTACATGGGGGATTATCCCAAAGATCCTTTGTAAATAGACAAAAATGAGTCCACTTGCACATTTGTTTTTTTGTAATATTGTTTATACTGTGCACTACCTTATTTCTTTAGAAGAATGTGTTTAAAATGCATGATTTCTGACATACAACCATCTTGCCAGCAGTTCTCAGCCTTCACTTTGCATCAGAACCATCTAGGAAGCCTCAAAAAAATATTCTTGCTTGGACTCCACTCTCAGAAATTATTATAATTTTTCCAAGTTTGGGCCTAAACATCCATATCTTAATCATACTCAGTTAATAAGCAGCAGTCAGAACCAGTACATTAGACATGGGGCAATCTATCTAGACAATGTGCTATAAATTTTGGTGATATAACAATAGAGTATTGTTATCAGTACCCCATCTGGGGTAGAACCTTCTCTGTAATTTTTCTGCTATTTTTGTTAGAAGAATCTAGTGGTGTTAAATCTCCTCTTCAACAGACTTGGGTATTTTACATGGTAAGGACTACAACCAGTTTCCTTGAACATTTTCTTTATTTGTTCTAATGTGAATACTTCCAGGTTGATCTCATTTTTTCTCAGCAAGTGTTACAGAAGGGATCCTGTTTGATTAGGGTTCTTACTAGATTCTGTACTTTAGGGAAGATGATTAAGAAGGAGCTTCCTTGAGCTGAGATAATTCCCAATAAGGTGTTTTTACAGATTCAGGTGTGGGCTTTTCCTACACAATAAAAAGAATTTACCAGTCAGCCTGATCTACTCTGCTCCTGGAACCTTAAGCGAATAGAAGTTTGTATTAATATACAACTGCAACAAATTCCCACAAGCTTAGTGCCTTGAAACAACACCAGTTTATTAACTTAGAACTTTGTAGGTTAGAAGTCCAACTCAAATCTCATTGGCCAAGTCAAGGGGTCAGCCTCTTCTAGAGGCTTTAGAGCAGAATACATTTCGGTGCCTTTTGCAGCGTCTAGAGGCCACTTGAATTGCCCCCTCCTCCATCTTTAAAGCCAGCAACAGTGGAATTGAGTCCTTTTCACATCCTATCATTCTGAACTTTTTCCATAGTCATATTTCTCTCTAATTCTGACTCTATTGTCTTCCTTTTTCACCTTTAGAGACTCTCATGATTACATTTGGATCCACCTGGATAATCTAGGCTCCTCTCCCTATTTTAAGGCCAGCTGATTAGTAACTTTAATTCCATCTGTAACTTTAATTTCCCCCTTGCCGTATAATTTAATATATTCACAGATTCCAGGGACTGGGGAGCAGGGACATCATCGGGTCGCTGTTATTCTGCTTACTATAGGTTGCCTAATTAATCTTTTGACCACAGATGTTAGTGTGCATTTTAAAAATCCCTGAATAGGGTGGAGTGGGGTGGTGTAGGAGATTTGATAAAGGTGTCAAAAGCTACAAACTTTAAGTTATAAGATAATTAAGTACGGGGGTGTAATGTACAAACCCGACTATAGTTAAGACTGCTGTAGAGTATATCTGAAAGTTGTTAAGGGAATAGATCCTAGAGATTCTCATAAGAGAAAAATAACTTTTTCTCTTCTTTATGTGAGATAATGGATATTAACTAAACTTACTGTGATAATCATTTCATAATGTAAGTGAAATCATTAAACTGTAGATCTTAAACATATATATAGTGCTGTATGTCCATAACATTTTAATAAAACTGGAAAAAACACAAAAATTAGTAAGCCCTCAGTATATAGGAAATATATGGAGGGATTGCAAAAAAAGCTATGTGAATAAAATCAGGTTCTTGTACTGGAAATCATTGTTTCTTTTGATTAGAATTGAGCTGAAACATTAATAACAAAAGCTCTACCAATTCTCAAATTAGCTTTATTCTTTCCCCACTAACCAGCCAACAAAATCTTTAAGCTCTCAGGGAAAGGAAAAAAAGAATAACTAGCAGTAGTAAGAGCTTATCCATCCAACCAGGTCTAGAAGTGCTCGTTCACTAGTCTTGCTCCTACCCTGGCAGATACACAGAACCAAATGGTAGAGATTACCCATGAGTGGAAGTTGTATAAGCCATTCCCTTCTCCCAGCAATTCTACTACCCCAGGAGTGCCATGTTGGATGGTGCTATTTTACAGAATTTGCAAAAGAAGTCAGAAGGATATGCATATTCCTAGCATACCTTCTACAAAGACTGTAGCAGTTCATATCCCCACCAACAATTTATGATAGGAGCTTAAAAAATTATCTAAGGAGGTCTCTGACTAGCCATTCTTCATGAAAGCAGCAAAAGAGAATTTAGATTGACAGTTGGCAACGTTCTTGTGTTGCTTTGCTGTACAAAGGGATGTGGGTAGAAATAGAGTTATTGTGCATTCAGGCACCAAAATTCCTACTAACTGGGGGTGGGCGGGGTCACAAGAGGCTAGACGAGAAAGTGGGAAAATGAGGGAAACAAGTCTTTTGCATGGGTGGGGAGTGAAGTGGAAATAAACCAAAGCAGATTTTCTCGTTTGCCAGGTTAGATGACTTGCAGCGCCATCTTCTGGCAAAGAAGCCAAAAACTTTCAATTTCTATGCTGGTAATAAAGTTCTTTTTCTTTTCTTTTCTTTTCTTTTCTTTTCTTTTCTTTTCTTTTCTTTTCTTTTCTTTTCTTTTCTTTTCTTTTCTTTTCTTTTCTTTTCTTGTTTAATTTCTTAAAAGTATGGCTAAACCAAAAACTGGGAAAAATCAGAGCGGTCTTGGGTGTTGGCGTGTTGGAGACAGGATGAGAGAGAAGGAAGCAGATTTCTTTGAAGCAATGATCTGAATCTGACCTTTGAGGTTTCTGGCAAAATCTGTGGACTCTCCACCGGGCTACATACATCACATGTACAACAGGTACAACCTAGAGTGTAACTTATGCAGTAGACAAGCTACCATCCTCCTTCAGCTTCAAATTTGGCTTCTCCAGTATTTCAGGTGTACTCCAGGTAAGGCAACTTAGCCATAGGCCTATTCTGGACAATAGACTTAATCTCTTGTTACTAGAAAACCTGTCCCTATCTTTGAAAGTCCTGCCATCTTTCAATATACCGGTAAGTAATTTACATACACATTGGATGTAAATGGGTAGAAAACCACATTACAGTCAAAAAAATTTCAAGACTTAAAAATACCTTCTTGCTAATCATCCAAAAATGTACTGGGAAAAAGACTAAATTACTTTTAAAAATGCGGTATCCCTAAGTAACAGACATCACGTTAAAAAAAAAAATCCTGTTCTCTCTGTAGTACATGTGGGACCAATTTATAAAATACTTTATTCAAAATCAGCCTGTTAGTGACCTCCAGCCCTCCTCTCCCCTTTACTCCCTTCTTTTCAACTCATATGTCTCCCGCATCCTGTTCCACCTGTTGCGCCTTGGCCCCGCCCCTCCGCCCATTGGCTCCGCCCCTCCGCCCCTCGGTCCTGCCCCTCCGTTCCACGCCTTCCACGCCACGCCCAATGCGCGCCGGCTTCCGCGCGCTTACGTCACACGCCCGCGCCAGTGACGCGCCGGCCGCTCCCCCTTCCACTGCATTCACTCTAGGGTTTTAGGGCGTGAGGGTGCGGGTCCTCAGCTGGGAGTCCTGAGAAGTTCCGCGCGTAGCCCCGAGTCCAGAGCCGGCGTGGCGGGGCAAAAGGACGTGGCAGGCAGGTAGCCTCCCAGTCCCAGTGCCATCTCCCCACCCCCACCCCTGAGGCCACTGGCAACCATCTCTGTGAAGTTGCAGGGGCGGTAACCCGGGCGCTCCCCCCGCCCCCTCTACACCCCCTGCCGCCGCCCGCGGTTTCCAGGCGGCTCGGAAACCAGTTTCTTGGCTCCGAGCGTGTGGACCTGTGTCACGGGGCGTTGCCGGAGGCGGGAAGGAGTCAAGTCTGAGGGGTCAGCCAAAGTCTGGAGTCTCGTTGCCCTCCTTCGGCTGGCCTGTGGCGGGTTAGATAGACTCTTTCTCTTCCAGGATGTCATTCTCGGAATCCGGGGTGCTGCCTCTGCCTCGCTAACCGCTTCAGGAAGACTGCTTCACCTAGACTGATGCTTACTGGTCCTTACCGTTACTCCCACTAACGCCCGGTGTCGTTGAGGTGAGTTGAACTTGTGGTGAGTTAAACAGTGATATGCAAAATAGTAAAATCATACTAGAAATGAGGAGACCTGACTGAGATCTGCTTATGTAAAGCCTGCAGGTTACTCGGTTTAAATGCACAGAAAATAATAGCTTCCGTCTCATTAAAATGTTAATCCTGTGAAGAACAATATGTATTACGAAGCAGTCCTTAGACATAAGTTAAAACGCTACAGTGATAAAGGAATTAAAATAATAACAAAAATCTTGATATGGATAAGCAGTCACTTACTTTGCATATATGTTGTCCTAGATTTTAAATTACATATGCAGTTTAATAAAAAATGAGTAGCAATTAACTGGTTAGCTTATAATCATGTATCTCAGTTTTACATAATTTGTATGGAAGGCATACAAAGTTTTACCACTTTCAGAGTTCATAACTTTTTTTATGCAGGTCTAATTTTTATTCTCTAAGCGCCAGCTCCAAGAAGCAGACATTTTTTTATTGCCATGGTAACATCAGAAGTATTTCTGAAGGATTAAAAGTAATATCCAATATATGCTAATAGCTTTTTCTTATGATGCAGCAGTATTGTAGAGATGATGGAGGGGAGCCAAATACACAGAGAAGCAGTCCTTTGTTTCTACTTTAGATTTGTTTGGTATTAGAGAATCCACAGATCTATTTCATGTAAGATTGCTCTTTGTTCTAGGTGAAAGGTAAGGAGTCTCTTGTGGGAAAACAGGTTTTTATACAGTAAGAGTCAGCATTAGGAGTTTAGTAAGGGTTATGGAACTTGGCCACAGTTCTTTTGAGGTCATTTTAATACAATGACATTGTATTCCAAGTACATTTTACTCTAATCTCTCCTTTTTTAAAAAAATGGTTTTCTACCTCTATTTCTTTTTTTGTAAGATTTTTATTTATTTATTCATGGGAGTCAGAGAGAGAGAGAGAGAGAGAGAGAGAGAGAGGCAGACACAGGCAGAGGGAGAAGCAGGCTCCATGCAGGGAGCCCGGTGTGGGATTCCATCCTGGGTCTCCAGGATCACGCCCTGGGCTGAAGGCAGACGCTCAACCACTGAGCCACCCAGGCGTCCCTAATCTCTCCCTTCTAATCTAAATTGTGGATATGACACCATTTCATGATTATAAGTTATTTACACGTTGGTAGTTTCCAGAAGCCGTTAATTGTACAGACGTAGAAGAAAGACAAATGTTTTGAATAAAGTCTGATAGGAATTCCATTTTTGCTTTCTGCTTCTTTGAATAAGAAGAAAGAAGTCAGGGTCTTGACTCACCAAGATGGTAAATTGTCCATCTCCCACTATCTAAAATGTTATTTAATATTTGGAAAACCATGTATATGGATTGTAGCTGCAGACAGTACCATAAGCACTTCTGAAATCTGTTGACATTCCTCTACCAGTGTTTCCCTTCAGGAGAATTTGTCCATCAAATGGCTGAAACAACTGGAGACTTAAGGTTTCAGATTGGAGGGGATACAGTTTTCATTCATATACCCTGGTACTTTCTATAGTTGGTACACAAATTTTATTGTGTTAAGCATTGCTTATTGTGGCTTAAACATTTTTTAGTTAACTGTGGGGAAAGATGTCTATTACACTAGAGGCTAAGATATTTTTGTGGAGCATAGTTGACATAGTTGAAAAGTACACTGTATAGGAAAACTTTGGTCAGGGTTAGAACTTTGGAAATGGGGAGCTATTGAAGGATTTTAACTGGAGAAATTGGTTTAGCTAGCATTCTTCTGTCAGCATTTATTGCTTTTAAGTTTTGTTTTGAATGAATAATATATTTATATAGCTTAAAATTCAGAAGGAACAAAAGATTAAAAAAAAAAAATCTTCCTCTTAATCATTCGGTTCTCTTCCCTGAAGGCAGCCAATAGTGTACCAGTTTATAGTGTATCCCTTCAGAGGTATTACATATACAAGCAGTTATATGTGTGTGTACACATGTAGGGGTTTCATATATTTGTATGCACAGTCATATATAAGTAAATAAGTATAAGCATATACATGTATATTTCCTTTTAACACAAAAACGATAGTATGCCATATTTATAATTCTGATACTTAGAAATTAATCCATATCAATAGAAATGTTGCTTTTTTTTATTTGCTTATGGATATTTACATTTTACCATTTCAAACAGTGCTGCAGAGGAAAGCTTTGTATATGTTTCATTTTCATATATTTGGAAGTATTTATAGGGTAGATTCCTAAAAATAGAATTGCTAGATCAAAATGAGCACTAATTATTTTGGTAGATACTATGAACTTTTATTTTCCATAGTATTTGTATCAATTTGTATTCTCCTCATATTCTGTTTCCTTATCTTCAACATAATACAGTAACAAACTTTTTGAATTTTGCCATTCTGTTGGGTGGAAAATGCTGTCTCGTACTCTTTTTTTATTGAGGTAAAATATACATAAAATTTATCCCGTACCTTTAAATTGTATTTCTCTTTACAATCATTTGGTACTTTTGCTCATTTTAACGTTAATTATATTCCTTTTTGTTAACTTGTAACTTCATATCCTTTGTCTCTTTTTCCGTTAGATTGGTTTCTTTGTCTTGTGAATATGTGGGAATGTTTTATTAGAAAAACAAGGCCTTGGTGATATGAACTAATATATATACAAATATATGTATATTCTTTTTGTCGTTTGAATTTTGACTTATACTAGCCTTTGCTACACTTTTTTTTTTTTTTTTTTTTTAAATAGGC
The DNA here is from genome assembly GCF_048418805.1 of Vulpes vulpes. NCBI lineage: Eukaryota > Metazoa > Chordata > Mammalia > Carnivora > Canidae > Vulpes > Vulpes vulpes. The sequence goes on from NC_132788.1 coordinate 31,265,158, forward strand.
TCAACACTGGGCCCAATGTGGGGTTTAAACTAAGGGTTGTGAGTTAAGCCCAATGCAGGGCTTAACATATTGAGACCTGAGCCGAGATCAAGAGTTGGACACAACTGACTAAGCCACCCAGGCATCTCGTTTTTACATGATTTCTATGTAGTTGTATTAATACCTTAAAGCTTTTGGGGTTTGTGTCATACTAGGCTACTGTACTCTAAGATTATAAAAGTCATTCTAATGTTTTATTGCTATAATGGTTTTGGGGGTTTTGTTTATTTATTCATTCATTCATAGAGACACAGAGAGAGAAAAAGAGAGAGAGAGAGGGGCAGAGACACAGGCAGAGGGAGAAGCAGGCTCCATGCAGAGACCCCGACGTGGGACTTGATCCCGGGTCTCCAGGATCACACCCTGGGTTGCAGTAGGTGCTAAACCGCTGCACCACCGGGGCTGCCCTGTTTTTGTTTTTTACATTTAAGTAGTTATCTAGAATTAGTATTGATGTAAAGAGAAGAAAATGGGTTTAAGTTTTTCTTTTCCACATTACTACCTACTTGTCTAAGTACTATTTTAAAATTTAACTTCCCCCAACCAATTTGAAATATCACTGTGGTTATCACCAAGTTAAAAATATTTACTCAGTATTTTTTATTGTTTTGGGAGGTGGGGTGGTATGGTAATGAGCTACATACAGCATCATGACTGGAGCATTTTTTATGTCGACCTTCACTTAATCTCCCAGGTCATATATATGTATTGGTATCACCAACCTAGAGACATCTTCAGTTTTTTGCCAACATGAGAGAAGGGTGGTCCCCTAAATGAGAGAGGTGGAGGAGGCAACTGTGTCTAACTGCTTATTACAGTCTTTCAACCAAGTCTGTTTTTGTTCTGATATTACCTCACTCTCAGAGGCACCTTATTCTTCTAATTATTGAGTTCTTTAGTGGGACTTGACTTATTTGCCACTGCTGGATTACGGTACAGCTTTCCCTAGTCTCCTACGTCAGTTACTGCTTGTTCTTTTGTCAGCTTCCAGAAATTTATTGTTGTTGCTTACTTTCCTGTTCTACCTGTTTGATCCCTTTAAGGTTGTGTTAGGTTTAGGGAAGAAGTTGAGGTAAATATGTATGTCCAGCTTGATATATATTTAACTCTAAATTGCAGTTTATTTTTTAACTTTTTAAAGATACAGGCTGAGGAAATTACTTTTGTATCTTCTTTTGATTTCCCTGAAGGAAAGGCTTTGGCCATTATCTCTTTATCATTCCTACTCTTTCTGGGTAATGGTACAATTCTATACAATGTTGAAGTTTTCTATTTTTTTATCTACTCTTATTTTTTTTCTTGCATTGAGAAAGAGTTGGTATTAGAGTTGGTAGAACCCTTAAGTAGCATTCTGTTTAAATTGTTAGTGTTTTCAGAAGAAGGAACCAAGGTGCAGAGAAGTGAGGTGGTTTGCTTTTTGGTCGTGTAGCTTTTCTCTTCAAATCCATTTCTTTATATCTTACATGATGTAACTCTTTTGAAAGGTCAAATATCAAAAATGTCTTTGATTTTATGCTTTGAATGTCTTTAACATTATAGATATTAAATTGATATAATTCCTAGAGAGCTTAATACTATCAAGTTGGTATGTGATTTTCATTTGATATTGGAAACCAAAGTATAGAAAGGACAAACATTTGTATTTTCAGTTTATTAGAAATGCAAAATTAGAAAAAGATTATTATGTTTCTTCAGTTATATGTTAGGATGATTTTGTATGTGTAAGCCTATAGTCCATTTTGTCACTATTTTTAATTGGTTTGAAAAATCTTTTAGGATTGTAATTCAGGGACCCCTGGATGGCTCAGCAGTTGAGTGTTTGCCTTTGGCTTGGGGTGTGATCCCAGAGTTCTGGTATCAATTCCCACGTCCAGTTCTCTGTTTGGAGCCTGCTTCTCCCTCTGCCTGTGTCTCTGCCTCTCTCTCTCTCTCTCTCTCTCTCTCTCTCTGTCTGTCTCTCATGAATAAATAAATAAATAACATCTTTAAAAAACTTTTTTAAAAAAGGATTGCAATTCAGCTGAGAAGTCTCATGACTAGGAAATAACTAGCTTGGTCAAATATGTGTAAGACACTGAACTGTGTAAGACTGATATGTGTAAGACACTATATTTTCCCCTTTGCTTCTTCCAGTGTACTGCAGTGGTCTAGTGTAGACTTTGAAGAAAGGGAGAGTCGTGAGTTGCTCTGAAACTCATTTACCACAAGTCTTTTTTTTTTTTTTTAAGATTTTATTTATTCATGAGAGACACACAGAGAGACAGGCAGGGAGCCCCATGTGGGACTTGAACCCCAGGCCCGAGATGATGCCCCGAGCCAAAAGGCAGAGACACTCAACTACACTCAACTACTGAGCCACCCAGGCATCCCTACCACAAGTCTTATTGTTCAGAAAGCTTTCTGCCCTTGACATCATTTGATGGCAATTAGAGTCATCGTTCTTCACTATCAGGAGCAGTACATCTCCTATACTATGTTGTCAGAGCCACAGTGATCTGTAATGTAGTAGGCACTAGAGTGCAATACTAGGGACTCTTGGAGCTTCCGTTTTGTTAGTGTGGTCCCTGGAAAGGAATTGGCAACTAAATTTTGAGGCAGAGCCAGATTAACTAATTTTGTTTATTTTTCTTGGCAGCAGTCACAGAATAATGATGGTTGTGAAATAATCTCATTATATGGTTATTATTTAATGTAATTTGATTCATGAAACTTAGTTTTCTAAGATGAGTTCATCTCAATATTTTTTTTCTGAATAGCATGGTAATGTAATATACTCCTGTCCCGAAGAAATCATTAAATTCTGGCTGGTGCCCAGATAGCCATTATGCCAGTTGACCAAACTTGGATTTCAGAGGAGAGTATGTTTGGAATGACTTCTTTAACTTACTGATGATGCTGTATTGCTATTGTAATCATTAATTTCTTATTTCTCTTTAAGTTGCTAAAAGCCTTGTCCTATCTTACAAAAATTTTGAAATGTAATATGGTTATATTGTTTTTTAAGGTAGAAGAAGGCTGTTTCCCATAAAATTTCCTAAGGCATAATTATAATAATTATCCCATTGATTTTACCAGAGATTGGGTTCTGGACTTGGTCTTACAGGCCCTGAAAATAAATTTTGTCATTTAAGGAGATCAGATCATTGTAGAGGCAAAATAAAATTAAATCTAGTACTGATGGATGAAATGAGAACATGGATTTGTTTAATTACAATAAGAGATATGGTAAACTGTCACAGAAATTTTATATGGCCTTCATGACAAGCCCATTTTCTCCTAGAAGGGAATCATATGTAGAAAGCATGCTTGATATGAATGGAACTAGAAAAGAGAAAGTTAGGTAAATTAAATATTTATTGGTTTTAAATTAATATAGTGAATTCATGTATCTCCATGATAAGGGGTAATCTTGCCAATAAGTAGTGCTAAAGATTGTTTTGTGACCATATCACTCTCTCTTTCCCTCCTCCTTTGACTTTTTTAAGCTTTCACTAACTAGCTTTTGGACTCTGGCTTCTGTCCCCACCTATCACTCTCCTGAAATTAACTATTGCTGAAGTTACTAATGACCCTAATCAAATACCTTGGTATGGTAAGGATCTAATTATGATACAGAAAGCAGAAATATGAAGACTAATAACATGTTTAGTAATTAATATAAAAATAATATCAGAATAAATTTGTATATTTAAAATGGAAGGCAGATAGCATATAAGGAAAGGCAGATAGCATATAAGGAAAAAGTATTATGACAGAGGAAGGCTAACATCTCATAAAGAGAGGGCTTTTACAAATTAATAAAAAGACTATTCCATGAGAAAATGAACAAAGAACATGAATGAGTAGTTCAAAAAAGAAAAAAAAAATACAAGTGTTCAATAAGTCAGGAAGAATTTTTCTAATTAACTGATAAGCAAAAGAAAATAAAAACGAGACACCATTTCTCCGTCAAATGTAGTAACAACAGCAACAAATAGTGACACAGTGCTTACTTTGTGCTGTGCGCTGTTCTACAGTATAATACTAAAATTAATCCTCCCAACAGTGCTATGAGTGTGTACTGTTGTTATCCACATTTTACAGATGAACAAACTGAGGTACATAAAGCTGAGTAACTTGTCCAATGTCACATAACAAAAAAGTGATAAAGTCGGGATTTAAATCCAGGCTTCCTGACTGAAAAGTTTTAGTGCTTGTTAGCTACTATCCTATATGGCTTCTCTGAAATTTTAATAAATAATAACTAGGGATGCTTAGGTAGCTCAGTGGTTGAGCGTCTGTGTTTTCAGCTCAGGTTGTGATCCTGGAGTCTTGGGACCAAGTTCTGCAAGGGGCCCCCTGCATGGAGCCTGCTTCTCCCTCTGCCTATGTCTCTGCCTCTCTCTCTCTCTCTGTGTCTCTCATGAATAAATAAATAAAATCTTTAAAAAATAACAATAACCAGTGTTAAAAGGATATCTAGAATAGGCACTTTTATACACTGCTGGTTAGAATATAAGTTAGTAGACATTTCTGTAAGGCAGTTAAGCTCTGTGTTCCAGAATTTTAACGTGTGCATATTCTTTGAACAAATAATTTATCCTAAGGAAATCCTGATAATAACTACATAAAAATTTTATCTAAAATTAATCCTGATAATAAGTACATAAAATTTTTATCTAAAGTTCTTCTGTAATAGCAAACAATGTAAACAATTTAAATATCTAATAAGACAATTAGTTGGATAATTTTGGGAAATGGATTCTTATTGAGGATAATAGAGTAATGCTGCTAATTAATTCACATAGGAAAACGTTAATCTCTTGTTCCATATACATTAAGTATAGACAGTATTTGACTTTCTGAAGCGTTCTTATAAAATTGAAATGTCACTATTTTTCTCTTTTTAGCTCATGGTTATATGTCACATGAATAAAAATAAGATAAAGTTCATTTAACTTTGAGTAAAGATTTTATTTTTTTTATTTTTTTATTTTTTAATGAGATTTCTTTTTTTTTTTTAAGATCTTATTTATTTATTCATGAGAATACACAGGAGAGAGAGAGAGAGGCAGAGACACAGGCAGAGGGAGAAGCAGGCATCATATAAAGAGCCTGAGGTGGGACTCGATCCAGGGTCTCCAGGATCGTGCCCTAGGCTGTAGGCGGCGCTAAACCGCTGAGCCACTGGGGCTGCCCCGAGTAAAGATTTTAAATATCTTTTTTTTTAAGTAAGCAAATTACTAAAGAATTAGAATTGAATTAAACATGTAATTGTTAAGGAAGACATGTTTCATCTCTGTTAACTTTTTTTTTTTTTTTTAATTTCTAGTATATCTGTTAAGATGCCTTAGAGAAAGAATCATGGAGAAGTATGTTAGACTACAGAAGATTGGAGAAGGTTCATTTGGAAAAGCCATTCTTGTTAAATCTACAGAAGATGACAGACAATATGTTATCAAAGAAATTAACATCTCAAGAGTAAGTATATTTTTTCATTTGGTTATTCAACACATAGCCTGCTTTCAATAGTGCTCATCATTAGAGAATAAAAACAACAACAACCCAGCAACACGTAACCTAAAGTAAAAGACTGCCATAATCCCCAAGAGAACCACTAATTTTAGAATAGTCTGTATATCTTTTCAGATTTTTCCCTGTGATATCTGCTTGTGTTTATGTGTTTAACTGTTTTAAAAAAATACAATACACCTACTGTTCTGTAAGTTAATCTAGTTTGAACATTTTTAAATGTTTTTACTTGTGGATTCAACTCAGTCTTTATTTTGTTATTTGAGCTGTGCTTTATTGGTACTGTTTTTAACCACTCTCATTGATGGTCTTTTAGATTGTTTATTGATGGTTTAATTTAATATTTTTTTCTGTCTCGTTTAAGATGTCCAATAAAGAAAGGGAGGAATCAAGAAGAGAAGTTGCAGTGTTGGCAAACATGAAGCATCCAAATATTGTTCAGTATAGAGAATCATTTGAAGGTCAGATAAATTTTGCAATAGAGTTCAAAAGAACTAAGCCATGTGACAACATTTGGGTATTTTACTTATTTATAATGTATTTTCAGGAAGGAAAGTATATCATTTTCTCCTCAATACATGTGCAAATGTATATCAGCATGATTCTAGGGTAATACCAATGTTACTGATGGGAGAGTCTGCATTGTGTAAATGAAGTGTCATTTCTTGGATTCCAACTAAATGCATGCTTTGCTTAGTGGTTCACATCTTCATTAGTGTGTTTTTGTTAAACTCATAGTCATTTTCTTTTTTTTTTTTTTTTTCATAGTCATTTTCTAACATGCAAGGAGGCTTTCCCACTTAGAGTCTTTTTGCCCCAATTTCAAGGATTTTTTTATGGTGGTGGTATTTGTGGGTTTCGAAGCTGTTTTTCCATTATTGTGTAAGCCCGTTGGTGATAATGGTAGAGTCTTATATTTCTATATCCTTAGTATCTTGTGCAAAGTGCCTGGCACATAGTGGGCACTTGGATGTTTGAATGTTTGAAGGAATACAAAACAGATTAGTACTTGCTTTGTGGCAAAAAAACTTTTTTGTTAACCTTAGATTTTAAGCAGTATTTATCTCAAAATTAATAGTAGATATATAAGGAGCAAAAAACATTACAGTTTATGTACTAAAGCTTAAACATTTTATCTTCGAATTGTTTCTTCATCCCTTTCTCAGATCCTATTTAACCATCCATGTTTCTCACACACATACACACACACTCAACCTTTTTTTTTCTTTTGATAGTTTTATTTAGTTTTGATATGTGCATCTGGTACAAAATTCAAATGTTATATATCAAGAAAAAGTTTGTTCTCTATTTCTATCTTTGAGCCACCTGTTTTGTGTTTCCAGAGTTAACCATGTTACCAGTATCTTGTATTTCAGAAATATTTGAAGCATTAATAAGCCTCTTTATTCTGTTCCATTAATGTATTATGTTTAATTATGTTCCATAATGTATGTCTGTTTTTGTGCCAGTACCATACTGTTTTGATTACTACAGCTTTGTAGTATATCTTGAAATCTGGGATTGTGATACCTCCAGTTTTGTTCTTTTCCTTTTTTAAAAGAGAGGCTGCAAGTGCAGGGGAGGAGCAGAGGGAGAGGGACAAGCAGAATCCATGTTGAGCATGGAGCCAGATGTGGGCTTGATCCAACAACTTTGAAATCATGACCTGAGCTGAAACAAGAGTCAGATCTTAACCTCCTGAGCCATCCAGGCAGCCCTGTTCTTTTTTAAGACTGCTTTGGCTATTTGAAGTCTTTTGTGGTTTCATACAAATTTTAGGATTGCTTGTTCTAGTTTTATGAAAAATACTGTTAGTATTTTGATAGAGATTGCATTAAATCTGTAGATTGCTTTGGTGGTATGGACATTTTAGCAATATTTGTTCTAATTTGGGTGTTATGGATGTCTTAATATTTGTTCTTCTAATCTAATTTGGTCTTCTAATGGAATATCTTTCCATTTTTTTGGTGCTATCTTCAACTTTTTTTCATCAGTGTTTTATAACTGTCTTTTTTTAAAAAAAAAGATTTCTTTATTTTGAGAGAGAGAGTGAGCAGGGGAAGAGGGAGAGAGAGAATCTCAAGTAGACTTCCCGCTGATCATGAAGTGTGACATGGGACTCAATCTTACAGTCCTGAGATCACAATCTGAGCTGAAACCAATAGTCCAGCACTCAACCAGCTGTGCCACTCAGGTGCCCAATTAGTGTTTTATAGTTTTCAGAGTACAGATCTTTTACCTTCTTGGTTAAGTTTATTCCTAGATACTTTATTGTTTGTGGTACAATTGTAAGTGGGATTGTTTTCTTAATTTCTCTTTCTGCTACTTCATTATTAGTGTATAGAAATGCAATGGATTTATGTATTTTGATTTTGTATCCTCTGAGTCCTTACTGAATTCATTTATCAGTTCTAGTTTTGGTGACAAAAGACTTTGGTGGAGTCTTTTGGGTTTTCTATTTATAGGATCATGTCATCTGCAGATAGTGAATGTTTTTCTTTTCCAATTTGGATGCCTTATATTCCTTTATCTTGTGTGATTGCTGTGGCTAGGACTTCCAGTACTATGTTGAATGAAAGTGGTGAGGGTGGACATCCTGTTTAGCTCTTGACCTTAAGGAGAAAAGCTCTCTGTTTTTCACCATTGAATATGATGATAGCTATGGTTTTTTCATATATGGCCTTTATTATGTGTGTTATGTTCTCCCTAGACCTGCTTTGTTGAGGGCTTTTATCATGAATGGATGTTGTACTTTGTGAAATGCTTTTTCTGAACCTATTGAAATGATCATATAATTTTTATACGTCCTCTTGTTGACATGATGTATCATGTTAATTGATTTTGCAAATATTGAGCCATCCTGTGTCCCAGAAATAAATCCGACTTGGTTGTAGTGAATGGTTTTCTTAATGTAGTGTTGGTTTCTGTTTGCTAATACTTGAGGATTTTTATATCTATGTTCATCAGAGATATTAGCTTGTAGTTTTCTTTTTTTGTTGTATCTTTATCTGGTTTTAGTATCATGGTAATGCTGACCTCATAGAATGAATTTGGAAGCTTTCCTTCCTTTCCTGTTTTTTGGAATAGCTTGAGAAAAATAGATTTTTAACTCTTTAAATGTTTGGTAGAATTCATCTGTGAAGCTGTCTCATCCTGGACTTTTGTTTGCTGGGAGTTTTCTGATCACTGATTCAGTTTCATTGCTGGTACTTGGTCTGTTCAGATTTTCTTTTTCTTCCTTATTCAGTTTTGGGAAGTTATGTGTTTCTGGGAATTTGTTCATTTTTTCTAGATTGTCCAATTTGTTGGCAGATAATTTTTTTGTTATTTCTCTTCTTTCATTTCTGATTTTTTTATTTGTCTCTTTTCTTGATGAGTCTGGCTAAAGTTTTATCAATTTTGTTGATCTTTTCAGAGCACCAACACCTGGTTTCACTGATACGTTGTGTTGTTTTTTTTCTTTTTTTAGTTTCTATATTTTTTATTTCTGCTCTAATCTTTATTACTTCTTTCCTTCTGGTTTGGGGTTTTGTTCTTTTCTTCCTAGCTCCTTTAGATGAAAGATTAGGTTGATTATTTGCGATTGTTTTTGCTTCTGGAGGTGGGCCTCTATTTCTATAAATCCCTTTTAGAGGAGTTTTTGCTGCATCCCAAAGATTTTAGACCATTGTGTTTTAAATTTCATTTGTCTTCATGTATGTTTTGATTTTCTCTTTGATTTCTTGGTTGACTCATCCATTGCTTAGTATTTAACCTGCATGTATCTGTTAAATCTGTTCTTTCCAGATTTTTTCTTGTGATTGATTTCTAGTTTCATATCATTATAGTCAGAAAAGATGAATTTGTTGAAACTTGCTTTGTGCCTTAATATATGATCGTTTCTGGAGAGTGTTCTATGTGCACTTGAAAAGAATGTGTATTCTGTTGTTTTAGAATGAATTGTTCTGTTAGATCCATTTGGTCCAATGTACCATTCAAAGCCACTGTTTCCATCTTTATTTTCTGTTTGGATGATCTATCCATTGATGTAAGTGCGGTGTTATAGTCCCCTACTGTTATTGTATTACTCTTGACTACTTCATGTTTTTAGCTTCTTTTCTTTTTGTCTTTGATAGCTTCCATGTTGGGTGCATAAATATTTACAATTGTTATATTTTCTTGTTGGATTGTTCCTTATATGATTTTATAGTGATCTTGTCTCTTGTTACAGTCTTTGTTTTAAAAATCTAGTTTGTCTGATGTAAATATTGCTACCCCAGCTCTCTTTTCACCTCCCTCTCTATGATAAATGCTTTTCTCTCCTTTTGCTTTCAATCAGCATGTGCCTTTAGTGAGTCCTAAGTGAGTCTTATCTTAAGTGAATCTCTTGTAGGCAGCATATAGATGGTTCTTGCTTTTTTTTATCCATTCCATGACCCTGTGTCTTTCGATTGTTTAGTCTATTTACAGTCAGAGTATTGATAGGTATGTACTTACTGCCATTTTTTTGCTTATTTTGTGGTCGTTTTTGTGGTTCTTCTGTCTTCCTTTCTTCTTTGTTCTCTTCTTTCATAATTTCTTGACTTTCTTTAGTGATAAACTTGGATTCCTTTCATTTTATTTATTTGCATATCCATTGCTGTTTTTTGATTTGTGGTTACAGTTAGGTTTATATATAAAATCCTATGCAATTTAGCAGTCTGTTTTAACTTGATGGTTACTTAGGTTTGAACCCATTCTTTACGCCCCCCCCCCCCCATATTTTAGATATATGGTGTCACATTTTACTTTTTTTTTTTTAATTTTCTGAATCCCTTGACTGATTTTTACACATATACTTATTTTACTGCTTTTGTGCTTCCCTATTTTTCTTACTCCCACTTAAGGTCTTTCCATTCAGTACCCTTTAATGTGTTTTGTAGGGCTAGTTTAGTGGTCAAGAATTCCTTTAACTTTTGTTTGTCTAGGAAACTCTCCATCTGTCCTTTCTTTTCTTTTCTTTTTTTTTTTAAAGACTTTATTCATTTATTCATGTGAGACGGGGGGGGGGGGGGGGTGGCGCAGAGACACAGACAGAGGGAGAAGCAGGCTTCATGCAGGGAGACTGATGTGCAACTCGATCCCAGTTCTCCAGGATCAGGCCCTGGGCTGAAGGCAGCACTAAACCAGAGCCACCCGGGCTGCCCCTGTCCTTCTATTCTGATGATAGCTTCCTAGGTGGAGTATTCTTGGCTGCAGATTTCTTTCAGCAGTTTGAATACATTATGTCATACCCTCCAGCCTGCAAAGTTCCTGCTGAAAAATGCCTTGATAGTCTTACGGGGTTTCCCTTTTATGTAATTGTCTTCTCTTGCTGTTTTTGTTTTGTTTAGTTTTAATTTAACTTATTCATGAGAGACACAGAGAGAGAGTCAGGGACATCGGCAGTGGAGAAGCAGGCTCCCTGCAGAGAGCCTGATGTAGGACTCAATCCCAGGACCATGACTTGAACCAAAAGCAGATGCTCAACCACTGCACCACTCAGTGCCCCATGTTTGTTTGTTTGTTTAAAGGTCTCTTTATTTTGGAGTGAGCATACATGTATGGTAGTAGGGTAGGGGCAGGGGAGAGAATCCTCAAGCAGACTCCTTGCTGAGCACAGAGTTGATACAGCGTTGGATCTCCCACCATCTATGACATCACAACCTGAGCTGAAACCAAGAGTCAGACACTCAACCATCAGAGCCACCCAGGCGCCCCTTATCTTGCTGTTTTTTTTTTAATTTTTATTTATTTATGATAGTCACAGAGAGAGAGAGAGAGAGGCAGAGACACAGGCAGAGGGAGAAGCAGGCTCCATGCACCGGGAGCCTGATGTGGGATTCGATCCTGGGTCTCCAGGATCGCGCCCCGGGCCAAAGGCAGGCGCCAAACTGCTGCACCACCCAGGGATCCCTATCTTGCTGTTTTGTAACGTTTCTCCTTATCACTACTTTTTGCCATTTTAATTATGTGTTGTGGGGTAGACCTTCTTATGTTGATTTTGTTGGGGGCTCTTTGTACTCCCTGGATCTGGATTTCTGTTTCCTTTGCCAGTTGAGGGAAATTTGCAGATATTTTATCTTCACATACATTTTCTGGTACTGTGTCTCTCTCTTCTCCATCTAGGATCCTTATAATGTGAATTATTAATTATCCTTGATTGATTTTGTCACTGACACAAAAGATGTGTCCATCTTTTATTATTTTTCCTTTCTCCTGTTCTGTTTGATTGCTTTCCATTACTCCTAGTCACTGATCCATTCTTCAGCTTCCTCTAGTCTACTATTTATTACATCTAGTGTATTTTTTTTTCAAAGATTTCTTTATTTTAGAGCATTTGTGTGCACCAGTGTGGGGAGGGGCAGAAGGAGAGAATCTTAAAGCAGACTACCTGCTGAGTGGAGAGCTGATGCGGGGCTCAGTCTCATGACCCATGAGATCATGACCTGAGCTGAAACCAAGCATTAGACAATCAACCAACTGAGCCACCCAGACCCACAACATCTAGGGTATTTTTTTTTTTAAGATTTTATTTATTTATTCATGAGAGACACAGAGAGAGAGGCAGAGACACAGGCAGAGGGAGAAGCAGGCCCCATGCAGGGAGCCCGACGTGGGACTCGATCCTCGGTCTTGAGGATCATGCCCTGGGCTGAAGGCGGCGCCAAACCGCTGGGCCACCCAGGCTGCCCTAGGGTATTTTTTAATTTAAGTTACTGAGTTTTTCATCTCTGATTGATTCTTTTTTGTTTTCTATTTATATATTCAGTCTCACTGAGATCCTCTACTCTTTTCTCAAGTCCAGTGAATATCTCTATGATTATTATTTTAAATTCTGTTAGGCAAATTACTTATCTGTGTTTGTTTATGTCTCTTGCAGTGATTTTTGTTCTGAGTGTTCACTGAGGATGTATTCCTGTGACTCCTCATATTTTCTCTCTATGTCTGTTTCTGTTATGTTAGGGAAGTCAGCTACTTTTTTGGCTCTTGAAAGTAGTGGCCTATGAAGAAGAGTTCTTGTAGTGCCATGCAGTGCAATGTCCCCTGTTCACCAGAACCTGACATTTCAGGGTGTCTCCTAAGTGATATATATATCATACTGTTGTGGCTGAGCTGCTTTTGTTTTTAATTCAATTTCTGCAATGCTTCTCTTTGCCTACTGTTGGCAGGGTTTGGTCCCTGTGTTGTTGGTATGCCGGTCTGGGGCCACCTTGGGTTTGAGTTGAGTCAGACCTTGCATTTACTAGCGATGCAGGAACACCAGAATGCAGTGTGCTGTCCCTTGTTTTCTCCTGAGAAGCTTTCCTTAGTGAGCGGGGCTTGGTCAGATCAGGTGTCTCTCCAGCCGACTCTTGGGGCACAAAGAGTCTGATGTGTGTAGTTATCTTTCCCTGTCTCTTGGGCGTGAATCTCTTTGAAGGGTTGCTAGCCCCTCTTGGGACTGCTTTCAACCTGCCAGGCTTACAGCTTTGCTTTGAATGGGCTCTAGCCAGGGACATATAGGAAGGGGTAGGTCTGCAGGAGAATGTGGGTACAGGGTGCAGGGTGTTAGCAAGATTTGTGTGGCTCTGCTGTTGGAGGAGACCTGGAAGAAGGCCTGGCTTGATGGGATGTGCCACTACAACGTGGGCAGGATGTGTTGTTAGCAAGCTAGGTGGAGAATGTTGACTGCACTGGTTCTTGAAGATGTAGCCTACCAGTTCTGCTCTGAGAGGTCTCCCAACCTCCCTGCCCCCCCCCCCCCCTGCAAGCACACTCTGAGATTGGTAAACTACTCCCCCTCCCTTATGCCCCAGGATTTTTCAAAGTGCTGCTTCTGTGCTGCATTTCTGCTGAGCTTTTTGTTTTGTTGTCTCTTTAAGGGTGGGGACAGTTTGCTATTACTCTCCCAGTCTCCCCCAGTCTCCCCCAAAACCCAGGATGCTGATTTTTAATGTTAAGCCCTGCTGATTATAAGAACTCATGAAATTATGTCCCTCTTGTTTTTAAAGCCAAATGTTATAGGCATTCATCTTCCCTGTGCAGGTTCCCAGGGCCTGGGGTTAGGGTCTGTTTCTTTCCCCTCCACAGCATGGGTGTCCCTCCTGCAGATAATCCCATGGGTCCATTTAGCTCCTGACGCATCTCCACCCTTCCTACCCTCTTCCACGTGCCCTGTTCCCTACATTTAGCTGTGGAGTCTTCCAGTCGTTTTCCGGGTCATTTACACTGTTATCTAATTGTATCCGTGGGAGGAGATGAAGCGAGGATCCTCCTACTCTACCATCTTCTTTATTTATTTATTTTTTATTTACTTATGATAGTCACAGAGAGAGAGAGAGAGGCAGAGACACAGGCAGAGGGAGAAGCAGGCTCCATGCACCGGGAGCCCGATGTGGGATTCGATCCCGGGTCTCCAGGATCGCGCCCTGGGCCAAAGGCAGGCGCCAAACCGCTGCACCACCCAGGGATCTTAGATGTGCCCACGAGTTATACAGAATCTGTTAGCTCAGTCATATGGATTTCCAATCCATGACACATTAGAAGCTGTTTATCAAAAAGCGGATATAAGCCTACAGGTAACAAAAACACTACCACAAGGTGCAAGAAACAAGTACAGATGGAAGTAAGGTTATAAGCACAGAGTAGTAAGGGAAGTGAAGACTGTTCTTTGAATTGCAGTTGTCTCACTAGTAATTAAGTGGTAAGTAGTAAGTAGTGGTTTAGTAAATGTTAGAAGTGATACCTCTTCCTAATTTATGCAGAATAAGCGTAGTGTTAGTCTTTTTGTGTGTGTGTGTGTGTGTGTGTTAGTCTTATATAAGAATAAAGGTGGAGGGAAATATGAAAAGTTCTTTTCTAGCCCTGTCTACCCATGGGAAGAGTCACAGAAGACTCCCTCTGTGGACTGAGACAAAAAGGGGAATAAAGTGTTGCCCTATTTATGTTATTCACAGATTATTACAATTTTTAAAAATAGAAGTAAAAGAAAGCTCCAGGAGTGTACAATCTTAGTCACTGTTAAATCCTCAGAGGTCACTGCAACATCTATTATTTGTTTAATAAGTAATTAAGAGAATGAAACAAAGCTGAAAAGTAATGGTTAATTGAAAACTAAGTTATAACCCATCTCTGACAAATTGGTGGACAACGTTTTTATAGATGCTGTTTAAGGAAATATATCTTTAAATGAAACCAAGTTTGTCTCCATTTTGTCTGTATTCAGAGATACTTAGATCAATGTGGATACTGCTATTCTATAAGCTGCTGTATTCTTAGTAGAAAATCAACAATAGAGCTACCTGTTAACGCAGGTTATTGTATAATCTATATGAACAGTATACCTTGATTTTGCACTCTGATTCCTTAAATACTTTTACTTTATGCTTTTGACATATGTTCTAAAAAATGTAACATTTATATTTTGTAGAAAATGGCTCTCTCTACATCGTGATGGATTACTGTGAAGGAGGTGATCTGTTTAAACGAATTAATGCTCAGAAAGGCATTTTGTTTCAAGAGGATCAGGTGAGTTAGCATGTAGGAGATTGAGTCTTATTCTGTGTTATTCAGAAGCAATTCAAGGTTTATATATGTATTTATTTGTAACTACAAATTCTTAATTGTAATTACTAGGACCCTTTGGTATCCTATCAGTCACATTTCTGTTTTGTTTTGTTTTTTATTTTTTTTCACATTTCTGTTCTAATTAGCTTCTACCTTAGTGATTTCCCCATCTCATTTCTTGTCTGTAATGATATTATATTTGTAATATATGTTATATTCTTTGTGTGTATAAATACATATATATGTATATAACTTAATTATCCATTATAACTAGTTAACTATCCTATATTCTATCTGGCTTTCTGCTGTCAGACCATATTTTCCTAAAATATGGCTTTCCTAGGTAATTCCAGCTCTGGAAGCTTTGCACTGGTAACTGCATTAAATCAAATCTCTGTTTTGACCTCAAGGCTCTCTAATATATGACCATATCCTACCTAAGCAGTCTCATTTTTTTCTAGTATTGCCTCATGTGCACCTGTTTCTGTTTATTTAACAGATAGTCATTGAGCGTTCATTTTGTGTTAGGTGCTGTTTGTGTTAGGGATACATATTTATACATCTCATTCTTCTTCCTATGTATTTATTCTATTATTTCTCTTATTTGGTAACATTTTCCTCCCAACTCTCTTACTAATTTTCCACCAACTTTGTTTTTTTTTACAGCTCAGCTAAAGTCCCAGCCTTCCCTTTGATTTTCCATAACCACTCTAATCTTCCAGGATCTTTTCCTTCTCTAAATTTCTATTGGATTTCTCATTATCACCCATTCCTAATTTTATGTAAGGGAATGGGGGAAGCACTGTGCTAGGAGTGTTGTGTTTGTTGTCTCTCTTAAATTTATAATCTCCATGAATTAGTATAATTTTCTTTATTTAATAGATAAGAAATTAACAGAGGTTAAGTAGCTTGCCCCAAATCACATAGTCTGCATTTGAACCTACTTCTGTCTAACTCTAAAATTTAAATATTTGTTTAAAAACTTAAATTGTGGGATCCCTGGGTGGCGCAGCGGTTTGGCGCCTGCCTTTGGCCCAGGGCGCGATCCTGGAGACCCGGAATCGAATCCCACATCGGGCTCCCGGTGCATGGAGCCTGCTTCTCCCTCTGCCTGTGTCTCTGCCTCTCTCTCTCTCTCTGTGACTATCATAAATAAATAAAAAAAATTAAAAAAAAAAAATAAAAACTTAAATTGTAAAATTTTTGAAAGGTTCAGAAATGGAAATAATTCTCTGCCCTTCTTCTATCCCTGAAGATTATTATTGTTTTTCAGTTCGGTGCATTCTTCTAGACTTTCTTTTTAATACTTGTACATGTACTTATGTATATACATCAAGACACACATATTCCGAAATGGGATATAATATATATAGTCTACTCTATAGGTAGGGTAGTATATATAGTCTACCTTATAGGTTTGAGTAATCAAACCTATAAATAGAACAAACTGATGGTTATATGGGGAAGGGTGGAGAGAGAGTAGGCCAAAATGAGTGAAGAGCAGTAAGAGAGAGATACAGGCTTCCATTTGTAGAATGAGTAAGTCATTGGAATAAAAGGCACAGAATAGTCCGTGATACTGTAATAGCAGTGTATGGAGACAAATGATAGCTATACTTGTGAACATAGCATAATGTACAATCCAAATCACTATGTTGTACATCTGAAACTAATGTAACACTCTGTCAACTATACTCAAAAAATTTAGAAAGTAAGAAAAATGTTATTTATAAGAGAAAAATGCAGCTTTCACTTAAAAAATTATCTTGATTATTGTCACATGTCTGTCCGCATAGATCAGTTATATTAGTTTTAATAGCTTCATTATATCTTACTCTAGCAAAGCCTATGCTTTTTTGTTTTCACTTTTACCTTCATATTCCATTTCCTTTTCATTTTCCTCCATAGGCAGCTATTTTAATGTCTTTAATAATATTTCTGTATTTTTACAAAATGGCTATCATTGTCTTGTATTTTTGAACGCATACCTGTTGTATTATATCTCATTTAGTTCTGCTTTTCTCCTGGTACTGTTTGTGATCCATCTGTTTTGCTTTCTGTGCATTTGTTGCTTCTGCTATATAATGCTCCATTGGTATTTACTCAAGTCTACACTTTCACTGCATTGTGCAGTAATGTGTGCTGAATAATTTCACATCAGAATTTTTTCCCCAACAAGGTTATAATTTACAACAGAGATCACAGTTTTCACTAATGTCCTCTCAGGATACTTAGGAAAACTATGTCTATAAATAGGCATAACTAATCGATTGATAACACTCTGTAGATGGGGACTTTTAGCTTGTTGGCAATAATTTGATAATATGGTAAGGTTCTGGATCTTGAGTTATATTTTGGTTTAGTAGTATTGAATTGGGTAATGTCATATTTCTCACTTTATGTATTTCTTGTTTCCACAATCAAGCCTACTAGATCTAGTACAGAACTTCTGGTAAAACTTGGGTTTGAATCATTGTTCCTTCTTATCAGCTTGGTAATTGTCATGTTCACAAATGACTGAACTGTTTTGAGACTATTAATTCATTCACTAATAGGGATGTTCATACCACATAGCCAAGTTCACTGTTGTGGTGAAGTCAAATAGTAATGTATGTTAGTGTACAGAGTGCTATATTTTATTAGAATTTATCTAATACCTTCCATTGCTTGAGCTTCTGTTTATTCATTTCTTTATTGAACTTTAAAATGCTTACTATTAGATTTCATAACATTCTCCTATAATGTACACTGATACTCTGTGGGTCTGGTTCTGTAGTTGGATAAATGTTCTTGGCATATAATGATATATATGTATGTGTCTATATTATGTATTGTGTTATCCCAGAAATTATTATGGAGATCTACTCTATATGTTTTTATCCATCTCAGATTATTCCATTATAAACAATAAGAATTTGGCAAGTCTTTCTTTTAAGTTAATAGCATTTTTTCTGCTCTTCAGAATGGTGTTTTGTTAACATAAAGAAGAACATTATTTATTTTAGCTTATTCGAAATGGGAATTATTTAAAGAGAAACATCCTATTACTACTATATTCTACTATCTGGACATTGAAGCAGAAAAACGTAGAGGCCAGAGGCTATTTTTTTGTTTTAGAATGCAGGCTAGCATGAATCTGAGATGATTTTGTGCATTTCTAGAATAGAAATGAGGAGAGAAAGACCTCTGAAACAAGGTGATTCTCCAATTACTCAAGCCATTCTCTTTGGTGTGATACTTCCTTGTTTGCATCTTTACTGGACAAAAATTCAGAGTTAGGAAGCAACCTGAAAGTCTATGACTTTTAATCAGTGGTAAGCAATGAAGTGAGCTAAACAATCTATGGATGGCCTTTGCCCACATAAATATGTAAAAGATTTCCCACTACATTTGCCTTATTTCCAAGTTTAGATACATTTCCTGATAGTCTACTCTCTTTTGATCATAGTTTTCATATATATATATTTTTTTCAAAGGCAAGAGTCATCTTACAAGGGTTTGCTCTAATATTATGTTCAGTGAGAGTGTTAATTAAGCATATAGGTACCTTGAGTTTGCTCTGAAAATCTAGAGCCTTACAATATTGGGCAACTACTAAGGCTGCAAAATTGATTTCTGTCCAGAAGTTTTCATAAGGATCTTGGATTAGATTTTTTTTTAATTTATTTTCTCTTTTATCCTGAGGCCAGTAAACCAAACCTAGTACATTCTCCAGCAGATTTCACCTGTAGTACCTATAAATTTGGGTGATTTTCTTTATTCTTGAAGGTTTCCAAATCTGCTGTCGTTTTTGGCTACTGGCAAATGACCTTGCCACCTGTGATGCTGAGACCTTCTAAATTAGGTACTAGGGCAGTTTCCTGGCAGTACAATATAGGAATTGGCTCACATATATTTCTTAGTGTGGGCTTGTCATAACTGAATGAAAGTCGTTTTCAGTTCAGGCATTCCAGGTATGGCCTTGATTGCACAGCTGATCATTTATATTGGTAAAAAGGAGTATACTTTTTTTTTATTTTTTTAAAAAATATTTATTCATGAGAAACATAGAGAAGCAAAGACATAGGCAGAGGGAGAAGTAGGGTCCCCGCAGTAAATAAATGCCACCATAAATAAAATCTTGGAAGAACAAAAAAAGAATAATACCAGTCACATTCCAAACAAGTACCCACAATTTAATTTCATTTTATTCAGTTCATTCAGTCCTAGTAATTCTTATCTGGCCGGGTCTTGGGGCACTATGCTTTCATCATGTGTGTCAGCTTTTGGACTAAAAAAAATCTTAGAAATCTTGACTTAGTCCATTGTCCAATTTAAGCAGTGTCAGCTCTGAAGCTTGTAGCCAAGAGTCTATTTTTTGAATTGTCAGTAGTTCATTGTTCCTAGTACTGTCCTTTCCAGGAGTCTCTGGTAAGGAAAAAATGAGACTGAAAGTCTGTGGTTAATTTATTATAGTAACCAATAATAGAATTTCTATATTCTTTTCTATAGAAATGTAAAATTTTCTATAGGGATATTTGATAAGAGCTTGATGAATATTTTCCTTAAGGATAAATATAGGTAGCAAAGTCACTGGCATGTATCTAGAACCTTCTCATAAAGCATACATTTTCTGAAATATTTATATTAATAATTCTTATGTAAACTTAACCCGGAAAAGACTGAGCTTCTTTGTTGATTTGGCACATCTTACCGTGTGGCTGTTACAACAATATTGAGTTAGTTAATATATTAATAGTGTATTTTCTAATACTATTACATCCTTGAAAAATAATACTAGGTTATCTGTTTAATCAAAGTGACAAAATATCTAAAAATAAATATGGATCAAAAGGATTCTGGGAAGATGGTAGAGTAGGAAGCAGGAGAAATCTGTCTTTGCACCTACACAATTACAGTGGCAGAATCTATCTGATCAAACTATTTTGGATCTCTGGAGTATATTTTGTAGGGGTATAATTTCTAGGTGAAAGTTTGAATAATAAATTGTAGTTATTTTCAATTTTAGCTCTTAGCTAGGTAGCAGTGGTTGCTACCCAGTTCCCACCTTCCAGCATCCAGGCAGTCAACTTGCATGCTTTCCAGAAACAGTCTGAATGGACCTTTGGAAACCAAGGATGACAAGGAGATCCATGTCCTCCAAATGTCAGGGATCTGTGCTCTGAATGTTAATTGCAATTTCTGATTGTGGAGGTGCAGACAAGGAGGTGGGCAGCCAGTGTTGTTGTACCTCCCCCATTGTTACAAGCCCCACCCCTTCTTGCTGAGGTGACTTCCTGGAGATTTAAAGGGCCACTGCCTTTTTTTTCCCTTCTCCATTTCTCCTTTTTCCATTTTTGGAGACAGACATTAAAAACTAAGGTATTCGAAAGCAGCCACATATATTAAAAAGGGAAATTAGAAAGTCACAGTGTATACCCAGAGAAAGATGAAGGCTCAGAAAAGACCTGAGAAGATTTTAAGTTTGCACCTCGGGCTGATTCTTGGCTCAGAGACACCATAAGACAATTAGCAAAAATAGACACGTTCAAGAAGAGTCTGATTTTCAGAATCACCATGTTATTAGAGTCCAGTCAACTGACTATTTTTCAAAGTCACAAGGCATATGAAGAAGTAGGAAAGTATGACCCATTCAAAGGGAAAAAAATCAGCTGACAGAAACTGTCTGAAAAAGACCTGATGGTGGATCTACTAGACAAAGACTTTAAAATATTGTCTTTCAGCTGCTCAAAGAGCTAAAGTAACACATAGAATAAGTTAAAAAAAAAAAGTATGAACAAAATGAAAATATCAATAAAGATAAAAACTTAAACCAAAAATATTCTAGAGCTGAAAAATACAGTAACTGAAATGAAAAATTTATTAGAGCAATTTAGAATCAGATATGAACAGGAAGGAGAAAGAGTCGGTGAACTTGAATTTTAGACAATGGAAATTATGGAGTCTGAAGAACAGAAAAGAAAGACTGAAGAAATAAGAACAGAGCATAAGGGACCTTTGGGGTATTATCAAGCTAATTTTTGCTTTGTGGAAGTCCCAGAAGGAATAGATAGAAAGGGGCAGAGCAAATATTTGAAGAATTAATAGCTGAGAACTCCCTGAATTTGGTAAAAGACTTGAATGTAAACATTCAAGAAACTCCACAAACTCCCAAGTAGGATGAACTGAACAAGATCCATACCTAGACAGATTAGAATCAAACTGTTGAAAGTCAAAGACAAACAATCTGGAAAGCAACATATTAAAGTGAGTCATCACATGTAAGAGAGGAGCCTCACCAAGATTTTCAGGAGATTTCTCACTTTGGAGGCCAGAAAACACTGGGCTGACACTTTCTTAACATTTTAGGATGTTAAATGTAATCCCCAATGGTGGCTGCAAAGAAAATAGATACAGAATATATACAAAAGGAAATGAGATGAATTTAAATATTTCACTATAAAAAACTAAACACAAAAGAAAATAATAATGTAGAAAATGAGGGATAAAAGAGCTATGAGGCATATTGAAAACCAGTAACAAAATGACAGAAATCCCTCCATATCAGTTGGCCTTAGAAAAGAAGGAAATTCAGAAATATACTACAACGTACAATACAAATACAATATGGATCAACCTGAGAACATTATGCTAGGTCAAATAAACTACCTACAAAAAGATGAATATCAAATGATTCCACTTATATGAGGTACTTTGAGTACTCAAAATTGTAGACCCAGAAAGTAGAATAGTGATTTCCAGGGACTAGGGGTAGATGCAATAGGTAGTTATTTAATGGGTATAAAGTTTAAGTTGTGCAAGATGAAAAAGAGCTCTGGAGTTGGATGGGTGGTGATGGTTGCAGAATAACGTGAATGTACCTAATATCACTGAAGTATACATGCAAAAATGGTTAAGATGACGGATTTTGTATTGTGTGTTTTACTATAATTCTAAAAATTGAAAACAAAATACATAAAGGCAGTACAATTATAAGGATCCCTAGCTCTCTCCTAGGTGAGAAACCTTTGTTCAAAAAAAATAATCGAGGGATCCCTGGGTGGCGCAGCGGTTTGGCGCCTGCCTTTGGCCCAGGACGCGATCCTGGAGACCCGGGATCGAATCCCACGTCGGGCTCCCGGTGCATGGAGCCTGCTTCTCCCTCTGCCTCTCTCTCTCTGTGTGTGACTATAATAAATAAATAAAAATTAAAAAAAATAATAATCGAATGATAAAGTCAGCACAAATCAGAGAAAATTATTCTGGTGGCATAGACTATCTGCTTGCTGGACACATTACATAGAAGGTAAATAGTTCTTATTACCTCTTATTATTTCTAAAATCAGTCTACCGTTCTAAAAAAGAGAAAGCCAAGTTTTATTTTTCTTTTAATATCTTTAGCAATAAAAGTTTCTCAAACTTATCATACTTTAGTAAAATTTTAAATGTCTCATTGCACAAAGAAACTTGAGTTTGGGATTAGAGAAGGTGGACTATGGTATTGTTTTAGTGATCTAAAAGCAATCTGTAGTAATCAAAATAATGTATACATAAAACTAATTCAGACAAGCTTATAGTTATTATCATAAAGTGAGCAGGTTCACATTTTGTAACATGTATTTGAAAGCCTTTGAACAAAAAAAAATGCCATTATCCCTGCAGTATTTTATAATATTTTATTAATATGAATTAATATGTACAAAGAAGTGAAAAGGGGAGATTAGAAGCAGGGTTATAATTTAAGGGCCTTTCCTTTCACCCAACCTCACCTTAAGCAAACTCTAAGACTCTTCACTGGATAGACAGAGCCAATATGCCTATATGTATTCTCCGTATTCTCCTCAACTTTGTACTTTCCATCAGAATTTTGCCATGGAATCACCTCTTCTGTCTAGTTCTATCAACTTTAGGCTTAGTTGGCTATCCTTCTCTTGTGCTTCTTCATTCCTACTTGGGTAGGAATCAATAGTCTTTGCTAGGAGTCAGGAAACAATGGCCTGTGGGACAATCTCATACCACTGTCTGTATTTGTAAGTAAAGTTTCATTGAAACACAGTTATGTTTATTTGTATATAGTAATCTATGGCTGCTTTTATCCTACAGTGGCATAGTTGAGTTGAGACAGAGACAATATGGCCTGCAAAGCCTAAAAGATTTACTTTCTGGCCCTTTACAGAATAAACTTGCTGACTCTTGGTCTGTGAGCTCTTTTATTACCTTTTGCCAATTCCTGCACCTATCAGGTATATTATTGGTGTTGGATATATTTTTGTCAAATTATAAAGGAATATAGATATGGTAAATATGGTAATGAAAAACCCTATCTGTAAAACGAGGCATGCATGGTTTCTAAGATGTGTTCTAGCTTACAGATAGAACGCATAAAAATAAGACTCAACAACTTATTTTTCATCTTTTTGTACTTTTTCCTAACCCCTCCCTAGTTGAATTAATTGCTCTCTTAATGTATATATCGCGATTATAAAACATGTGCATTTTATTATAGGCATATTTATTTATAAATACATTTCAACCACCATGTGAACTCAAAGTCAGAGAATAGTTTTTCAGTTTTCTGCTTATAATTCCTAATGTAAATATGGAAAGGAACTTAATTGTATAGCCCTCAGTAAATATGTATTGCAACTGAACTAAGAGGTTTGTTTTTAAAGAAAATTGATTAAAAAATATTTTTTGGTTATTTTTTTTTTTTTTTTTTTTTTTTTTTTATTTTTTGGTTATTTTAATGTAATGTTCTTTTTAAAAAGTACTGCAAAGAGTAAAAAGTATTTGCTTACTTCATTTTATCTAATGAAAATACCTAATGCATACCTTATGCTATGCATACCATTCTGTAACTCTTTTTTTTTTTTTAACTTAACAGTATACATGGAAGTACTTAATTCTTTTCAGTGGCTGCGTAGTATTTCTAGTATAGCAATATGACAGTATATTTAACTATGCCTCTTGATGTATTTAGGTGTTTATATTGTTTTTGCTGTGATGAACATGCTGGGATGAACATCTTTTACCTCCTTTTTGTATCTAATACTGTATCTGTAGGATAAATTTGAAATTCCAGTTGCTCTTTTAAGTGGTATATGAATTTAAAATTTTTACATACTTTGTCAAAAGACTATAAGTCTTTTGTCAAAGACTAATAAGTCTTTTGTCAAAGACTGATAAGTCTTGTCAAAGACTAATAAGTCTTTGCATACTTATTTCCTTAGATTCTGGCCAATCTTTTGTATTATTTTGATTTTCTCAAGTTACAAAGATGTTTTAATTACTGTTATTATTTTTAAAGTTTTTTATTAATATTTTGTATATATGTTTATTGGCTTATCTTTTCTCCATCATTTGCTTTTCCAGTCTTTTCTCCACTTCTTATTTTGGCTGCCAGTATTTTTCTTAATGATTTGGAAGAGCTTTTGCATATTTCAGAATTAGCAATCTGTCAATTATGTTGCAGCTATTTTCTTAAATAATTATTACCCTTGATTATGTATTTTGCCAAATGTTTTAAATTTTATATAGTCAACATTGTCAGTGTTTTTTCCTTTGTCACTTAGGGGTTTTGTGTCATGTTTTGAAAGTCCTTCAATCAAAGATTATAGAAAATTAACTTCTGCTTTCTTTGATCATTTTATAATTTAACTTTTTCCTGTTTAAAAATACCATTGACTTGGAATTCTTTTGATGTTAGGAAAGGGGTAGAAATTAAATTCTTTTACTTTCAAGTAGCCAGCTTCAGAGAATGTGTTTATATATGGTGAATGTGGAAAGAGATGAAAGTCCGTGATGACTTCCAAATTTTCAGCCTGATTTTTTTCCTTTTGTGATTTTTATTTTTGTAGAAAAAAAAGATGTATTTAAAAATAAAGTGATTCACCATCACAGTATCATAAAATATAAAGTATTTCTATTTTTCACTCTTCTTTGGAAATTTCTGTTATTAATTCTGATTTATAGGAGATGCTTCAGTATCAGTCTCTTACATTTTATTTATTATTTTTTTAAAGATTTATTTATTTAATCATGAGAGACATAGAGTCAGACAGAGGGAGAAGCAGGCTCCCTGCAGGGAAGCCCTTTCCGGGATTCTATCCCCAGACCTGGGCTCACACCCTGAGCCAAAGGCAGATGCTCAACCACTGAGCCACCCAGGCGTCCCCAGTCTCTTACATTTTAATGTTAGTGTGTACCCTGCACATAATGTGTCAGTTGGCTTGACTGTCTCCTTAAAGTTACAGTCGTTAATTATATTGAAATTTAAAAATTATAGCCTAAATTTGTTTAAGAACTTGGTTCCCCTCAACCCCAGATGTTCCTGAATGCTTTTATTGGTTAAGAAAAGACTACTATGAAATGTAAATTTTAAAATAAATGATAAATTTTATTTCCCCCTAGATTTTGGACTGGTTTGTACAGATATGTTTGGCCTTGAAACATGTACATGATCGAAAAATTCTTCATCGAGACATAAAGTCACAGGTATGTTTATTCTGTCACTAGTAACTTCTAAATTGAATAAGAATATTGGGCCAGCATTGTCTTTGCTAAAATTTTTGAACCCAAACCAGTCTGCATGGATTATCTGCTTTCTTCACTGTTCCCCCTTCACTGTAATGCTAGAAATCTTTTTTTATATGCATCATGTGTTAGATCTCCTGCCTATTTCCTATATTCTCCTTTCTCTCAAAATGATGGGGAAAACTCGAAAAATAGATACATGGAAGGTCTATTTTGGGGGGATATTGTATGTCTGAAGATGACCTTATTCCTCTCTCTTACTTTGATGATAATTTGAATGTAAACTTCTAGGTTGAAAGTTTGTTCTCCTACAGAATTTTGAAGATATTGGTCATTTGTCTTTTGTCTTCTGGTGTTACTATTTAGGAATTTAAAGCCCTTGATTTCTTATCCTTGTTTTTTTCTTTGGATGACTTTCTCTCCTCATTGTTCTGAGATTTCTCAGGGTTGTGCTTTGGTGAGGTCCAGTTTTTATCTGAGAATATATATATCCCCTAGAAATGTTCTGGAAATGTTGAGCAATATTTGTTTCTTTTCCTCTTTTTTTTTTTTAATATAGAATATGATTCAGCTTTATTTTTTTTAAAGATTTTATTTATTTATTCATGAGAGAGAGAGAGACAGAGAGACAGAGACACAGGCAGAGGGAGAAGCATGCTCCATGCAAGGAGAGAGAGAGAGAGAGAGAGAGAGAGAGGCAGAGACACAGGCAGAGGGAGAAGCATGCTCCATGCAAGGAGCCCAGCCTGGGACTCAATCTCAAGACTCCAGGATCATGCCCTGGGCCAAAGGCAGGCGCTAAACCACTAAGCCACCCAGGGATCCCTGAGCGATATTTTTTTCAAAAATTATTTCTCTATCACTACCTTCATGGTCTTCTGAATTTTGTTTCTAGACATATATTGGAGCTTCTTAATCTAACCCTAAGTACCTTACTTGTTCTTTGACGTTTTATTTCTGTCTCTTAGTTGCACTCTAGGTGAATTTCTCAGCCAACTTTCCAGTTAACTAAATCCCCTTCTAATTTTGTATAAACTGATACTTACCTATTTACTTTTATTAAAATAGTGACTGTTTTTTCCTAAAATTTCTAAATGGTTTTCTGTATACAACTGTTCTTACTCTGTTTTTGTTTTTGTTTTTTTTAAGATTTTATTTACTAGAAAGAGAGGCTGTAAAATGTGTCTGGTTCAAGTATCCTGAATGATACAGAGTTTAATTCATGTTCCACAAACTCTTGCTTTTACTGTTTGGTAGAGGACTGGAGTTATGTATTTATGAATGCAAATTATTTGGCCAAATTACAGGAAAATTTTAAGGTCAGTTTGTTACAAAACTGTAACAATTTAATTTGGGCTAATTAGAATTTTTGGCAGAGTTTTTTTTGTTTTGTTTTGTTTTGTTTTTGTGATGGAGGGGAAGGCCTGGGTTCATTTTTTTAATGTACTATTGAGATATATTTCAAATATGGTAACATTCACCCACTGAAAATGTACAGTCAGTGATCTTTAGTATTTCACAGAGTTGTAAAACCATCACCATTCTCTAATTCTAGAACATTTTATCACTCCAAAAAGAAACTCTGTACTATTAGCAATCACTTTCCATTCCCTCTGTACCTACACTCTGGAAACCACTAATCTACTTTCTTTCTCAATGGATTTGGCTATTCTGGACATTTATGTAAATGCAATCACATGTGACTTTGTGTATTTTAAATAGATTGTCTTCTGTTGCTGATGAATTGTAATAGTTCGTTATTCTGGATACAAATTCTTTGTCAGCTAAATAATTTGCAGGTATTTTCTCCAGTTTTGTGGGTTATCTGTTAATTTTGATGGTCTTCTTTGAATAAAAGTTTTTATTTTTGGTGAAGTCCACTTTATCTGTTTTCTCTTTTATTTTATTTTTTTGCTTGTGCTTTTGGTGTCACATTTAAGAAACCACTGCCCAGTCCAATGACATGAAGATATATTCCTATATATTCCTTTTTTTTTCCTTTTTTTTAATAAATTAATTTTTATTGGTGTTCAGTTTACCAACATACAGAATAACACCCAGTGCTCATCCTGTCAAGTGTCCCCCTCAGTGCCCGTCACCCATTCCCCCCCAACCCCTGCCCTCCTCCCCTACCACCACCCCTAGTTCGTTTCCCAGAGTTAGGAGTCTTTATGTTCTGTCTCCCTTCCTGATATTTCCCACACATTTCTTCTCCCTTCCCTTATATTCCCTTTCACTATTATTTATATTCCCCAAATGAATGAGAACATACACTGTTTGTCCTTTCCCGATTGACTTACTTCACTCAGCATTATACCCTCCAGTTCCATCCATGTTGAAGCAAATGGTGGGTATTTGTCGTTTCTAATGGCTGAGTAATATTCCATTGTATACATAAACCACATCTTCTTTATCCATTCATCTTTCAATGGACACCGAGGCTCCTTCCACAGTTTGGCTATTGTGGACATTGCTGCTAGAAACATCGGGGTGCAGGGGTCCTGGCGTTTCATTGCATCTGAGTCTTTGGGGTAAATCCCCAACCGTGCAACTGCTGGGTCGTAGGGCAGGTCTATTTTTAACTCTTTGAGGAACCTCCACACAGTTTTCCAGAGTGGCTGCACCAGTTCACATTCCCACCAACAGTGTAAGAGGGTTCCCTTTTCTCCGCATCCTCTCCAACATTTGTTGTTTCCTGCCTTGTTAATTTTCCCCATTCTCACTGGTGGGAGGTGGTATCTCATTGTGGTTTTGATTTGTATTTCCCTGATGGCAAGTGATGCAGAGCATTTTCTCATGTGCATGTTGGCCATGTCCATGTCTTCCTCTGTGAGATTTCTCTTCATGTCTTTTGCCCATTTCATGATTGGATTGTTTGTTTCTTTGGTGTTGAGTGTAATAAGTTCTTTATAGATTTTGGAAACTAGCCCTTTATCTGATATGTCATTTGCAAATATCTTCTCCCATTCTGTAGGTTGTCTTTTAGTTTTGTTGACGGTATCCTTTGCTGTGCAAAAAGCTTCTTATCTTGATGAAGTCCCAATAGTTCATTTTTGCTTTTGTTTCTTTTGCCTTCGTGGATGTATCTTGCAAGAAGTTACTGTGGCCAAGTTCAAAAAGGGTGTTGCCTGTGTTCTCCTCTAGGATTTTGATGGAATCTTGTCTCACATTTAGATCTCTCATCCATTTTGAGTTTATCTTTGCGTATGGTGAAAGAGAGTGGTCCAGTTTCATTCTTCTGCATGTGGATGTCCAATTTTTCCAGCACCATTTATTGAAGAGACTGTCTTTCTTCTGGATAGTCTTTCCTCCTTTATCGAATATTAGTTGACCATAAAGTTCAGGGTCCACTTCTGGATTCTCTATTCTGTTCCATTGATCTATGTGTCTGTTTTTGTGCCAGTACCACACTGTCTTGATGACCACAGCTTTGTAGTACAACCTGAAATCTGGCATTGTGATGCCCCCAGCTATGGTTTTCTTTTTTAAAATTCCCCTGGCTATTCGGGGTCTTTTCTGATTCCACACAAATCTTAAAATAATTTGTTCGAACTCTCTGAAGAAAGTCCATGGTATTTTGATAGGGATTGCATTAAACGTGTAAATTGCCCTGGGTAACATTGACATTTTCACAATAATAATTCTGCCAATCCATGAGCATGGAATATTTTTCCATCTCTTTGTGTCTTACTCAATTTCTTTCAGAAGTGTTCTATAGTTTTTACGGTATAGATCCTTTACCTCTTTGGTTAGGTTTATTCCTAGGTATCTTATGCTTTTGGGTGCAATTGTAAATGGGATTGACTTCTTAATTTCTCTTTCTTCAGTCTCATTGTTAGTGTATAGAAATGCCACTGATTTCTGGGCATTGATTTTGTATCCTGCCACGCTACCAAATTGCTGTATGAGTTCTAGCAATCTTGGGGTGGAGGCTTTTGGGTTTTCTATGTAGAGTATCATGTCATCTGCGAAGAGGGAGAGTTTGACTTCTTCTTTGCCAATTTGAATGCCTTTAATGTCTTTTTGTTGTCTGATTGCTGAGGCTAGGACTTCCAGTACTATGTTGAATAGCAGTGGTGAGAGTGGACATCCCTGTCTTGTTCCTGATCTTAGGGGAAAGGCTCCCAGTGCTTCCCCATTGAGAATGATATTTGCTGTGGGCTTTTCGTAGATGGCTTTTAAGATGTCGAGGAAAGTTCCCTCTATCCCAACGCTCTGAAGTGTTTTGATCAGGAATGGATGCTGTATTTTGTCAAATGCTTTCTCTGCATCTAATGAGAGGATCATATAGTTCTTGGTTTTTCTCTTGCTGATATGATGAATCACATTGATTGTTTTACGAGTGTTGAACCAGCCTTGTGTTCCGGGGATAAATCCTACTTGTTCATGGTGAATAATTTTCTTAATGTGTTGTTGGATCCTATTGGCTAGTATCTTGTTGAGAATTTTTGCATCCATGTTCATCAGGGATATTGGTCTGTAATTCTCCTTTTTGGTGGGGTCTTTGTCTGGTTTTGGAATTAAGGTGATGCTGGCCTCATAGAACGAATTTGGAAGTACTCCATCTCTATCTATCTTTCCAAACAGCTTTAGTAGAATAGGTATGATTTCTTCTTTAAACGTTTGATAGAATTCCCCTGGGAAGCCATCTGGCCCTGGACTTTTTTGTCTTGGGAGGTTTTTGATGACTGCTTCAATTTCCTCCCTGGTTATTGGCCTGTTCAGGTTTTCTCTTGCTTCCTGCTCCAGTTTTGGTAGTTTGTGGCTTTCCAGGAATGCGTCCATTTCTTCTAGATTGCCTAATTTATTGGCGTATAGCTGTTCATAATATGTATTTAAGATCATTTTCCATTTCCTTGGTGGTGGTAGTGATCTCTCCTTTCTCATTCATGATTTTATTAATTTGAGTCTTCTCTCTCTTCTTTTTGATAAGGTTGGCTAATGGTTTATCTATCTTATTAATTCTTTCAAAGAACCAACTCCTGGTTCTGTTGATCTGTTCCACAGTTCTTTTGGTTTCGATTTCATTTAGTTCTGCTCGAATTTTAATTAACTCTCTTCTTCTGCTGGGGGTGGGGTCCATTTACTGCTTTTTCTCTAGTTCCTTTATGTGTAAGGTGAGCTTTTGAATTTGTGTTCTTTCCAGTTTTTGAATGGATGCTTGTATTGCGATGTATTTCCCCCTCAGGACTGCTTTTGCTGCATCCCAAAGATTTTTGTATCTTCATTCTCATTAGTTTCCATGAATCTTTTAATTCTTCCTTAATTTCCTGGTTGACCTTTTCATCTTTTAGCAGGATGGTCCTTAACCTCCACGTGTTTGTGGTCCTTCCAAACTTCTTGTTGTGATTAAGTTCTAATTTTAAGGCATTATGGTCTGAGAATATACAGGGGACTATCTCGATCTTTTGGTATCGGTTCAGACCCAATTTGTGACCCAGTATGTGGTCTATTCTGGAGAAAGTTCCATGTGCACTTGAGAAGAATGTGTATTCAGTTGAGTTTGGATGTAAAGTTCTGTAGATATCTGTGAAATCCATCTGGTCCAGTGTATCATTTAAAGCTCTCGTTTCTTTGGAGATGTTGTGCTTAGAAGACCTATCAAGGGTAGAAAGAGCTAGATTGAAGTCACCAAGTATAAGTGTATTATTATCAAAGTATTTCTTCAGTTTGGTTATTAATTGGTTTAAATATTTGGCAGCTCCCACATTCGGGGCATATATATTGAGGATTGTTAAGTCCTCTTGTTGGATAGATCCTTTGAGTATGAGATAGTGTCCCTCTTCATCTCTCACTATAGTCTTCGGGGTAAATTTTAATTTATCTGATATGAGGATGGCTACCCCTGCTTTCTTTTGAGGACCATTTGAATGGTAAATGGTTCTCCAACCTTTTATTTTCAGGTTGTAGGTGTCCTTCTGTCTATGAGTCTCTTGTAGACAGCAAATAGATGGGTCCTGCTTTTTTATCCAGTCTGAAACCCTGCGCCTTTTGATGGGGTCATTAAGCCCGTTCACGTTCAGAGTTACTATTGACAGATATGAGTTTAGTGTCACCATGATATCTATTCAGTCCTTGTTTTTGTGGATTGTTCCACTGAACTTCTTCTTAAAGGGGAATTTTAAGAGTCCCCCTTAAAATTTCTCGCAGTGCTGGTTGGGAGGTCACATATTCTTTCAGTTCCTGCCTGTCTTGGAAGCTCTTTATCTCTCCTTCCATTTTGAATGAGAGCCTTGCTGGATAAAGTATTCTTGGTTGCATGTTCTTCTCATTTAGGACCCTGAATATATCCTGCCAGCCCTTTCTGGCCTGCCAGGTCTCTGTGGAGAGGTCTGCTGTTACCCTAATACTCCTCCCCATAAAAGTCAGGGATTTCTTGTCTCTTGCTGCTTTAAGGATCTTCTCTTTATCTTTGGAATTTGCAAGCTTCACAATTAAATGTCGAGGTGTTGAACGGTTTTTATTGATTTTAGGGGGGGATCTCTCTTTTTCCTGGATCTGAATGCCTGTTTCCCTTCCCAGATTAGGAAAGTTTTCAGCTAGGATTTGTTCAAATACATATTCTGGCCTTCTGTCCCTTTCGGCGCCCTCGGGAACCCCAATTAAATGTAGGTTTTTCTTCCTCAGGCTGTCGTTTATTTCCCTTAATCTGTCTTCATGGTCTCTTAATTGTCTGTCTCTTTTTTCCTCAGTTTCCCTCTTTGCCATCAACTTGTCTTCTGTGTCACTCACTCGTTCTTCCACCTCATTAAGCCTCGTCGTTAGGACTTCTAGCTTGGATTGCATCTCATTTAATTGATTTTTAATTTCTGCCTGATTGGATCTAAATTCTGCAGTCATGAAGTCTCTTGAGTCCTTTATGCTTTTTTCTAGAGCCACCAGTAGCTGTATAATAGTGCTTCTAAATTGGCTTTCTGACATTGAATTGTAATCCAGATTTTGTAACTCTGTGGGAGATAGGACTGTTTCTGAATCTTTTTTTTGAGGTGAGGTTTTCCTTCTAGTCATTTTGCTCAGTGCAGAGTGGCCAAAAACAAGTTGTATTGGGAAAAGGAAGAAAAGAGAGGGAAGGAAAGAAAAGAGAAAAAGAAAAAAGAGAAAGAAGAAAAAAAGGGAAAAAGGAGAAGAAAAAGAGAAAGAAAAAGAAAGGTAAAAAAGGGGGGAATTCAATCAGAAATCAAAAGAAGCAATCAGAAATCAAAAAGAAAGAGAAAAAAAATAACACAAAACAAAAATAAAAAACAAAAACAAAAAACACGTGGGAGTATCTTCTGATTCTGTATACTTTGAAAAGAAATCAAAAGAAGCAATCAGGATCCCTGGGTGGCGCAGCGGTTTGGCGCCTGCCTTTGGCCCAGGGCGCGATCCTGGAGACCCGGGATCGAATCCCACATCAGGCTCCCAGTGCATGGAGCCTGCTTCTCCCTCTGCCTGTGTCTCTGCCTCTCTCTCTCTCTCTCTGTGACTATCATAAAAAAAAAAAAAAAAAAAAATTAAAAAAAAGAAATGAATTTAAAAAAAAAAAGAAGCAATCAGAAATACTTTGAAAAGAAATCAAAAGAAGCAATCAGAAATACTTTGAAAAGCAATCAAAAGAAGCAATCAGAAATCGAAAGAAAGAAAAAAAACACAAAAAAACACAAAAAATACGTGGGAGTATCTTCTGATATCTTTGAATCAGAAATCAAAAAGAAAGAAAGAAAAAAACCCACACAACAAAACAAACAAAAAACACGGGGGAGTATCTTCTGATTCTGTATACTTTGAGTCCCTTGACTTCCCCTGGAACTGGTCCGTCTAGCTGGTCCTCTGGGGGAGGGGCCTGCTGTGCTGATTCTCAGGTGTTACCACTTGGGGGAGCTGCTCTGCCCCTGCCTGGTGCAGGGCTCAGTGGGGGTTGTTCACCCCGTGAGGCCCCAGGAGGAACAGCCACAGTGGCGGGGGGAAACTCTGGAAACCTGGATTCAGCTCCCGCAGTGACTCCGGGGCTCTCCGTCTGCAGGGCCTGGAGGCTCCGGGCGGGGCCGCTGATCTGCTCAGCTGGGGCAGGAGCGTCCTCGCTGTCCTGGGCTCTCCCGGCCTCTGCCTGCCCCGGGGGAGGCCGGATCCCGGGCTGTGTCCCGGCGCCCTGTGCTCCGGAGCTTGCGCTGTTGGATTCGCGCTCCCGGCCGCGCAGCCGCCTCCGCGGAGCCGCCGTCCGAGTTCCTCCGAGCAGCTCCCGGAGCCGCGCCGCCCCCTCCGCGGAGCCGCCGCCCGAGTCTCTCCAAGCTGCTCCTGGAGCCGCGCAGCCCCCTCCGTGCAGAGCTTCTTCCTCTGCTGGAGCCGCCGCCGCCGCGCTGCTCCCGGAGCCGCGCAGCCCCCTCCGCGGAGCTGCCGCCCGAGGCCCCCCCCCCCCCCCCCCCCCCCCCCGAGCTGCTCCGGGTCCGGGTCCCGCCGTGTGCGCTGCAGCCCTTAGGGAGCTTGGGGCACTCTCCTGCGTGCGCCGCAGGTGTCTGTTAATGTCCCAGGGAGCCCGAGGGCATCCCCGCTCTCCTGGGTCCTGCTCTAACTCCCTGCGAGCCCCTTTCCGCCCGGGAAGGTTGGTGCAGCTCCTGCTTCTCCGGGCCGGGGCTCTCCTGTCCTGGGGACACTTGCCCAGGCCACAGCCCGGCTCCTCGGGGGGGCCCCTCCCCCTTGGAGGCCTTTTGTTTATTTCTTTTTCCCCATCTTCCTACCTTGATAGAAGCGCGAACTCTTCCACTGTAGCGTTCCAGCTGGTCTCTCTTTAAATCTCAGGCCGAATTCGTCGATTTTCAGGATGATTTGAAGGTTATCTAGGTAATTTGGTGGGGACAGGTGATTTGGGGACCCTACTCTTCCGCCATCTTGCCCCTCCTCCTTAGGGTCACTGAACTTCCTATATATTCCTTCAGGAGTCCTATAGTTCTAGTTTCTATACTTAAGAACCCATTTTGAATTAATTTTTGTGTATAGTATGTGATAGGGATCTACATTCTTTTGTATGTGTATATCCAGTTATTGCAGCGTTTTTGTAAACTAGATTCACTTTAAAGGAAATAGTTGTCAACTCAGAACTGGACTGTAACAGTACTTCTAATTTTTTCATCTCTTTAACAGAATATATTTTTAACTAAAGATGGGACAGTACAACTGGGAGATTTTGGAATCGCTAGAGTACTTAATAGGTAACATATCAGTTTTAAACTTTGTTTTGACGTAATGTCCATGATGGTACATGTGTGATAATTTTGAATATCTTTTAGTATATTAAGCTTGTCTAATAATTCCCTTTTTGTTCTAGTACTGTGGAGCTGGCTAGAACTTGCATAGGCACCCCATACTACTTGTCACCTGAAATTTGTGAAAACAAACCTTACAACAATAAAAGGTATTTAAAATGATATTCATTACATATATTTCCTTTAAATTTTCCTGTTAAATTTACTAACCTCCAGAATATTAATCTAAAGTCATTAATACACATACATATATGTAAATATATACCATACACCCATATAATGAGGATTACAAAAGTTATTTTACTATCTTACTAAAGGAACTTTAGAAAATTTCACTTTATTATTTATTTATTTGTTTGTTGATTTATTTAAGTAATCTCTCTTCCCCATGTGGGACTTGAACTCATGACCTCAAGATCAAAAGTTGCATGCTTTTCTGACTGAGCCAGCCAGGCACTAGAAAAGTTTGACTTTATTATTTAAATTATTAGAGTACTTTTGGTCTTTGTAATAATCACTTCCTATCGCGTTATAAGAGTTAATATTTATTGAACACTTACTATATGCCAGGCACTGTTTGAATGCTTCCTATGTGTTCACTCCTTTAATCTTTATAATAACCTGTGAATTGTAGGTATTCATTATTGTTTCTTTCCCTTGTAAGAAAGCCAAATAGAGAGGGGTAAATCAACTTGAAAGTAAGTCCCAGGTGTCTGGATCCCAAGCCCAAATCCCTAATAATTGAATTGTACTGTAGCTAACAGATTGTGTCAGGTGAGTGGGATGAGGAATTCTACTGAATTCCATTTACCCTTTATTTTCTCTCTTTCTAATTAAAATATCCTAGCCAAGAAATGTTGATCTTAAATTTGAAAGCACCCACTGGAGCTAAAAGGAAGAAAGTCATAGCTTTTTTTGAGAGTGGGAAGGAAGTTGTATTTAAAACCTGAGCAGTTGAGGCAGAGAATATCATCCTCTTGTGTAGGATGTGTATTTTTTTAGGTTTATTTATTTGAGAGAGAGTGAGAGAGAGAGAAAGCTCGCACGCACACATGAGCACGTAAGCCCGTGAGCACGTGTCTGCGCCTGTAAGCAGGGGGAGGGGCAGCGGGAGAGGGATAATGAGAATCCCAAGCAGCCTGCCTGCTGAGCATGGGCCCAACTCAGGGCTCCATCCCAGGAAGCAGAGGTCATGACCTGAGCCAAAACCAAGAGTTGGATGCTCAACCTGCTGAGTCACCGAGGCACACCCCTGCCCCCTCCAAGCAATGTACTTTCTAAATGATTTTAAATTGCAATGATCATGGACACCTGAATGGTTCAGTGGTTGAGTATCTGCCTTTGACTCTGGTCTTGATCCCGGGGTCCTGGGATCGAGTTCTGCATCAGGCTCCCCGCCTAGAGCCTGTTTTTCCTTTGCCTGTGTTTCTGCCTTTCTTGCTCTCTGTCGTTCATGAATAAATAAATACAATCTTAAAATAAATAAGCAAATTACAGTGATCAATCTAGTTCATGGAATGTATTAGTAGATATTCTTAAGAGGAGTAGCATTTTTTTGAGCTAAACTAATTTTACATTTTAATGCTATTTTTGTTTCTAATGGTTAAGTCAACTATGAAAAAATCAGTCTTTAGGAATGGATTTAATCACCCTTTGGAGAATTTTATATAAAATTAATTTTGTGGGGAACATGGTTTAAAAAGGTCATGGATAACCATCGTCAATACTAAATAAGTATTAAACTTAATTGCATTTACTTTTCTTACAAGTTGAATCTTGAAACTAAATAGATTTTGGGGGTTAAAGGGTTTATATTTGTAGTTTTTCATGAGTTTGGTTGAAGATAACCTTGAGATTTCAATAATGGATTTTATTCTTTTCCAAGAAGTTCAACTTTGGGGATCGGTGGTTTTTGTTGATTACTACCACTGTATCTCTGAACTATGTATCTTTTATTTTTTTCTTTTAAAAATGGAAATAGTATTTTTTTAATTATATAAATATGTTTAAGATAAAAGAGAAGAACTGTAAAGAAGATAGTATAAGTCCTTAAAGTAAGATCGAATAATTAACATATTTACCTTACATAATATTTTAGTAGGCTGACATCAGCTTATTTCAGATTTAATTTTAGTAAATTAATATTTTCTTGTTCGTCATTAAACCAGTTTTGTTTTTATAATACTCTTTATTTTTTTGTATATTTTTTTTATTGAGTTCGATTTGCCAACATATAGCATAACACCCAGTGCTCGTCCTGTCAAGTGCCCCCATCAGTGCCTGTCACTGAGTCACCCCAACCCCCTGCCCACCTCCCTTTCCCCTACCCCTAGTTTGTTTCCCAGAGTTAGGTATCTCTCATGTTCTGTCACCCTCACTAATATTTCCCACTCATTTTCTCTCCTTTCCCCTTTGTTCCCTTTCACTATTTTTTATATTCCCCAAATGAATGAGACCATATAATATTTGTCCTTCTCTGATTGACTTATTTCACTCAGCATAATACCCTCCAGTTACATCCACGTTAAAACAAATGGTGGGTATTTGTTGTTTCTAATGGTTGAGTAATATTCCATTGTATACATATACCACATCTTCTTTATCCATTCATCTTTCGATGGACACCAAGGCTCCTTCCATAGTTTGGCTATTGTAGACATTGCTGCTATAAAATTTGGGGGAAGGTGCCCTGCTGTTTCACTGCATCTGTATCTTTGGGGTAAATCCACAGCAGTGCAATTGCTGGGTCGTAGGGCAGATCTATTTTTAACTCTTTGAGGAACCTCCACACAACTTTCCAGAGTGGCTGTACCAGTTCACATTCCCACCAACAGTGCAAGAGGGCTCCCCTTTCTCCACATCCTCTCCAACATTTGTTTTTTCCTGTCTTGTAAATTTTCCCCATTCTCAATGGGGTGAGGTGGTATCTCATTGTGGTTTTGATTTGCATTTCCCTGATGGCAAGTGATGCAGAGCATTTTCTCATGTGCTTGTTGGCCATGTGTATGTCTTCTTTGGTGAAATGTCTGTTCTTGTCTTTTGTCCATTTCATGATTGGATTGTTTGTTTCTTGGGTGTTGAGTCTGATAAGTTCTTTATACATCTTGGATACTAGCCCTTTTTTTTTGTACTTCATTTGCAAATATCTTCTCTCATTCTTTAGATTGTCTCTTAGTTTTGTTGACTTTTTCTTTTGCTGTGCAGAAGCTTTTTATCTTAACTAAGTCCCAATAATTCATTTTTGGTTTTGTTTCCCTTCCCTTCATAGATGTATCTTGCAAGAAGTTACTGTGGCCAAGTTCAAAAAGGGTGTTGCCTGTGTTCCCCTCTAGGATTTTGATGGATTTTTTTCCCACATTTAGATCTTTCATCCATTTTGAGTTTAACTTTGTGTATGGGATAAGAGAATGGTCTAGTTTCATTCTTCTGCACGTGGCTGTCCAATTTTCCCAGCACAATTTATTGAAGAGACTGTCCTTTTTCCGGTGCATAGTCTTTCCTGCTTTGTCGAATATTAGTTGGCCATAGAGTTGTTGAAGGTCCACTTCTGGATTCTATATTCTGTTCCATTGATCTGTGTGTCTGTTTTTGTGCCAGTACCATACTCTCTTGATCACAGTTTTGTAGTACAACTTGAAATCTGGCATTGTGATGCTCCCGGCTCTGGTTTTCTTTTTCAATATTCCCCTGGCTATTTGGGGTCTTTTCTGATGCCACACAAATCTTAAGATGATTTGTTTCAACTCTGTAAAGAAAGTCCATGGTATTTTGATAGGGATTGCATTAAATGTGTAAATTGTCCTGGGTAGCATTGACATTTTTGCAATATTATTTCTCCAATCCATGAGCATGGAATATTTTTGCATCTCTTTATGTCTTCCTCAGTTTCTTTCAGAAGTGTTCTGTAGTTTTTAGGGTATAGATTCTTTACCTCTTTGGTTAGGTTTATTCCTAGGTATCTTATACTTTTGGGTGCAATTATAAATGGGATTGACTCCTTAGTTTCTCTTTCTTCAGTCTCATTGTTAGTGTATAGAAATGCCACTGACTTCTGGGCTTTGTATCCTGCCACACTGCCGAATTGCTGTATGAGTTCTAGCAATCTTGGGGTGGAGTCTTTTGGGTTTTCTATATACAGTATCATGTCATCTACAAGAGGGAGAGTTTGACTTCTTTTTTGCCAATTTTTTTGAATGCCTTTTATTTCTTTTTGTTGTCTGATTGCTGAGGCTAGGACTTCTAGTCTTGTATTGAATAGCAGTGGTGAGAGTGGACATCCCTGTCGTGTTCCTGATTTTAGGGGAAATGCTCTCAATGTTACCCCATTGAGAATGATATTTGCTGTGGGCTTTTTGTAGATGGCTTTTAAGATGCTGAGGAATGTTCCTTCTGTCCCTACACTCAGAAGAGTTTTGATCAGGAATGGATGCTGTATCTTGTCAAATGCTTTCTTTGCATCTATTGAGAGGATCATATGGTTCTTGTTTTTTTCGT
This sequence comes from Vulpes vulpes, assembly GCF_048418805.1. Lineage (NCBI taxonomy): Eukaryota > Metazoa > Chordata > Mammalia > Carnivora > Canidae > Vulpes > Vulpes vulpes. Next base: position 31,304,499 of record NC_132788.1, read on the forward strand.
TGTTGATATCTATCACATTGACTGCTTTATGAGTGTTGAACCAGCCTTGTATCCCTGGGATATATCCCACTTGGTCATGGTGAATAATCTTCTTAATGTACTGTTGGATCCTATTGGCTAGTATCTTGTTGAGAATTTTTGCATTGATTTTCATCAGGGAGATTGGTCTATAATTCTCCTTTTTGGTGGGGTCTTTGTCTGGTTTTGGAATTAAGGTGATGCTGGCCTCATAGAATGAGTTTCGAAGTACTCCATCCCTTTCTATCTTTCAGAACTGGTTTAGTAGAATAGGTATTGTTTCTTCTTTAAACATTTGAGAGAATTCCCCTGGGAAGCCATCTGGCCCTGGATTTTTGTGTCTTGGGAGGTTTTTGATGACTGCTTCAATTTCCTCCTTGGTTATTGGCCTATTCAGGTTTTCTGTTTCTTCCTGTTCCAGTTTTGGTAGTTTGTGGTTTTCCAGAAATTTGTCCATTTCTTGTAGATTGCCTAATTTATTGGTGTATAGCTGTTCAGAATATGTTTTTAAAATTGTATTTCCTTGGTATTGATTGTGATCTCTCCTCTTTCATTCATGATTTAATTAGTCTTTTCTCTTTTGTTTTGAATAAAGCTGGCTAATGGTTTATCTATCTTATGAATTCTTTCAAAGAACTGACTCCTGGTTTCTATTTCATTGGGTTCTGCTCAAATCTTTATTAACTCTCTTCTGTTTGATGTAGGTTTTATTTGCTGTTCTTTCTCCAGTTCCTTTAGGTACAAGGTTATCTTTTGTATTTGAGTTTTTTCCAATTTTTTGAGGGATGCTTGTATTGTGATGTGTTTGCCTCTCAGGACTGCTTTTGCTGTATCCCAAAGATTTTGAACGGTTGTATCTTCATTCTCATTAGTTTCCATGGATCTTTTTAATTCTTCTCTAATTTCTTGGTTGACCTTTTCATCTTTTACCAGGATGCTCTTTAACCTCCTGAGTTTCTTCCAAATTTCTTCTTGTGATTGAGTTCAAGTTTCAAAGCATTATGGTCTGAAAATATGCAGGGGACAATTCCAGTCTTTTGGTATTGGTTGAGATTTGATTGTGACCCAGTATGTGATCTATTCTGGAGAAAGTTCCATGTGCACTTGAGAAGAATGTGTATTCAGTAGTGTTTGGATGTAAAGTTCTATAAATATCTGTGAAATCCATATGGTCCAGCTTTTCATTTAAAGCTCTTGTTTCTTTGGAGGTGTTGTGCTTAGAACATCTGTCATTTGCAGAAAGCTCCATGTTGAAATCTCCCAGTATTAGTGTATTATTATCTAAGTATGTCTTTACTTTGGTTATTAATTGATAAACTTGGCAGCTCCCACATTAGGGGCATAAATATTCATGATTGTTAGGTCCTCTTATTGGATAGATGGATAGATCCTTGAAGTATGATATAGTGTCCCTCTTCATCTCTTACTTACAGTCTTTGGGATAAACTTTAATTGATCTGATATGAGGTGGCTACCCCTGCTTTCTTTTGAGGACCATTTGAATGGTAAACGGCTCTCCAACCTTTCATTTTCAGGCTGGAGGTGTCCTTAGGTCTAAAATGAGGCTCTTGTAGACAGCAAATAGATGCATCTTGCTTTTTTATCCAGTCTGAAACCTTGTGTCTTTTGATGGAATCATTTAGCCCATTCACGTTCAGATTTACTCTTGAAAGATATGAATTTAGTGTCATCATAATACCTATTCAGTCCCTGTTTTTGTGGATTATTTCTTTGGGCATCCTCCTTGTTTACAGAGCCCCCCTTAATATTTCTTGCAGAGCTGGTTTGGTGGTCACATATTCTTTCAGTTTCTGCCTATCTTGGAAGCTCTCTGTCTCTCCTCCTATTCTGAATGAGAGCCTTGCTAGTTAAAGTATTCTTGGCTGCATGTTCTTCTCAATTAGGACCTGAATATATCCTGCCAGCCCTTTCTGGCCTGCCAGGTCTCTGTGGAGAGGTCTGCTGTTAATCTAATATTTCTCCTCATATAAGTTAGGGATATCTTGTCTCTTGCTGCTTTAAAGATTTTCTCTTTATCTTTGGAATTCGCAAGTTTCACTATTAAATGTCAGGGTTGAACGGTTTTTATTGATTTTAGGAGGGGATCTCTCTGTCTCCTGGATCTGAATGCCTGTTTCTCTCCCCAAATTAGGGAATTTCTCAGCTATGATTTGTTCAAATATGCTTTCTGGTCCTCTGTCCCTTTTGGCACCCTCCGGAACTCCAATTAAACTTAGATTTTTCCTTCTGAGGCTTTCATTTATTTCCTTTAACCTTTCCTCATGATCTTTTAATTGTTTTTTTCTTCTTCCTCAGCTTCCTTCCTTGCCATCAACTTGTCTTCTATGTCACTCACTTGTTCTTCTACCTCATTAACCCTCGTCATTAGGACCTCCAGTTTTGATTGCATCTCATTTAATTGATTTTTTAATTTCGGCCTGATTTGGTCTAAATTCTACAGTCATGAAGCCTCTTGAATCCTTTATGCTTTTTTCCAGAGCCACCAGTAGCTTTATAATTGTGCTCCTGAATTGGCTTTCTGACAGCAAATTGTAGCCCAAATTCTGTACTCTGTGGCAGAGAGTCTGTTTCGGATTCTTTTGTGGTGAGCTCTTTCTAGTCATTTTGCTCAGTGTAGAGTGTCTAAAAACAAGTTGTACTTGTTAGAAGCACAAACTCTTCTCTTTGTAGCTAGCGTTCCAGCTGTTCTCTCTTTAAATCTCAGGTCGAATTCATAGGTTTTTCAGGATGATTTGAAAGTTACCTAGGTAAGTTGGTGGGGCCAGGTGACTTGGGGATCCTACTCCTTTGCTATCTTGCCCTGCCCCCTCTATAATACTCTTTAAAGTTATAATATTTTGTAATTGAATAAAACAACAATGAATATTCATGGAATTTGCTGATTTTGTTGTTTTAAAGATTACATTTCTTTAATAAAACTTTAATTCCTTGGGCAACTGCTGTTTTTCTAATCTGGGATAAAGGATATATTTTATGGAACATATATTTTTGAAAAGCATTTTCATGCTCCTTTTGTTTCCTTTAAATGAAAAAAATTTTTAAGTAAACTCTGATACTTAGAGAAAATTTCTCTTTTTTCCCTTTCTAGTGATATTTGGGCTCTGGGGTGTGTCCTATATGAGATGTGCACACTTAAACATGCAGTAAGTAGAAGTTTCAGAAATATTTTAAAAATTATGTCCTGAAGTACGTGTAATATTTCTGTTATTTAAAAATCATATGGTATCTTTCAGATCACCCTCTTGTATTAGAAATTCTGTCAGTTTTTAAAGTTCTCATCTTTTCTCAAGTATAAATTTAAATTGATTTTCCCATAACATATATGCATATATTACATACATACATTATATACTTGTTATTATAATACATATGTCATATTTTTTTCCAGGAATTTTTTAAGATTTATTTATTTTTAGGAGACAGAATCTCCAGCAGACTCCCTGCTCATTGAAGAACTGGAATGGGGACTCAGTCCCATGATCTGAGTCATGACCTAAGCCGAAATCAAGAATTGGACGGTTAACCAACTGAGCCAGCAAGGCATCCCCCCAGAAAATTATTTCTAATGACAAAAATAAACTTGCTATCTTTTTAATGTTACATTTACATGTGAATTTGATATTTTAACTTAACAATTTTTGTTTCATCTTAGCAATTTTTCTCAAAACACCCAGAGTATTTGGATTGAATTCTATTTGAGTTTGGAATTGAAATTAAAGAATATTTTTCAACATATTTATCAAGGGATTTTATCAGTTCAAATACCCTTTAATTAAAACTTTAATTTTGGGGCAGATGGATAGCTGAATTGGTTAGATGTCCAACTCTTGATTTCAACTCAGGTCATGATCTTAGCATGGTGATTGAAGTATGATCCAGCCCCGTGTTGGGCTCCATGCTCAGCAGGGAGCCTTCTTCCCCCATTTGAGCATGCTTAAATATGTGTGCAGTCTCTCTCTCTCAAATAAATCTTTAAAGAAAATTTTTTTTATTTGAGACTTTGTTGAGCTGGCACATAATACATCCAAAAGGGGCAGTTTTTGTCTTAAAGTTGGATTTTAATCCCTTTCCATTTCAAAATTTTACTTTTTAAAAATCCTCTCTTGAGGGTGCCTGAGTGTCCCAGTCAGTTAAGCATCTGACTCTTGATTTCAGCTCAGGTCATGATCTCGGGAGGGTAAGATAGAGCCCTTCAATGAAGGGCTCCTTGATGGGCATGAGCCTGCTTGAGATTCTCTCTCTGTCTCCCTTTGCACAGACTCCTGCCATGTGCCTATATGTTGGCTTGCTCTCTTTAACAACAACAAAAAATGCCGTATTAAACAATAATGTATTTTTATTACAGAAAACTTAAGAAAATAGATAAAAATATAAAGAAGTGAATGAGTACCAAAAGCATTTCTTCCAATTGCTGATGAGTACCTGTAATATTTTGTGTCCTTCCAGGCTTTCTTCTAGATTGATTTGTGAAGTGAGGGTTTTGGGGGCAGCCCTGGTATCTTAGTGGTTTAGTGCCGCCTTCAGCCCAGGCGTGATCCTGGAGACTCAGGATTGAGTCCCACATCGGGCTCCCTGCATGGAGCCTGCTTCTCCCTCTGCCTGTGTCTCTGCCTCTCTCTCTCTCTCTGTGTCTCTCATGAATAAATAAACAAAATCTTAAAAAAAAAAAAAGAAATGAGTGTTTTTTCCTCTCTGCAGTTTATTTATATTGTATAAGTTGTGCTACAGACTGTTTTTATTGCTTCATATTATTTGGGGGTTATTTTTTCTTTGTTGTGTTTTTTTCTTGGCTGCATTCTCGTTTTCTGTATTGCCTTACAAGAGTGTAGATTGCCAAAGTTGCGTTTTTTTTTTTTTTAATTTATTTATGATAGTCACACACAGAGAGAGAGAGAGAGGCAGAGACACAGGCAGAGGGAGAAGCAGGTTCCGTGCACCAGGAGCCCAACGTGGGATTCGATCCCGGGTCTCCAGGATCGCGCCCTGGGTGAAAGTCAGGCGCCAAACTGCTGCACCACCCAGGGATCCCCAGTTGTTTTTTTTTTTTAAAGATTTTATTTATTTATTCATGATAGTCACACACAGAGAGAGAGAGAGAGAGGCAGCGACACAGGCAGAGGGAGAAGCAGGCTCCATGCAGGCAGCCCGACGTGGGATTCGATCCCGGGTCTCCAGGATCGCGCCCCGGGCCAAAGGCAGGCGCCAAACCGCTGCGCTACCCAGGGATCCCTAGATTGCCAAAGTTATGTGCAATGGATTATTAGATTTTCAGATTATTTTAAGAAATTGGTCAGTTTTTTGACATAGTTATTTTAGGACTAAGTCAGTGTATTTTCTTTCATTTTTTTCATCTATGTTCTGTTATGATTGCTTCTGGATTTTGGAATTATTTACTCTTAAGTAGACACATGAAAATAAGTAATTCACTAACCTTTATGAAAAGTTTGTCAGCTGAGAGACCATGAAAAATTGTTGTAGTGAAGGTAATCTATAATTATGCATTTAGAATTCCATCCTAGGTACTTGGATATTTTTAGACTACTGAATTGTAGTCAGACTTTAATATGCTGAATAATCATATTTTAAATGTCTAGGAAAGTTCAAGTCTTAGCAGAACATTTTTGTGCTTGGTATAATCACCAATACTTAATTTACAGCATGTTTTGTTAATGTGTATATTAAGAACATGTTGACAGTGTAGAACCTGTTCTATACTATTTTAGCAGAGATGTCAAAAGCTTAATTTTATTTACTTTCAAAATGAAATCTTTAGATTTTAAACTGCCCTATGGCCGTTGGTCTTTCTTTCTTTCTTTCTTTCTTTCTTTCTTTCTTTCTTTCTTTCTTTCTTTCTTTCTTTTTTAAAGATTTTATTTATTCATGAGAGACACAGGGAGAGAGGCAGAGACACAGGCAGAGGGAGAAGCAGGCTCCATGCATGGAGCCCAACATGGGCCTCGATCCCGGGACTCCAGAATCACGCCCCCCGGCCCGAAGGCAGGCACTAAACCGCTGAGACACCCAGGGATCTCCGGTCTTCTCTTTTTTTTTTTTTAATTTTTTTTATTTATTTGTGATAGTCACACACAGAGAGAGAGAGAGAGAGGCAGAGACACAGGCAGAGGGAGAAGCAGGCTCCATGCACCGGGAGCCCGACGTGGGATTCGATCCCCGGTCTCCAGGATCGCGCCCTGGGCCAAAGGCAGGCGCTAAACTGCTGCGCCACCCAGGGATCCCCGGTCTTCTCTTTTTTAACTTCAGTTAGAGTTTATGTTGTGTTACTCCTAAAATATACTATTCCCATTGATATGACTTACATTCCCCTTTGGAATATTTGCCACATTGCTTCATGTGTGGCTTTTGGGAACATCACACACTTAAAAATAATAATGAGCAGTGTTTAAAAGAAAAGAAATTAATACCTTCTTTTTTTTCCTCTAAGATTTATTTATTGGAGAGGGATAGGGCCCATGTGTACAAGTTGGGTGAGGGGACAGAGGGAGAGAATCTCAGGCAGACTCCCTACTGAACTTGGAGCCTGATGCAGGACTTTATCTCACAACCCATGAGATCATGACCTGAGCCAAAATCAAGAGTCAGACACGTAACCTTCTGAGCCACCCAAGTGCTCTAATACTTTCATTCATTATATTTTTCCCAGGTACTTTTTGTTTTGTGGTCTTGTTCATTTACTGCAACAGGGGCATAGGTAGGCAGGTCTTAAGTGAAGACTACAAGATTTGTTTTCATCTTTATTATTATTATGTTCTTATAAAATCCTTAATATCTTTATTCCATCTTGCAGTGTTTTGAATAAATAAAAATCTTAGAGTAAGTTATAATGTTTTATGAGGACTGATATTCTCTTAAATATGTTTATTTATAAACAAGTGAACTTTGTTCTGAAGAAATATGCTAAAAAAGGAACATATGCTGACTAAAATATTTGTAAGAGGATTGTATTTCTGTTCTATAGGAAAAGGACTATTTCTCATTGTTTATTCCTATTTTCAATTTATGTGTGTTTCATATATGTTAATTTATTTTCTGGATTTTAGTTCGAAGCTGGCAATATGAAAAACCTGGTACTGAAGATAATATCTGGATCTTTTCCACCTGTATCTTTACATTATTCTTATGATCTCCGCAATTTACTCTCTCAGTTATTTAAAAGAAATCCTAGGGATAGACCATCAGTCAACTCCATATTGGAGAAAGGTTTTATAGCCAAACGCATTGAAAAGTTTCTCTCACCTCAGGTATGTTTGTTGTTTGTTTTTTTTTTTTTTTAACTTTAGAACAGTAGGGTTATGATGCTTAACTAGGACATAACCTATGTTTTGAGGAGAGCACGTCACAATTCTGGGAGAATTAGATGCTTTTTTTCAGATGACACTGGAGTCACCTTTCTTTCCATTCTCATATTTTTCCTCTTTGGATTTGTGTTCTGGTTGTGAATCTATAGGAGGGAAAACATTCCTCCTGTGTTTTAACACTTACTGAATTTCTTATCCTTCTGATCACTAAATGTGTGGTAGTTTTTCCCACACCAAGGACTTCTGCAACACAGCTGGGTGTCCTACAGTTTAGTTCAGTTCTGGCACTACCTGGAAATATAGATCATAAGATCCCAAAATCAGATGAAGGAGTGCATAGGGCAAGGTCTGAAAGAGTCTTGGGTACAGGAGCTTCTGTTCCAGTGAAACTGGGATGTGTTAGCCTTCTGGCATGTTTACCAACACAGTCCAGTCCTGTTCTTCAATATTTTATGGCAGCTTTCTTATGTAGACACGATTGATTAAATCATTGGCTCTTAGTGTTTGACTAATCACTAGTCCCTTTCCTCTCGAGGGGAGTAGTGAAGCTGAAAGTTCCAGCCCTCTAATCGTGTGGTAGATTTCCTTGGCAATCAGCTTCCATCCATAGGGGCTTTCTAGATATCACTTTATTAACATAAATTCAGGGGTAGTTGAAAGAGATTTCGGAATAAGAAAAGACACCTTTATTCTCATACCATTTAGTTACTTTAAGGGTTTTAGGAGCTGTGTTTGCCAGGAACTGGCATCAAATATGTATTTCTTATTCTAAATCACAATATCAGAAAATCATTCCTTTGTCTTCGTTTTCTTTTGTTTTGCTTTCCAATTTTTTTTTTATCATGGTAAAATATCACAACATAAAATATTCATCTTAGCCATTTTTGAGTGTGCAATTCAGTGATATTAAATAGATTTTCACTGCTGTGCAGTTAATACCAGCATTCATCTTTACAACTCTTCATCTTGTAAAACAAACTCAGTCCCCTTAACCAGTTACTGCCTGTTCCTTCTGTCACAACTCCTGGCATTCACCTCTCTACTTTCTGTCTTGGGTTTCTAACTGTAAAATTATGATTTAAAAAATAATTAAATTCAATATAGTTAACACACACAGGGTTATGTTAGTTTCATGTGTACAATATAGTGATTCAATGATTCTGTACAGTCATGCTTATCAAGGTAAGTGTACTTTTAATTCCCTTTACCTATTCCACCCATCCCCCTACTCACCTCCCCTTTGGTAACCATCTCGAGTTGTAAAATTATTAAACATTTCTGTGCCTCACTGACAGGTAAACACAATGGCATTATAAATATATCATCAGGTGATTATAAGAATTAAATAGAAAGTGATAATGTACATAAAGTGCTTAATGTCTAGCATGTAATAAGTGCTCAATATATTCAGTATACATTAGATATTATTGATGTGTCATTTTATTATACTAATATGTGTATGTTAGTATCTTAAGGTTTGGCAATTATTGGAAGTTTTGTGGGCATTTATATGTATAACAGATTGTTGATATAAAATTTTTCCTCTAGTACTCACATGTATAATAAATATTTGTTGAGTTGAACTGAATTTTACTTTGACCAGATTTACTAAAAAATTATATCAAATCATTTCTACAAGTTTTTGATACAAGTGTGATCACTTGAAACTGGAATTATTTATTACATATTCTGTATGGCCTTTGTTAATTTAAATGATCACTGTTAAACTCCTCTGTAAATCATCCATCTAACAAAGTCATAGTTTTATTACTTTTATATGCTCATGGGCTAAGAGGGACATGTCATATATTCTCTGACTTAATCGAATATCTGCAAACAATATTCAGAATACAGAGATGTGGATTTAACTGTTACTACCAGGAGAACACAAAATTAGTTCGCAAAAAGCCAAGTAAAATGTATAGATTGAAGGTTAATTATATAGGACATAGCAAGAATCTCTGAAACATAGGTGTCTTATAAGACTCCTTTGTTAGAAGTAACATTTTCAAGGACAGATTTATGATGCAATATACTATTGTTTTTTGGCAACCACTGGCGATTCACTGAATCTTGCTGAGGCCCCCTCCCCCAAAAAACCGTAGTTAGGACATACGGTTTCAAGGTTGAAGCACTGGAATTCAGCGAGCCAGCAATGAAAGAAAATGTTCAAGCCTCATGTATCAAAATTTATTATATGCAAAGAAAAAAGGACAAATTATTAACAAGTGGAATATTTAGTATGTTTTAGTATATGAATAGCTCTTTGTTGCTATTTAGACATCACCTAGATTTCATTTTTATGAAAATCTCTTCTTTGGTTCCTAAGTTTTATTTTCTGCTATATATCACTTATTCAGTATTCTAGTGAGAAAGTTTATAATACATTTTTAAAGGCTTTAACTTTGAAACAATTTGTGAGCTTTACTGTATAACATATGAACTACTATAATGTTCTGTAGGTTTTTAAAAAAATCTCTTCTTCCTAAATTCTGTCAGCCAGAGCTTAATAGAGCTTAATTTGCAATCTTACACACCTTGAAGGAAGCTTGACAAATCATGGATAAGCTCTGATTTCTTAGGAATATAGGTGCTGTCCAATAGTAGTGCTTTCTATGATGTGAAGTGTTTTATATCTGCATTGCCCAGCATTGTAGCCACTAGCCACTTGTGGTTATTGAATACTTAAAATGTGCCTAGTGTGACCAAAGGGCTGAATTCTAAGTTAAATTTACCTAAAATTTTCATCAAAATAACTACATATGGATGGCAACTATATTGGACAACACAGCATAGAGATTTCAGAATCTTCTTGGATTCTTTATGCCCCATCTCTTAGTTCATATTTGCATTCACACAAAAAAGAAAGACTCACATTCAAACAATGACAGAAACTATCTAGTTTGGGGCACGTTGGAGTTCATAAAGCACCCATTTTCTTCCATGCAAAAGAAAGGGAAAACATGCAAGTGTTTAGAAGAGAAAATATACTCTGCTCAGAATTGCCTGTGAACCACACCTTCACTTAATTTATTTTTTGGTGCAGTGGTTTTCAAGCTTTAGCATACATTAAAAAAAAAAACAACACTTGGAAGGCATTGCTGGGTCCTATCACTACAATTTCTATTTTAGTGATTCTGAGGTGGGAGCCTGACAATTTCCACATTTAATATGTCCCTGGTGATGCTGATTCTGCCAGTAGGAGACTTGAAAACTGCTTTTTGGGGGACCCTTAAGGGGACAAATGACCATCTCAGTCATGGTTTTTTGCCTGTTGGAGCTTCTGTTCCACTGCTACTGTGTGAATATTCTCTCCAGCAGGCCTCATTTCTCTTGAAAAAAGAAAAAATTAATTTGCTTTCCTTTCCCCACCTCATAAGAAAAAGCAGGTTTAAACTGAGTTAAATCTTTGTTGGTGTCATAGTTTCACACTTAAAAAGAAAAAAAAAAACAGTGAGTAGGGAGGAAAAATGACTTGCGGGAAATACTAATGATTTTTGGTTCTCAAAGATGTTCATGAATGCTAGGGAATAGGACCTGGAGTATTTTAGTAATAGTAAAAAGAGATACTTGTTGAGTTATGTAAGAATAATTGAATATTTTTCCATGAGTATCTTTACAATTACATATTAATAGGAGTGAAAACTCATTGGAGATACGGAGAAGATTCAGAGTAAAGTTGAAATAACTGATAGGTTAATCTGAGAAAGGGGTAATTAAGAGATTATTAGTTTTGAGGTAAACAAGGGATTTGGCTGTATATAGAACATAGAGGCTTTTCCAGATAAGACATAATTGTGTTAAATTGCTGAGTTTGTGTGGGCCTTTGTTGTTCATTAGGTTAATTTGAGAAGAGAACATGTCTGGAAAAGTAATAAAATTTATGAGTCAAAGGGAATTAGGATGAGAGGGCTTTGGTGAATGGATTTACTAAGGTTGAATAAATACAGTTTATCTGATAGCATATGTATGACTAAAAAGGGGGGAAAATGTAATCTGATTAATGGGTAGGTTTTTTATTTTGGAAATTTAACATCTTTTCTAACTGTGTCCTCTTTCAATCTAAGCTTATTGCAGAAGAATTTTGTCTAAAAACATTTTCCAAGTGTGGAGTGCAGCCTATACCAGGTAAATGAATTTTTTTTTTTTTTCAGGTAAATGAAATTTAATATGAGTCCTTTAACCTGTATGCAATAAACAATATACTAATACTAATTAGTAATACTTTCTAATTATACCAGAGATATATGTAGATATAATAAGTTGGGGTTAATTGTAGATAAATTTAGCCCAGAGGGAAATGAATCTTTAAATTATTTTTGATTTATGACAGTATATAACACTTTCTGATGAATTAATAATAAAGTTTCCATTTCTTGTCTGCCTTATTTAAATGAAATCTGTCTTGAAGTCTTTCATCTTTATCAGTTGCTTAGCTGATATTCTGAGCAGATTTTCATAAAATGTCTTAGTTAAGTGTAAATCTTTATATATCTTTCTTTGAAAAATACTTCATATTCTAAAATTTTTAAAAAGCGAATTATTATGAAGTCAGGTACCTTACCAAGGTTAATTTTCTTTTACTGTGGCCTGTAGCAGGAGACCATTTGTAGGATTGTCAGTATGGTTATATACTCTGTGTGTGTGTGTGTGTGTGTGTGTGTGTGTGTGTGTGTGTGTGTGTGTAGGAAATTATATTTTTTCTTCATAGGCTGATTTCATAATGGATTTTTAAAATCAGAAGTTATGTAAGATTTGAAGAGCATATTGTTTTTCAAACATAATGCTTTGCATATTCTCCATTTTGAGTTTGAGTAAATTAATAAAAATAAATACCATATTATGACAGTGAGTCCATGTTAGCTGGAAGTGGTAGGGGAGTGGTAAGGCCAGCCATATTTAGCTCTTCCTAAAGACCCTTAGACCCATCCTCTCAGTGTGTGGAGATTGTCAGTCCCTGGGAAATCAATTTACTCTAAACAAAATTCACAAGAGAGACACAGCAGAATCAGCAATGTCTCTCCTGGCAGCCAGCCCTCATGAGAAGTCAAATCTTAATCAAAGCCTCATTGTCAGAGAGACCAGAATTACTCCTTGTCAGCACATTCTTTCCAGTTAGATAAGCCTACATAGGAATTAGAAAGTCATTTTATTGTAACAGGAGTTGGATGAATGAAATGTGGAATAGCATGAGGCTAAAATAGAAATTTTATTGCTGATGGGCTAATAGATACTTTATGGGCTCCATCTCCCCATATTAAGCTTTATCCTACTGGGAGCCTTTTCACTGAGAAATACCCCCAAATCAGATTCCCCTCTTTTCTGGAAGTAATTGGGAGCTATTCAATATTTTTCTCTTGGGAATCATTTTTATACTTTTGTGACTTTAGTTCCTTCTTCAGTATGTGTACCAGTATATGTATTTCTTTGATTGTTTTAATATATTTAGCCAAGTTATAGTGTTATGATGTTGTATATATGTATTCTGATTTCATCTCACAGTTGAACTCTCAGAGGGAAATTTTTTTCTTCCACTTTTCCTAGTTCCTAGTTAATATCTTTGAGAGATATAAATAGTAGACTTTCCTTTAAATTTCTTCAGTTTAAGTGTTTTTCTTGAGTTTATTGTTCTTGGACTGAACTTTATCTAGGCTTCATTAAGAATTGGATACATAAGGGGCACCTGGGTGGCTCAGTCAGTTGGGTGTCTGTCTTTGGCTCAGATTTTGATCCTGGAGTCCAAGGATCAAGCCCCCATGTCAGGCTTCCTGCTTAGCATGGAGTCTGCTTCTCCCACTCCCTCTGTTCCCCCCCGTACCCTGCTCCTGCTCACTCTCAAATAAATAAAATATATTAAAAAAAAAAGAATCGGATAAATAATTGCTCTAGGGCCTATCCTTGTATATAAATTTTTATGTATCTCTGATTATTTCTTTGAAAGCAATCCATAAACATTGTTCTTGATATAGATTGCTCTCTAGAAAGTTTGACCATTTTATATTCCCACTGATAGTGTATAAAGGTACCCATTTCAGGGGACCCTGTGCTATAATGATTGTTTTAAAGTGTTTGTTTTCTGTAGGTCTGTAGGTATAGACATCATTCAGACTGTAGATGAAGAAATTATTAAAGTTGCTCAGAGTGATTGTATTAGTGTTTAACGGTTGCTCTTGAAATTTATGTGCTAGTTTTGAGAGTAATTTCTAAAACAGTAAATGTTTTTAAAAATATTTTTAACAGCTTTATTGAGTTATAATTCTATACCATTCAGTTCACCCACTTAAAGTCTACAACTCATTGTTTTTTAGTATATTCACAGATACATGCAGTCATCACCCATAGTCAGTTTTAGGGATGTGCTTTTTTTTAATATGAGAAATTTCAACATTTTAAAGATGCATGGCTTTTTGCTTTTTTAAAATCCAAAATGGCTTTATTTATTTATTTTTTAATAAAATTTATTTATTTTGTTTTATTTTTATTTTTTTTATTTACAATAGTCAGAGAGAGAGAGAGAGAGGCAGAGACACAGGCAGAGGGAGAAGCAGGCTCCATGCACTGGGAGCCCAACGTGGGATTCGACCCGGGGTCTCCAGGATCACGCCCTGAGCCAAAGACAGGCGCCAAACCACTGCGCCACCCAGGGATCCCCAAAATGGCTTTAATATCAAATAGTTATAATGAAGGCATGTGTTAAGGAGTGAACAGGATTTTTAAAGTCTCAAATGCTGTCAATGATTATAAAAATGAAAAAGTTATCTTGAAGAATTTTGAAATTAAAGACTTAATATCAACAACTCTAGGAAAAACTCTCTGTATCTTTTCATGTAGCTAAAAGACCAGCTTCAGGACAAAGCTTGGCTTCTGTTGTGTCTGCTCAGAAAATTACAAAGCCTGCTGCTAAATATGGAGTACCTTTAACATATAAGAAATTTGGAGATAAAAAATTGCATGAAAAGAAACCACTTCAAAAACATAAACAGGTATGATCATATTACAAACTGTATATTAGTAACAAATTTAACTTGATCTTTTTTTATTGCAGCTCAATTCAGTTATCTTGATACTCATATAAGATTGTTTTTATTAAGTTACTAAAGAACATTGCTATTCTCTGCTTCACCAGTCTTCTAAAACTAATAGAAGTCACAAAGAAATATTAGTACATATATTAAGTAGTTGGTGCAATAAAAAGAAAGTGACATCAGTGAAATCACTTTTGAACAACCTAAGCAGAGCCATTTATTTTTGTGCATAAATCAAGTAAATATAATATACTTTATAAAATGTGGGAAAATTTTGTATTTGAGAATTCACAACCAAATAAATCAGAATCATAGAGCTGGAAGGAATGTTATTATACAGTCTATAATAATTCAGATGAAAAGAGTAAGGCCTGTAGAATTTAGGTAAAATTCCCAGGAACACAGTTTGGTTGCAGGAATTTGACGTTTTTTTAATGTCGGTAGCTGCATACTTTGGCATATGAAACCTGTTTTGTTTTGGGCTACATATGCATATAGTCCATGCATGCATATGTACCTACACATTTGTTTAGATATATATGAATAGTGAACACTGCTGTAAGAGAAATCTGAATTAAAATCTATCATAAGGCAGTTCAAATGATTACTGTAAATTAGTCTTCAAATAAGTTGTATAAGTCAGCATCCAGTCAGGAGAAAAAAAAACACATAATAATTTGACTGAGGAGAGTTTAATATAAATAATTAGTAACTATGTTTAGGGAATTAACTTTAAGGGATAAAGAACTCTAGAGAATATAGGAACAGCAGATATGGGAAGCAGCCACTACTCCTAGCAGTGAGACACAATACCCAAAGAAGGAATAGATTTTGGAAGATCTCCCCAACCCCACCCTTAACGGCTGAGATTCAAACCTGATTGGGTATGGTATGGCTATAACCCACTGGATGGTGGCGTTCACTGAGGTGTCATAGGCTGAGGCTGGCATTCATAAAACTTTCCACTGTAGAGCTACTGAAGCTCTTGGGAACCTGCCTAGAGTGCCAGTGAAATGTACTGGGAAGCTGCTTGGGAATCACTGGATCTACTAGGAAGCCTGCTGGAGTGCTGCAGGTGGAAGTTGCCAGTGTGGCTGAACTCTTTGGTAGTAGGCTGGGATGCCAGTTGGGTCACCAGCAGAATTTGGTGGTGGGAAGTTGGCCTTGAGGCTTGCTAAAAATCACAGGGGAGCTGGCAGGGCAGCAGCAGAACTCTCCTGAAAGCTGCCCACACAGGGGTGAATGTCAGTGTGCCCCACATGCCGCGGGTACAAGAAGAAAGAACGCCTGCTAATCAGAAACAGAAGCCATGTCCTCTGCACCTTTCAAAATCAGCTCCTGACAAAGCTTAACATCATGTTAGCAAGCAAGGAAGTGTTTATATTATCTAGCTTCTCACAAGGAGGACTATGAAGGGTGAATTTGCATTTGAGAGGCAATATGATAACTGGCACACAAGTTTTCCCTCCCTCCCTCCTTTCCTTCCATCCTTCCATATAACACTTGTCTAGGTGTAATAGACCAATTCCAGGATATGTTTTATCCCTCTTCTTTATCACCAGAAGCCCTGGACCTCCTGACTTTTCCTTCATTAGCTGGTCTCTCCATATGGTTCTGGTTGTACCCTAATCTGACCCCCACCGTCTTGCATATCTCCCTGAACTCTTCCAGAAAGCCCTCTATAGCACATTACCAGCAAAATCCCCTGTATTCTAAACTTGTAGACATTTTCTTCATCTTTTTGCTCTAAAACCTTTCTTGTCCCTGAACATACTGTTGTACAGCTCTCTTACACGGTGACTGCTTTCTCTAATCCCTTAATACCACTGCGTCTAAAGTAGGATGAGGAAGGTGTTTTCCTTGCTTCTCACTGCAGCATTCTTCCCTGCACCCTAACCATCCCCTCCCCCAAACTTTTGAGGCTTTTGCTACCAGACTCTATCACCTGTTAACCCTCTGTGTTAGGGTCATCTACAGACTGTCATTTTTAGATTTTAACACTTGACTCCTGGTCACCCTTCCACACTTGGGATTCAGTATCTTGGTGAATTCAGTATCCAAAAAAAATGATCCTTCCAATATTACACAGTCTTTAATTTTCTTGATTGTTCTCTTTCAATGATTTTGTCTACTGCCCTCACCTGTAATCATACCATGACATTTATCATTATCAGTTATAGCAACTCTTCCATAGTTTCAGTTATAAGCATCCTATGACTTACCACTACTTTCTGTGTTTCCAGCTTATTCCTGGAGGACTCTGCCTCCACAACATCTTTGTCCTATGTGGATCCCAAGATTTTTACTAGTTATTTTCAATGTCCCTCTCCTCTCTCTCTCTTTTTTTTTTTCCCTTTTTAAAGATTGTATTTATTTATGAGAGACACAGAGGCAGTCATAGGCAGAGGGAGAAGCAGATTCCCTACAGGGAGCCTGATGCGGGACTTGATCCCAGGAGCCCCAGGATCACGCCCTGAGCTAAAATTTTTGGTTGTTATTCATTCTTTTAAAGAACTATCCAGAAGACCCATTTTGTTACTGTGTTTAGCAAATTGATAAATATTAAAAAACCAAAAACTGCAGAGAAACAATAATGGTTAACTCTTGAGAACACTGGGATGGGGGTACCTGGGTAGCTCAGTGGTTGAGCACCTGCCTTCGACTCGGGGTGTGATCCCGGGGTCCTGGGATCGAGTCCCACATCGGGATCCCTGTGAGGAGTCTGCTTCTCCTCTACTTGTGTCTCTGCCTCTCTCTGTGTCTCTCATGAATAAATAAATAAAATCTTAAAAAAAAAAAAAACAAACCAAAATGTGTGTGTCTTTAAAGATGTGTCTTTATTCCATGAGGGTAAACAGTAGGAAAAAAAAAGTTTTAATAACTATTTTCTTTAGAGAAGTAATCCGCTAAGATTATCAGTAGTAGCACCAAAGATACTACAAATTAATATAATTCCTTTACCTGTTGTTCCTAAGAATTCATATCTAACACCAGCTTATTGACATAAAAAAACATAAAATATGCTCATATAGAAAATATTCAGTGGCAAAGGTAATACCCTACCAAATAAATACTGTATTTATGTTTGTATATTGAGCACTTTTTAGAACCTGTATCCACCAGTCTCTATAATGCTACAGAATTGTGAATCTGAACTAAACTGAACTTAGTAACTTAATAACTAGACCTTGTATGTACTTTTTGTTCCTTTGTTCATTACATACCCCCTCCTCCATTTTAAAATGTTCTTTTCTTTGACTCTTTCCTATGTAGGTGCTTGTGATATTGATACTGTATTTTGTGAGCCCTTAATACAAAGTAAAGACACTGTTTCTTCTGCCCTCAAGCATTACAGTTTAACGAAAGGGAGATAGGCTTGATAAAAAGCAAAAGGAGCAATTTGCGTGAGGACTGTTCATATTGTTAGCTTGTAGGTTAAAGAGTATAATATTGGCATTATGTCCAGGAGCGCTGCTGCATAGGTAGTGTGGTATTGATGTTTATAGTTCTCCACTGATCTAAGGGAGGTAGGAAACACTCAGATAAATTGTTTTCTGAAGACTTTTATAACTCCTTTAGCACCTCATATGTATCTTCTAATGCTGTTTTTTTTTTTTTAATTTTTATTTATGATAGTCACAGAGAGAGAGAGAGAGAGAAAGGCAGAGACACAGGCAGAGGGAGAAGCAGGCTCCATGCACCGGGAGCCCGATGTGGGATTCGATCCCGGGTCTCCAGGATCGCGCCCTGGGCCAAAGGCAGGCGCCAAACCGCTGCGCCACCCAGGGATCCCCTAATGCTGTTTTATTAGACTCTTCTCTCTGAAGTTAGGGACCACGTTTTGCACAAAGTGGGTGTTTAATAAGATTTTTTAAAATTAGTGAATAAATGATTAAATTTCTGCTTAGACTGCATACTGCCATGGTCATCGTGTTCAGTGCTACTTTGTAGCAGCAGACAGTCTCTTGTGCCAGCCCTTGAGGCTTCTTGTACCCCACCCAGGCACCACTGTACTGCCACTACCCACTGTCTAGTCAGTTTGTTGCTACTGAGTTTGCTGTCCACTGGGTGACATATTTCAACAAGCCAGATATTGATGCCTACGATTGAATAAAGGGATGTGATCTGGTTCTGGAACCCAATATCATGGATGCTGCTTTGCAGGCATGTAGACACCTAATGATTTTGCTAATGTAGTTCACATCCTCAAGGTTGTTAAAGACAAAGTAAGACCTCATGAGGAGCTCTACCCCTGTGTCATCTAGGAACTTAGACTCATTTTAGATGAACTGGAAATCTCCACTCCAGAGGAACTGGGCATTGACAGAGTATAAGCCCCATGGATGGGCTTCTCAAGGTTTATTCATAATGCTACTTAATTGTAGACAATCACCTGGAAATGCTGATGATAACAAATTACCTTATTCAAACAAGTTTTCCGTTATCGAGTACCAAACCATATAATGGTAACTTGGACTTTAATAAAAGGGAAATGAGTTTGAACTGAAAAGGGGGAAAAATTCGAATCAGGAAAGCAATATTCGTTAATATTTTAATAGCATTTAGTAGGGTTAAAGACAATGAACGTAGGGGTATATACATCGTTTCAAACTAGCATTTTCATTCCCTTTGTATGGATACCTACTAGTAGAATTGCTGGATCCTTTGGTAGCTTTATTTGTAGTTTTTGAGGAACCTCCATAGTGTTTTCTGTAGTGGCTGCACAAATTTACATAACAACCAGTAGTGCTCTAAGGGTTGGTTCCCTTTTCTCTACATCCTTGTCAACGCTTGTTATTTCTTGGCTTTTTTGATACTGTCCATTCTGACTAGTGCCTGTTATGCCATCTATGTGTCTCTTTTGAAAAATGTCTATGCATTACGCTGCCTGTTTTTTAATCATTACTTTTTTTGTTGTTATTGAGTTGTATGTACTCTTTATATATTTTGTATATTAACCTCTCATCAGATATATGATTTGCAAATATTTTTTGCAATTTTTTTTTTGATTTGCAAATATTTTTTCTCCCATTCATTAAGCTACTTTCCATTTTGGTGATGGCTCCTTCATTGTGCAGAAGCTTTTGTTTCCTTTACCTTTGGAGTCAGTTCCAAAAAACATTGCTAAGACATATGTCAAGGAACCTACTGCCTGCTTCTAGGAATTTTATAGTTTAAGGTTTTCATTCAAATCTTTAATCCATTTTGAGTTGATTTTTTAAATATGGTGTAAGGAAATTGTCCAGTTTTATGCTTTTGTGTTTAACTGTACAGTTTTCCCAACACCATTTTTTAGAGACTGTACTCATTTAAAGAGTTGTATATTTTTGCCTCCTTTGTTGTCAATTAATTGTCCATGTACATGTGTGTGGGTATGTATATATGAGTTTATTCCTCGACCCTGTTCTGTTTATCTTTGTGTCTATTTTTATGCCAATACCATATGTTTTGATTATTGTAGCTTGGAGTATGTAGTTGATGCTTGAACAAGGCAAGGGTTTAAGGGCATGAATTTCCCATGCAGTGGAAAATATGTGTATAACTTTTACTTTCCCAAAACTTAACTAATAGCCTATTGTTGACTGGAGGCCTTACTGATAACATAAACATTCAGTTAACATGTATTTTCTATGCTATAAGTACTATATATCATATTTTTACAATAAAGTAAGCTAGAGAAAAAATGTTTTAAAGAAAAACATTTTAAGAAACATACGTTTTCAGTACTGTAAAAAATCTATGAATAAGTGGATCCATGTGGTTTATATTCATGTTCATAGGTCAAGTGTAGTTTGAAGTCAGGGAGTGTGTTAGATATCTCTAGTTTTGTTCGTTCTTCTTTCTCAAGATTGTTTTGACTATTGGGGTCTTTTGTGGTTCTACACAAAATTAGAATAGAATTATCCTAAAATTATTAGAATTATTTCTTCTATTTCTGTGAAACATTTCATTGGAATTTTGATAGGGATAGCAATGGATCCGCGATTGCTTTGGGTATTATGGGCATTTTAACAATATTAATTGTTCCAACCCATGAGCATGGAATATTTTTCCATTTGTTTGTGTGGTCTTCAGTTTCTTTTATCTTTTATTCCATAGTTTTTATAGAGGTATCGTTTTTTATCTTATTGGTTAAATTTATTCCTGTGTGTTATATCATTTTGAACAAATTGAATAGTTTTCTTAATTTCTTTTTCTGAGAATTTGATATTAGTGTATAGAAACACAACAGATTTTTTTTTCACAACAAGTTTTTGTATATTAATTTTTTATCCTGCAACTTCACTAAATTCTTTTATTACTTATACTAGTTTTTTTGGTGTAATCTTTAGGGTTTTTTTGTATATAGTATCGTGTCACCTGCAAATACTGATAGTTTTATTTTTCCTTTCCAATTTAGATACCTTTTATTTCTTTTACTTGCCTGGGACTTCCAGTACTATGTTGAATAAAAATAATGAGCGTCCTTGTTTGGTTTCTGATCATAGAGGAAAAACTTTTGTCTTTTTACCATTGAGTATAATGTGAGCTGTGGGTCCACCATAGATGGCTTTATTATGTTGAGGTAAATTCCATCTATATCTACTTTGTGAGAGTTTTTACTATAAATGATGTTAAATTTTGTCAAGTTATTTTTTGGTATCTATTGAGATGATCATATGTGGTTTTTATCATTTATTTTGTTAATGTGATTTATTATATTGATTATGGATGTTGAACCATCTTTGCATCCCTGGAATAAATACTTCTTGATCATGGTGTATAGTCCTTTGTATGTATTGTTATTTTGGTTTGGCAATATTTTGTTGAGTATATTTACATCTGTGTTCTTCAGGGTTACTAGCTGTAATATATGTATTTTTTGTAGTGTCCTTGTCTAGTTTTGATATCAGGGTAATACTAGTCTGGTAAAATGTGTTTGGAGGTTTTCCTTGTTTAACTTTTTGTAAGAGTTTGAGGAAGATAAGTATGAAATCTTCTTTGGATGTTTAGTAGAATTCACCAGTGAAGTCATCTGGTCCTGGACTTTTTTTGTTGTTGGGAGATTTTTGAATATTGATTCAACCCCTCTGCTAATAATTGTTCTTTTTCAGATTTCTGTTTCTTTATGATTCTGTCTTGGAAGATTATAAATTTAGGAATTTATCCACTTATATCTGGCATATGATTGTTTATAGTAGTCTCAGGATTCTTTGTATTTCTGTGGTATCAGTTGTAAGTTTTCCTCTTTTATTTCTGATTTGAGCTCTTTCTCTCTCCTTTTTTTCTTGGTGAGTCTACCTGAAGGTTTATTTCATTTATATTTCACTGATCTTTATTATTTCCTTCCTTCTAACCTTTGGGCTTCACTTACTCTTCTTTGTCTAGTTTCTTTAAATTGTTAAGTTTAAAAGTGAGAAACTATTGTTAAATTGTTGCTAGTTGTTTGATATTTCTCTTATTTCTTGAAGTAGGCCTGTATTGCTATGAATTTTCCTCTTAGAACTGCTTTTGCTGCATCCCATAGATTTTGGTGTGCCATATTTCTGTTTTCATTTGTCTTTAAGTATTTTATGATTTCCCCTTTGATTTCTTCTGTGACTCAGCAGTGTTCAGAAATGTGTTGTTTAATCTTCACATATTTGTGTGTTTTTTCCAGTGTTCTTATAGCACTGATTTCTAGTTTTGTAACATTCTGGTCATAAAAAATGCTCGATATGATTCCACTCTTCTTGAATTTTTGAGCCTTACTTTGTGGCCTAACACATTATCTGTCCTGGAGAATGTTCCATTTGCAGTTGACAGTGTGTATTTCACTGCTTTTGGATGAATGTCCTGTGTGTATCTATTAAGTCCATCTAGTCTAGTCTTTTAAGTCCAGTGTTTCCTTATTGATTTTCTATCTGTATGATCTATCCAGTGATGTAGTGAGGTGTTAACATCCCATTATCATGTTGCTGTCAATCTTTCTCTTTATGTCTGTTAATACTTGCTTTATATATTTTGGTGCTTTATACTGGGTGCATATATTTTTTCTTTTTTAAAGATTTTTTATCTATTTTTCATGAGAGACACAAAAAGAGAGAGAGGCAGAGACATAGGCAGAGGGAGAAGCAGGCTCCATGTGAGAGCCCAACGTGGGACTTGATCCCGGGAATCCAGGACCATGCCCTGGGCTGAAGGCGGCACTAAACCTCTGAGCCACCTGGGCTGCCCTGCATATATATTTATAAATGTTATATCTTCATGGTGGACTAACTTATTAATGTAGTGCCCCTCTTTGTCCTTCATTATAGTTTTTTAAAATTTTTTTTGGGGGGGTCTGTTTTGTCTGAGTATAGCTACACCAGCTTTCTTTTCTTTCGCATAGAATATCTTTTTCATCCATTCACTTTAAGTCTGTGTGTGTCTTCTCTTCAGAAGTGAATCTCTTATAGGCAGTATGTAGGTGTGTCTTTCTAAAACATCCATTCAGCCACTCTGTGTCTTTTGACTGGAGAATGTAGTCTGTTTACACTTAATTATTGATACATATGTAGTTATTGCCATTTTGTTCATTGTTTTCTGGCTGTTGTATAGTTCCTCTCTCTTCGTTCATCTTCTTTCTCTCTTCCTCTATGTTTTGATGACTTTCTTTAATGTCATCTTTAGATTTTTTTTCTCATTTTATTTTTTGCTTTTCCTGTAAGCTTTTGCATTGTGATATTGTGAGGTTCCCATATACATCATCCTATGTGTATGAGAGCTTAAGTTGACAGCAACTTAAATTTGAACACATTCTAAAACTCTGTTTTCCCCCTTCCACATGTTATATTTTTGATGTCACTGTATATATTGTTTTGCTTTATGTATCCCTTAACTAATTATTATAGTTTTAGTTAGTTTTACTACTTTTTTCCTTTTTTAAACTTGTTAGTATCTTTATGTGATTAATCTAATTTTTACCATTTCCAATGAGACTTTTGTATGTTTTCTTGTTATTAATTATTGCTATTTCAAGTTAAAGAAGACCCTTTAATATTTTTTTCTAAGGCTGATTTCATAGTGGTAAACTCCCTTATTTTGTTTGTCCAGAAAACTCTTTATCTTTCCTTCAAATCTGAGTGATAATCTTGCCAGGTAGTCATAGGTTGTAAGCTTTTTCCTTTTAGCACTTTGAATATGTTGTGCCACTCCATTCTGGCTTGCAGACTTCCTACTGAAAAATTGAACGAAAGCTTTCTGGGGTGCCTCTTGTATGTAACAATTTGCTTTTCTCTTGCTGTTTTTAAGATTCTCTCTTTACTTTTGACATTTTAATTATAATGTGTGTTGGTATGATTTTCTTTGGGTCCATTTTATTTGGAACTCTCTGGGCTCCCTGAACCCAGATGTTCTCTTTCTTCCCTAGAATTGGGAAGTTTTCAGCCATTATTTCCTCAGGTAAGTTTTATGCCCCTTTCTCTTTCTTTTCCTTCTGGTACCCATATAATGCAAACATTATTCCACTTGTTGTTTCAGAGGTCCCTTAAGTTATTTTCATATTTTTAATTCTTTTTTCTTTTTGATTCTCTGTCTGGGTAGGCTTTATGACTTTATCTTCCAACTCACTCATCTGTACTTGTACTTCATCCTGTCTGCTGTTGAACCTCTCTATTGTGTTTTTCAGTTCAGTTTTTGTATTCTTCAGCTCTGAGTTTTGTTTGGTACTTTCTTATGTTTTCTTTCCTTTTTTTTTTTTTTTTTTTTTTTTTAAGATCTTATTTACTTATTCACGAGAGACACAGAGAGAGGCAGAGACCTAGGCAGAGGGAAGAGAAGTAGGCTCCATGCAGGGAGCCCGATGCAGGACTTGATCCCTGAACTCCAGGATCATGTCCTGAGCTAAAGGCAGATGCTCAACCGCTGAGCCACCCAGGCGTCCCTTTCTTATGTTTTCTTTGTCAAAGTTCTCACTGTGTTCACCTATTCTTCTCCTGAGTTCAGTGGCATCTTTGAATTCTTTATTAGGTTGATTATTTATCTCCATATTATTTAGGTCTTTTTCTTTTTTTTTAATTTTTTAAAAGATTTTATTTATTTATTCATGAGAGGCATAGGGAGAGACAGAGATGCAGGCAGAGGGAGAAGTAGGCTCCCTGCATGGACTCGATCCCGGGTCTCCAGGATCAGGCCCTGGGCTGAAGGCAGCCCTAAAACACTGAGCCACCCGGGCTGCCCTATTTAGATTTTTTTCTGAGATTTTTGTCTTGTTCTTTTCTTTGGAACATATTTATTTCCTCATTTTTCTTTCTCTTTTTTGTTTCTATGTATTGGGTGAAAGAGTACCTCTCCCAGTCTTGAAGGAGTGGCCTTGTTTTGGAGTGTATCCTTCTGTCTCTCTATGTTGCTTACCTTTCTGTATTTGTGTCTGTGGAGTATATGGAGCAGCTACTTTTCCTAAACTTGAAAGAATGATCTTGTATATGATTGTCCCTGATATAGACTATGTGTGTTTGATTACTTGTGACTGTCTGGAGCTGTGGCTGATGTGGCCTGAAGGTTAAAGGGCATTCTGTACTAGGGCTGCCTTGTTGGGATGGTGTGGGCAAGAGTGGACCTGTTGCTATGTGTGCAGAGGGTGCCCTGGCAGGACAGCTGAAGCTGAAACAGGTCCAAGCAAGGGATCCTGCAACTCTCAATGCAGTGAGAACCCTGGCAGGACAGGTAAAACTGAACTGGGTGCAGGCTTGGGAGGGAGTTTCTGGGGACTCTAAATGCAGAGGACACTTTGTCCGGATGCTGAAGCAAACATCACAGAGTGTAACTTGGGGGGGGTCCCATGTTTCTACATGCAGAGAGATGCAGAGAGCACCTTGAACTAGATATAGGTTGGGGTGTTCTAGTACTCTCTGCATAAAAGGTGTCCAGACAAGGTGACTGAAACTGAGGGCAGTACAGGCAGGGTGTTTTGGGGCATTTAGTTTAGGGAGCACCCTGGTGTGGCAGCTGGAGCTGAAGCAGGCATCAGCTTGGAGGTCCTGTAGCACCGTGCAACACTGGTGCCTTAGTAAGTTATCTGAGCCCAAAGTGGTCTAGGCCTGTGTGTTCTGGGGTGCTTCATATACCTGTGTCACTTTGGTGCAAAAGCTAGAGCTGTAGTGAGTGCTGACCACTAGTGTCGTGTGTACTGCCCTCTGGCTACCTTGATGTCTAGATATGGTGTCGGTTAGAGGCCTACTGAAGGGAGGCCAGTTAGGGCACCAGTACCCTGCTCCTACTGCTAAGGTGGAGGGGGACCGTAAACTGTGTTGGTCACTAGCCCCTCTGATTTGGCCCAGAAAGAGTATTAGCAGCTCTCCTTGCCTCCTTAGTAGGGTTTTAGGGCTGGCTCTTTTTTATGCTGTTTGCTCTTTTAAAGCTCCAGAGCCTCTGGGGCTGCTGTGGGGTAGTGATCCAGGGCATAATGAGGTGGGTAGGCCATTTTTGGTGTCTATACCTTAATCTGGTCTGTGCTTTCATAGTGGAGGGGAGTGTAAACCATGGCACTCCCCAGCCACTTGGACCTAGACAGATTTCTAGTTGCTCCTCTGCTGCCTGACAGAGTTATAGAGCTGATCTTTTTTTCTGTGCCTGGGGCAGACAAGTTTGCTCCCAATCCCTCAGTACTATCCCTCCCCACTATAATTCTCAGCATTGGGGCTGAAGGTTCCCTTTTTCTACCATTCTTTGTCTCTCTCACTGTTCTTTCTATCTTTTGTTGTGTAGAAGCTGTCCAGTCAGCCCTTAGTTCTTCAGGAGAAATTGCTCCCATAAATAGGTGTATATTTGGTGTGTTCATTGAGGAGGTAAAAGCTTGAAAAAGCTTGAAAATGCGAAGTTTATAAAACAGAGCATAACCACTTAATGGTATTATCTTGGCACTTTTTAATTGCAAAAATTTAACCTAATATTAAGTTATTACTGCTTGGCATATCATAAAAATATTTGCATGTCATAGAAACTGTTCGGGTTCCGGTAATGTTATTTTTTTTAAAGGATTCTGTTCTTACGCCACCAGAGGGAGCTCTATGAATATGTTTTAGTATTTTGGTTCTGATTTTTTTTTTTTTTTTTGGTTCTGATTTTTAAAAAGAAATGCAAACAAAACATTTTTCTTAATACAGATGTTTTGTGTTACTGTTTTTTTCTCTTCTGTGTAAATATGAAAATACCTGTGTGATTTCAAAGAAACAACTTGATATTTTTATTTCACAAACATTTGAGTATCTTTTTTATATGGCAGTGGAGATGAATATAATTGATGTCTTCATTTGTTTTTCTTTTTAAAGATTTTATTTATTCATGAGGTACACAGAGAGGGAGAAAGGCAGAGACACAGGCAGAGGGAGAAGCAGGCTCCATTCCATGCAGGGAGCCTGATATGGGACTCGACCCCGGGTCTCCAGGACCATACCCTGGTCTAAAGGCGGCACTAAACCGCTGAGCTACCTGGACTGCCCTGATGTCTTCATTTAACTTAGAGTATGTAGGTGCCTTAGTTAAACGTACTCTTCTTACTGCTCACTATAGGATAATCTGTTGTTTTTTGTTTTTGTTTTTGTTTTTTAGGATTTATTTATTTATTTATTTATTCATTCATTCATTCATTCATGAGAGACACAGAGACAGGACAGAGACCTAGGCAGAGGGAAGAAGGCTCTTTGCTGAGTAGAGAGCCCGATGTGGGACAGGATCCCAGAACCCCAGGATCACGACCTGAGCTGAAGGCAGATGCTCAGCTACTGAGTCACCCAGGTGCTCCTGTGTAATCTGTTTAAAAGCTGTTTGTTTATAGTGAGATCTGTGTCACTTGTGTTAATATTTTTAAATTGTTTGATGTTGCAGTTCACAGATATTGAGACCAATGCTAGACCTGATAAGAGTTAAGCTGTGGAACCTTTCAAAATATAGAATGAAGGGCTCTATGTCCAGAAATTATGATTCTGCAACTCTTGGGGATATGTATATTTTAGAAATAGCTTTACTGAGATTTATTTCATATACTATATCATGCATCCATTTAAATTTTGGAATTAAATGGCTTTTAGTGAGTTCACAGAGTTGTGTAGCTATCACCACAATTATTTTAAGAATATTTTCATCCCCTCCAAAAAAATCCTTTGCCTATTAGCTTTCACTCCCCATCTTTCCCCTGCCCCTACTGCCCTAGGCGACAACTAATCTACTTGTCTCCATGTAGATTTGCTTATTCTGGACATTTCATGTAAATAGAATCATATAACATATGGTCTTTTGTGACTGGCTTTTTTTACTTAGCACAGTGTTTTCAAGGTTATAACATGTACCATGTTGTAGAATGTATCAATACTTAATTCCTCCTTATTGCCAAATAATACTCCTTTTTATAGAAGGAATGTGTATTTTTACAAAGCTTCTGTATAACACTACCCACTGATTTAAATTATTTTTTAAAAAGATTTTATTTATTTATTCATGAGAGACAGAGAGGCAGAGACCACAGGCAGAGGGAGAAGCAGGCTCCCTGTGGGGAGCCCGATGCGGGACTCAATCCCAGGACCCCAGGATCATGACCTGAGCTGAAGGCAGACAGTCAGCCACTGAGCTACCCAGGCATTTGAATTTTATGTATATAACATATTTTGAAATATTAACTTTGCGTTTGTAATACTGTGAGGAGCATAATGTCTAATTGTATTTTTTTTCTTACATGTCAGTAACAGTGACCCCAGTGCTCTCCCTTGACTATTTTAAAATTTGGAATCACTGTCTATTAGTGATGGAAAATCTTTTTAGTGGGTCAAGAACAGAGATTTTATTTTAGTTAGAGATTAGGAGTTAGGAACTAATAATGTAGTGAAGGGGTGAGATGGTTCTGGGAACCTATTACTTGGATCTTCTTGGGTAGTAAACTCACTAGTTATTTATGGTGTGAGATTTAGTACCACTTACCACATTGGTTATGCAGCTTTAGGCTAACTTTTACTGTATAAATAAAATGAATTTGGTTTAGGGACACCTGACTGGCTCGGTTGGTATGCGAACATGTGACTCTTGATCTCAGGGTTGTAAGTTCACATCCCACATTGTGCATAGAGCTTACTTAAAAAAAAATTAAAATGGATTTAGTTTATGAAAGTCATTAATTAGCAAAGCACATTATAAAAAAAATCATTTTCATTTTATCAGTTTATCAACACACTGGATAGTGTTACATAATCTAGGCATTATTTTATTGTGTTCATATTAAGTAATGTATTCATTGAAATAAGTTGCATTTCACAAGGAGGAAGTTATATTTAAATTATATATCATGTTGCTTTCTGAAAAAGAAACTTCAAATATCTTTGGAATTCTTTTAGTATAAATAAACTTGTGTGTGTCTTTCTAATTCTTTTTTATTTAGTAACTTCATACTATTTGAGGGTCATTTTATTTATTCTGATTTGCCATTTAGAATTTTAGCACATATTTCTTCATATCATTTTATAAAATTTAGAAAACTGAAGCATTGGCTTTTGCTAAAGAAATGGCTGCTGTTGAAATGGAATTGTTGCCAAAGACCTTTTTAAAATGCTGAATTACTTTGATAATAATTGTAAACGATCACTGAAGTAATTTTTTAAAGTAACATCTGTTTTCCTTTGTATTGAAATTCAACAAAGGTAAATAATTTTGTACAGTGTCATATTCTTTATATTCATTTTTTCCTACAGTAGTTGAAAAATGTAAAAACTGGTCATGATCCATAACTTAGAATTTCCTGTAAATACTTCTTACCTTTTTTGGTATCTAGAATTATATATCGAATTGTTTGAAAATTTGATCATACGTCTGGCTTTACCTTGTTTACAAAATTTGAGTATTTAGCACAAGATAAAAGTGAAAAGACCATGTGTCAGTTATTCTTATGAACACACATGTAGAAATCCTTAAAAAGTATTTTTAAAAAGACAAGCAATTTCTCAAAAGAATAACAATTATCAAATAGGATTCATTTCAGGAATATGGGGGATGGTTCAACAGTAGGAAGATTATTACTATAATTTCACTCTATTAGGTTAGAAGAAGAAACCATGTATAAGTTATCTCAGTAGATACGAAAAATTCAGTAAAATTCAACACTAATTTTTATTTCATTTGTTTAATGACATTTAAAAATAATTTTTAAAGTAATTTCTACATCCAGTGTGGGGCTGGAATTTACTTATAACTTCAAGATCAAGAGTTGCATGCTCTGTTGACTGAGCCAGCCAGGCGCCATCACTGATTCTTGTTTTAAAAAGTTTTTGGGTTGTATACATTAAATAGTATAACTTTATATATGTTGATCATACGTCAAAGTAGTTTAAAAAAAAAAAAAACCTAAGAACTGATTCAAGAAATAAAAGGGAAAGTTCTTGACTTGATACAGTTATCTATATGTTTGTATGTGCACGCACACGTGTATATATATGAAACTACGTCAAGAATTGTATTTAATAATGAACAATTGGAAACATTACTATTGAAGTCAGGAACAAGAGAAAGATATTTGCTATGATTGCCTGATTGCTTTTTTTTTTTTTAATGCCAGAAGCCCTAGCCAGTGCAATTAAAAAACAGAAATATGAACCATAAATATTGGTAGAAGAGAGAAAACATAGATGTTATTTACTGATGATATAATTACTTACTTAGAAAGTTGTTGTGAAGCAGCAGAAAACGTTTAATGAATTCAGTAAGTAGTCTGACACAAATGTCACGTGCAAAAATGTATAATCAGTTACAAAATGAAATGGAAAGAAGTAGACAAATTCCCTGAAATTCTTTAAAATAGACCTAATGAGAAAGATACAACATAACTGTGAACAAAAGGAATCAAGGTCAATGGAATACTGTATATGAGTAAAAAAAACTAATGTCGATGGAAACAATAATATAGATAAATCCCCAAAACAATATTAATCAACAGAAGCAAGATACAAAAGAATATGTATTGTTCATATGAATTCTATTCATATAAAACTCAGAATCAGAAAAACTACTAAACTATTGTTTAGGAAGATACATGTAAGGAACAAAACAATAAAGAAAAGCAAGATGGTAGTTAAAGTCAGGGTGGTGTTTACCTCTGTGATAGAGGTAGGACTTGTGGAGACACATGGAGAGCTTCTGGGTGTTGGATTTTAGCCACTGGGGTATTTATTTTTGCTAACATCTTTGTGAATCTTTTATCAACTTTCCTATTGGTGACTTTATATCCCAGTTAAAAAAAAAAAGAAAAAGAAAAAGAGAGATGGTTATGTGGACTAGAATAGAGAATTCCAGAAACTGACCCTTATGTGTGTATGAATTTGTTATATGATAATATGAGGCATTTTAAAGCAATGGGGAAAAAGAATGTATCAGCCAATAAATTGTTAGGAGGTAATTGAATTTCCTAGAGAAAAACTTAGATTCCCAGCTCATTCTATGAATAAAAATTTATTTTAGATGGATCTAAAAATAAAAATCTAACTATAAACATTTAAAAATCTAAATTAAAGATCTAAATATAAAAAGAAAACTAAGCAGCAGAAACAAAATGTAATATTGAGGTCTAAAAGTGGAACCAACCCAGTTATCTATCCCTAGAGGAATGCTAAAATTAATTATATCCATTGTATGGAATATTGCCATTGTTAACTTGATTACTACTATGTGGAAATGTCAAGGAGCACTGTTCATGGTAAAAAGCATTTTCCATCTAATAACACATTGTTATTACATTTATGTAAGCATAAAAAGCTAAAATTCTGTGTATGGATATAGTTATGTATATATGTAAGTGTATATATTAAAGTGTGTCTTGGAAGGATATTCATGAAAATATTGATAGTGGTTACCTCTAGAAATAGAGAGTGAAGTAGATTAACTTTTTACTCTTGTTTGAATTTTATAAAGTGAACATATATAACTACTTTTTAAAAAATTTATCTCTTCAATATTGGACTTTTTAATCTTTTTTTTTTAAGGTTTTTATTTATTTATTCATGAGAGACAGAGAGAGAGAGAGAGAAAGAGAGAGAGGCAGAGACACAGGCAGAAGGAGAAGCAGGCTCCATGCAGGGAGCCTGACGGGGACTCGATCCCAGGTCTCCAGGATCACACCCTGGGCTGAAGGTGGCGCTAAACTGCTGAGCCACCGGGGCTGCCCAATATTGGACTTTCGAAATGACATTCTACTTTCATATTAGAAAAACTGAAAATTAACATCTGTATCTGAGGACAGAACTTTATTTCATGATTGGGGGTGAGCCCTTTTCATAGTTTCTTTGAACTTAAGGTTTCTTTTTGTTTAACAAACACCATGTCAAACACAACAGTCATTCTTTTATTTTTAGGGATTACATATATATGTATATATATATAATTTTTAGAGTTTATATATATATATATATATATAGAGAGAGAGAGAGAGAGAGAGAGAGAGAGAGAGAGATTTTGTTTTGTTTTTTCCTGCTCTAATCTTTATTATCTCCTGGCTTTGGGCCATGTTCTTTTTCTAGCTCATTTAGATATAAGGTTAGGTTCTGTATTTGAGATTTTTCTTATTTCTTGAGGTAGACCTATATTGCCATAAACATCCGAATAGCTTTTGCTTTATTCGAAAGATTTTGGACTGTTTTCATTTTCATTTGTTTCCATATTTTTTTTTTATTTCTCTTTGAATTCTTGGTTGACTCATTCATTGTTTAATAGCTTGTTATTTAGCTTCCATGTATTTATGTTTTTTCCAGAGTTTTTCTTGTGATTGATTTCTAATTTCATACTATTGCAGTTGGAAAGGATGCGTGATGTGGTTTTAATCTTTTTAAATTTATTGAAACTTGTTTTGTACCCTAACATTCTGGAGAATGTTGCATGTGCACTTGAAAAGAATGTGTATTCTGAGGTTTTTGGATAGAGAGTTTTGTATGTATTTGTTAGGTACATATGGTCTAATGTGATTTCTAAAGCTACTGTTTCCTTGTTGATTTTCTGTCTGGATGATCTATCCATTGATGTAAGTAGGTATTAAAAGTTCCCTACTACTATCGTATTAATGTAGGGATAATATATTTTGAAACAGTCATGGCAGTATTTGGCTTTACCTTTTTATTTTAAATTTCCATAAATTTGAATTTCTCAGATAGGTACCTCAAAATCTTTGTCTAATTTATAGTTTTACTTTTTATCCAGGCCCATCAAATTCCAGTGAAGAAAGTGAATCCTGGAGAAGAAAGGAGGAAAATGTTTGAGGTATAAAGACATCTGTCTGCTTATTTTAAAGCTTTGCCAAAACAATTCTAAGGAACAAAATCTTATAAAACCTTCAAACCTTTCCTCCTTATTTCTTTCAAACAAATAAACCTTTAACTTAGTTTTTTTTTCTCCTAATCTCTCTGGGCATACCTGTATCATTGGTATACTAATTTTCCTTATGAAACTAGAAAAAGTAGGAATTATTATTGATAAAAATGTTCTTTTTTTCATTTAAGGAAGCAGCAAGAAAGAGAAGGTTGGAATTTATTGAAAAAGAAAAGAAACAAAAGGATCAGGTAGTTTTTTTGCTTTTATTTTTCTTCCCTTGCCAAGCTGTAGACAATAATAGTTTCAAGAGTTCTAAGAAGTTTGTCTTTAAAATTGTTACAGATTAGTTTAATGAAGGCGGAGCAGATGAAAAGACAGGAAAAGGAAAGGGTAAGAGGATAATCCATTTTTTCATGGTACATTCTACCCCCTCCCCATACACATACTTTTTTTTCCCTAAAGGAATACACTGATTTCCATTATGTTAGTAAATGTATTTCATGTATTTTATGTTAAATACTTGAAATTGTGTTTTGTTTGTTTCTTTTCCCTAAAAGTTGGAGAGAATAAATAGGGCCAGGGAACAAGGATGGAGAAACGTGCTAAGTGCTGGTGGATGTGGTGAAGTAAAGGTAGGCATTTGATACCAGTATGGTTACACTACTGTAGTTTTTCCTCCAGTTTCATCTTGCTCTTTGAAATGTGTATAACTGGCTTTTTTGATGGGGGAGGGATTAACTTTTTACCTAGAATTCTTCATCTATTATGACTTCTTAGTTTTCCTGCATGTACTTGATATATAATTTGTATTGATGACTAATATCTGACACTGTTAAATTGTTTAAAAAGTTTGTAAAGGCTGTGATATACCATTCCTTCCAGAAGAATCTTTTTTTAAATCAAACAAAATTTATCACACTTCTGCCTGAAATCCTTCTGTTGCTTCATCTAACCTTAAAGATTAAGTTTTCATAAGATCCTTATTGGTTTGTCCCTGCCAATCTCTCTAAGCTCATTTCCATCCATTCCCTACCACAGGCTGTGCGCTCAAGCGAGGCGGAACTAAAGACCATACTTGTATTGTAGTTTTCTTACTGTGTGTAGCCTGACAAATCTCTGCTCTGTGTTTCTCTTGATAGCACCACTCCCTCCCTCTACTCTCAATCCCACATCCAACCATTTACCTAGATAACAGATTACCTAGCTAACCCCTTACCTAGTAGATATGTTAATTCAAACATTGCTTTTGAGTAGATCCAGACTCTATAACCTTGGGCAAGTTACTTAACTTTTCTGAGCCTCAGCTTCTTCCTTTAAAAAAAAATTTCAAGAACAAATTCTTTCTTTGTTTTGCTTATCTGAATCTTATATTCACTTTTTGCTCTTATAGTGTCCATTATGTATCTGGTAGGCTGAATTCTAAGATGGTCCCCCAAATATTAGGGATAACTTGTAATTCCCTTGAGTGTGGGTGGAACTCTATGAAGAGGGTGGTATTGTAGCTCCCTTGATTAGGTTATGTTACATGGTTAATAGTGATGGGATAGTCACTCCTAGGATTACAGTTGATGTTTGATGAGATTTCCTCATAGCAGATTGGAAGGGGAGTAGAAAGTCTGAGAGACATGCTACTGCTGGCCTGGAGAGAAGCATTCAATTTGCAGGGAAGTATAGGTGGCTTTTATGAATTGATAGTGCCAACAACTAGCAAGAAAGTAGTGATCTTAGCATTATGGCCACAAGGAAATGAAGGATCCAGTGGACATAGAAGAGGATCCTGAGCCTCAAATGATAATTGCAGTTCTGGCTGACACCTTGATTGCTCCCTGGTGAGATCCTGAGCAAGAGACCCAGCTAACCATATCCAGATTCCTGAGCCGGGGAAACAGTGAGATAATAAATGGATATTGTCTTAAGCTGCTAAATTTGTGGTGATTTGTTACACAGCAATAAAAAATGAATATACTTTTATTCCTCTGTATTATAATTTTAATGTATGTCATCCAGTCAACTTTTAGTCAACATGTCTTTAAACTGCTCCAATCAAGCTCATTATACTTGGTATTTAGGGATGCAATATTGTCAAATTGACTTGATTACCATTTTTATTTCTTTTCCCCAAAAGTTATGATTTGAATAAAAGTTTGTTTTATTTATTGTGTGATCTGTCCTGCCTTTCTTGATTTTTCATATTAGGTATTATTAATTTAGTAAAAGTCACTTTTTCTAAATCTGTATTAATATATTACACTATTTTTAGTAATATAATTTAATCTTTAACATTATACTTTACCATTTTGTACTGTATTATCTTCTTTCCTCAGAAGTAGAATTTACTGATGTGGGAGATAAAGGCAGAAGAAAAATTATTAAATTTCCTTACTACCTACACTCCAAAGATGGAGTGTTCTGTATGTATCTGTTAGGTACATCTGGTCTAATGTGATTTCCAAAGCTACTGTTTCCTTGTTGATTTTCTGGCTGGCTGATCTATTCATTGATGTTAAGTAGGTGTTAAAAGTTCCCTACTTACTATTGTATTAATAATGTAGGGATATTTTGAAACAGAGTCATGGCAGTATTTGATTTTACCTTTTTCTTATTTTAAATTTCCATAAATTTGAATTTCTCAAATAAGTACCTCAAAATCCTTATCTAATTTGTAGTTTTACTTTTTGTCCAGGCCCATCAAATTGAAACAGGCAGAGTGACATTCTGCTAGGGATTCAACTGCCTCGATGTTAATACTTTGCTAAGGGCAATAGGTAATCTTAGCCCAATCCCCAGGACCCTGTAAGTCTACTTCAACATATAAAAATTCCTTTGGAAACTTCCTTTATCTCTACCCTAACCATTTCAGATTTTTGTTGGCAGTCACCCCCAAGCATATGACCCACTGATATACATCAGAAAGGTCTCATGACTGAGTTTTTACTAAACAATAATAAATGACCTTTCCCAACAATAGCTAGCCCCCTCAGGATCCTGGAAACCTTGTTTCCAAAATACCCTGGAGACTTACAGTATCCCTAACTCCCTCCTGACTTGCAAGTATATCATGGGCCACGCCTCATGACTCCACTGCAGCTCTTTCTGCCCATGGGTCTTGTCCCTTGTCCCTCTTATATAAAACCACCTTTTTGCACCAAAGTTATTTCAAAAAAATCTTTCTTGGCTGTTGGCTTCCAACCCTAACATCTTTCCTACATCATTTACTACCTCCTGAATGACAAAAAATGACTCAGAATTTGACCCATTCTAAAATAACTAACTCCATATCTTACCTGATTGGAAACCAATTAAAGTGTAGGTCTTCATATCTTGTCAAGGATTTTTTTTTTTTAATATTTTATTTATTTGACAGAGAGAGTGAGCAAGCGCGTGAGCAAGCACACAAGCAGGGGGAGCTTAACCACCCAGGTGCCCCTTGTTAAGCATTTTATATCAAGTACATAGTTAGTGTTCAGAAGTCAATTATTTTTTCTTCTCCTTTTGCATGTATCTTCTATGCAATAAAATGTCTTTTTTTCCTGTGATATCTAAAGCTATATTTAATCCTGAATTCCAATTTAATCAATGTAGTTTGATAACTGATTATGACAGTTCTTCAACAGAATTACATAGTATGTGCTTAATAGATTTCTGCATCATTTTATTAATTTCTATAATGCTTGCATTGAGGATTAATAAAACTATTTCCTGTAACTTAATGTAGATTCTTTGTTTCTGTACTTATTTCCCATGGGGTTTGAAGTATTTAACTTCTTAGGTTGTTTTCTGTATAGTTGATAGGGACCTGGAGGTTCAGTATAGCGTCAATCAAATTAAAGAGATCCCCTAAATAAAGATAAAACAAACATTAAGGGAAATTTTTTTTTTTTTTTTTTTTTTTTTTTTTTTTAGATTTTATTTTTTCATGAGAGACAAGGGGGAAAGAAGCAGACACATAGGCAGAGGGAGAAGTAGGCTACCTGTAGGGAACTCAAAGCAGGACTCTATCCCAGGACTCTGGGATCACAACCTGAGCTAAAGGTAGATGCTCAACCACTGAGCCACCCAGGTGCCCAAGGGAAAGATTTCAAAATTAATACTACTATCGTATGCTTCTAATAAGGCATTATTCACAGTATGAATAACCAACTATCTTTGATTATTTACTGTCTACAAAATTTGGGACTGGTTTATCTGTTTCTGATGTATCTCTTATAAACGTGTGTTTAAAAAATTATGAAATGTTCCACATACATAGTTTGATCATATGGTGGTCATAATATGTAAGAAGTGTATCTGTTGAAAATATATTGGAATACTGCTCAGCAATAAAAAAGGAATAGCCTGTTAATACATTCAGCAACATGGATCGATCGAAAACATACTGGGTTAAAGAAGCCAGACCTAAGAGGCAGTCCAATCTATGACAGAGCAGATCAATGGTTGATGGACATAGGCTACGAAATAACCTGAAGGAACTTTTTGGGGGTAATGGATATGCTTTTGATTGTGGTAATGGTTATGCAAGTGTATGTATTTGTCAAAACTCATCCACCTGTGCTTACAATTGGTTAAGAAGGTGATTTTTGAAAGATCATATTGCTTCAGTGTTCTAGTACAATATTTTCAGCATAGCCGTCTTCAGAGATGTTAGCATACTTTCGTTTTTGCTAAAGAGAAACATTAGAAAACTCAAATTCAAGTCAAGGTGGTATTAACACCAGATTAAACTGGGAGAATAACCAGTCTCATAGGAGATGCAACTGCCTTTTATTAGAATTGTGATTCTTGCCTTGAGAGACACATTTTGAAGATGTGTGAGGATTCCTTTAATGGGGTTTCCTGCCTAATTATCTTCCCTATTTTTGACAACTTTGATCTCTTGCTACTCAGACATCTTTAATCAGTTATCTGTATTCGCCTCAAGTTTTGTGTTTTTTTTTTTTTTTAACTCATGCTTCTCATTATCTGCAACTTACTGAGTCAAGATTTTATCTCATAGGTAGGTACACTGACATTTGTTTGATTCTGGTATTGTTCTTTGCATCTTTTCTTAGATTTCTTCCTATCACTTGGAAGCTCTTGTTCTTTTACTTGTCAGTATTCTAGTTTCTGTTCTCATCAACTTCTCCCCCAAAATCGGTTTTGAAATGCTACACTCAACTTGAGTCATAACAGTTTATTTTCAGTGTTGACCTCTGCATTTGAGGTTTTTGATTTCCTCTTGATAGTGAAATTCTTTCACCATGACTTGTGCAGCATTACACAGTTACTTTTAGTCTTTTCCTTGTCTGACATCTCTGTTTTCTAACCATGAGTTTTCCACACACATGAGTTCTTATGTTCTAGTAATTGTGACCTTATGTCTGCCTTTATCCAGTGTCATTTTTGGAGAGAATCCATGACTCCCTTCCCTTTTTCATTGATTGCCTTTCATTATGTCTAGGCTTGTGGCTTGGTTTCAGTGCAGTAAGCCTTCCAATTGGTTCCTCTACCTTATTCTCTCCCTTTTCCTGCTCATCGTGCATAATTTGACTCACCTTCTAAAAACTGTTTTGTTACGCTACTCCTGTCAGAAAGTTTATATATACTTTCTGTTGTCTTTCATTATATGAACTCAAAGGGTTGATATAGTAGTTAGATATACCAGCCTTTTATGACCAATACCTGCCTTCTATTTGTGTTTGTTTGCATACTCACTTCCTCCTCCTGCTGTCAACACCCAAATATTATACGTACATTGCTTATTTTTACTTTTAATACCCTGGCTCATATTTAATCATTCAATCTCTCATTGTTACATTGCTTTCAAGGTTGGGTTGAACAATATCTTTTTCCAATGCCTTTTTTTTCCCTTTAAAAAGAATTTTTACTTCTGATAAATTTTTTTTTTCTATTTTGTGAGAGTTGCTCAGTCTCAGTACTTACTACTTTAGAGTGTGACTGTTGCCATTCATTTACCGCAGGCATTTCTAGTTTTGTGTTTTGTTTCTTAACTTGTTTATAAACTGATTAAGGATAGATATGATGTTTTGCTTTTTTTAAACTTACATCTAGCATGTCTCAGTGGTATTTAAGTCTTTACCATTTGTTGAATTGAAGGATTTGAGGTATATTAAATGCCATCTGTAAATGTTTTTGTTAAATATAATTTTGAGTGTTACTAAAGTAGGCTCAGCTTTACTTGTAAGCTATATATATATTTAAATGTAATAGAATGGCATCATAAAATGTGTCCTAGAAACTTGTTTCAAAACTTAAGACTGGACTTTACAATATTTAAGACTTTAATGTCTTTTTATGTTTTCGTTAAATTATGCTTTATTATTGGTAACAAAGTATACTACTTTTTGAATGTTATGTTGTAGTAGGAAAACATTTTGCTGTAGGTTGTTTATTAATATGTTCAAATTAGCTAATTGCTTTTTAAAAGTCAAGTGTTGAAAAAAACCTTTTCCTGAGGGTAGTACAGGCCTTTTGGGCCTTATGAGATAAACATATGAGAGCTCTTTGTTTAATTCCTAGGCTCCCTTTTTTGGCAGTGGAGGGGCAGTGGCTCCATCATCTTTTTCTTCTCGAGGACAATATGAACATTATCATGCTATTTTTGATCAAATGCAGCAACAAAGAGTAGAAAATAATGAAGCGAAATGGAAAGGAGAAATATATGGCCGAAGACATCCAGAAAGGTATGGCTTTGTTCTGCAAAAGTTGCTTATGTTTTGCTTCAGAGAAAATAATGAAAGTCATTTTGCATGTTTAACTACAGAGGAATTTCATCTGAAATACATTCAGGATTTCGTAATGGGGCTAGAGGTCATCACTATTTCCCAAATGCTGATGCTTTTAGAAAATCTTTGAATAGACTGAAGATTATGTCTAAACAAGCCAGTATAAACAGGTTAAACTGTGGTGATCCATAAATTCATTCTTTTGCGTAATTTTGTCTTATGTCTTGTATAACTTAGTTGCTTTACTTTGTGGGTGTTTTCTGTATTGATTACACAATATTTTTTTGCCTTCTGGATGCATAATTTTATCAGGTGGAAAATTTGGTCTTTGATTACATTTGACAAACATGTAACTCTTGAATTCAGCCTACTTTTTGTAACTTATATGTTATAGGCTGAATATACTTATTTAAAATAACATGTGATAGTATCACTTTGAGCCAACAGATGGTTGTAATAATCTCACCCACTTGCCTCAAATGAATCAGCATATATTTAAATGAAATCACACTTTATGCAAAATTCCAAAGCATGCTTTTTTTGTCTTTTTTTTTCTTCATCACTTAGAATCCCACTTTTCTCTTTGTTGTTTTAACTTATTTCTTATATTTGTCTCTGATTGATGGCTCGCTACATCTTATTCATCAGATTTTCCTTTTCTTCCATTGAATTAACTTAATATATAGCAGTCAGCAGTTTTAATTTGCATGGTTCCTTTTTTCTTAAGTATGCATACATATTTTCTTAGATATTCCCATTCCTTCTATAAAACATGTGGTTAAAAACAGAGATCATTTTATGAAAATTTAATCACATTTCCTTTTTCTTGTCATTTTAAGGGGAATACTTTTGATTATAATAAAAATCTTTATGATCCCCCTCAATTATAAAAAATGTTTTAAATGTAAGTAAACAGGGACACTGGATGGCTCGGCGGTTGAGTGTCTGCCTTTGGCTCAGGGCGTGATCCCGGAGTCCTGGGATACAGTCCCACATGAGTCCCACATCAGGCTCCCTGCATGGAGCCTGCTTCTCCCTCTGCCTGTCTCTGCCTCTCTCTCTCTCTCTCTCTCTCTCTCTCGAATAAATAAAATCTTTAAGAAATAAAATGTAAGTAAGCAGAGGTAAATGAATGAGGTGAATATAAATTAACATTATGAATTATACACAGTAGGCCAAAGTATTAAGCTAATTTAGAGTCTGTTCTTGAGAAAGAAAGGCTACCAACTCATGATATGCATTTTTTTGATGAAATGGGAAAGTAGATTTTCTATGTGGCTTTTATCCTGTGGTATGGATCTAATATTTAATTTTGTTTTATTTTATATTAAATCTAAAGTAAATAAATATAGTATAAAGAAAATAGGGAAAACTATGTTATGCTTCTTCACACTGTTCAACTTCCAGAATGTTTCTTGGTTCTTTGCAATTGGAATGACAAATAATGGACTACATTGGGCCATTTGAATCAAACTCTTATTATAACCTTGAAATATTTGCATGTATTTGAGTTTCAAATTGTCTTAAATGGCTACTTCTTCCTCTATACCACATCTTCCAATCTTTGTTTTGCATTAGTTATAGTTTCACTGTTTTAATTTTCAGTTTTTAAATTATTTATGGTTGTAAGATCATTTTTATTTCATTTATATCAACTCAGTGGGCTTAGCAGTACTCAGACATATACATTTTCTTATGTTGTATGAAATTATTGTTCTTATTAATGATGGTAGGTATTATTGAATGCTTATTATATACCAAGATGTATTTATTTGTCACCGTAATCCTTTGAATTAGATATTATTCTTTTTTTTTTTTAATTTTTATTTATTTATGATAGTCACACAGAGAGAGAGAGAGAGAGATGCAGAGACACAGGCAGAGGGAGAAGCAGGCTCCATGCACCGGGAGCCCGATGTGGGATTCGATCCCAGGTCTCCAGGATCGCACCCTGGGCCAAAGGCAGGCGCCAAACCACTGCGCCACCCAGGGATCCCGGATATTATTCTTTTAATAAAGATGAAGAAATTAGGATTTACAGAGAATTAAAACTTGTGCATGGTTAGGCATCTAGTAAATGGTAGAGCTCAGATTTAAACTAAGTATATCTGAATGTAGACTTCTCTTTAAACCCTCTCTTAGAAGATTTATCAGCTTCTTGAGATACTTTTAGTGAACAAGCTAAAAAGTTACTGCTTTAGTTGGTTATAAAATTTTGAAATATTGGGTACTTTAAACACTTAACATGGTATCAGTAGCTGCATGAACTTTGATATGTACTGAGTGAATTTATTTTTATTTGAGAACATGGAAAATAGAAAAATTGGCAGAAAACTAAAGATCATCAAGTATCATATAATTTCAAAAAGCATATTCTGTAAATTACACCAGTTTTCTTCATGTCAGGCCTTGGCAAGATTGAAAACAATGTCTGCAAACATCTTAGGAGGAAGCAGTAATCACTCTGACAAAGTATAAATTCATACGGAATAGGTTATGTCAAATATACCTTTATATATTGTTTTTTGTTAGGGTTATAGGGTAGAACTTTAGTTCTCAAACTGTGTGGTGAGGCAACCTGGAGCATCATGGTGCCTTGACTATTTTATAATTTTGAAGGAAACAGCTATATCTTTTGGCAAACTGCAGACCACTACTCTTAAACAGTTTGGACCTAACTAATAAATGGAACTTCTAGGTATTTCTCTTGGCCTAGAGGCATTGTAAAAAAATTAATTAGATACTTGGTAGAGTAGATAGACTTCAGCAATATATTGTTTATATTTAGAGGGTGCTGATTAATATTCTTATGTCACCCAAATAAAAAAAATTTAGAGGCTTGTCCTCAAACCTTTATTTTTAAGGGGAGCACTAGAAAAAACATTTAAAGGATACAGTCATGATGATATTTCCAGAAGATATAAAGTGGAAATTGTAAATATGTGGTATGATTGATCAGGAAACAAGATAATCTTAATAGACCATAGCTACAACAAACTTGAATAAAATTTAACAGGAATAAATTTAATGTATTTTGAATCTAAAGAATTATCTGACCAAATAGATAAATACTTGAAAAAGGTTTATTAATAGCATAAATTTTTTAAAAAATTGAACTAATAACCCTTCCTTGCCCTCTGACAAGAGCTACAGGCAGAGGGAGAAGCTCCCCCACAGGGAGCCTAATATGGGACTTGATCCCAGGACCCCAGGATCAATCACCCCCTGAGTCAAAGGCAGATGCTCAACCACTGAGCCACCCACTCAGGTGCCCCCCCCCCTTTTTCCACAGCGTGGAGCCTAACATGGGACTTGAACTCATGACCCCTAAGATCAAGACCTGAGCTGAGATCAGGAGTCCAAGGGGGTGGGGGGCACTTAGGTGGCTCAGTTGGTTAAGTTCAACTCTTGATTTTGACTCAGGTCATGATCTCAGGGTTGTGAGATCAAGCCCTGCATTGGGATCAGCACACCGAAGTCTCTCCAGATTCTCCCTCTCCCACTTCCCACTACATGCACTTTGTCTCAAATAAATCTTAAAAGAAAAAGACACTTAACTGAGTGGGCTATGTATGTGCCCCAAAAGAATGGACATTTTAATGTGAAAAAAGTAGGATGACATAGTCTTAGAATACAGATTATCCTGTGGATTTAATAAATTTGGATTTGTAGAAATTAGGTACTCATTTCTTTATATTACTGACACCTATTGAAAACTTTTTGATAGAATACCACTGGTCAGAGAATGAATCTGGCTAGTCACTATGTTGTTCTAACCCTCAGTTAGGCCTTGGAGATGCTCTCACACCTGGACACATGTCTCTCTGTAGTAGAAATGAGCCTATGTGAAGAGGCCTCAAGGCTGATTTGAGCCTTCCCTCCCTTGGTCATTGCTTGGATAGCTGCAGGGGGAGCTTTTTAGGCACCCTTCATCTCTCTTACCATTACCTTTGATCCACTACTATCATCGTAAGTTTATTTTTTGAATTTGTACATGTTAATATGATCAGGTCTCAACAAAACCTTGACTTTGTGAGCAAGCCATTCTGTCTCATTAGGGTACCTTTACAACTCGCTTTTTTTTCTTTCTTTTTTAATATGTTGATTTTACAGTTTAATACTGAGTAAAATTTATTTCTCTTAATTTCAGTTCCTGGTGGAGTATATATTCACAATAGGTTAAATTAGGGAAAAAGAAACAAGTTTAAACGTGTATCAGGATTTGCTTCTCTCCTGCAAACTCCTTGTAAATGATAAGAAAAACAATAGAAAAGCTTTGAAGCTAGTATAATTATATTCTGCTATAAGAATATAAGTGCCCTTATCTTTTATAACTAGTAATCATTGGTAAGGAAAAGACTAACTGCTGTGTGTATGATACTCTCCTAATTCCATGCTTCATGATACTGATGGTCTCATATTTATGTATATACTATAATCCTTTTCCACTGTCAGGGTTCAACAACGTTTACAATTCCCTTAAACTTAAGCTATTCTCTTTGTGCCTCAGTGTTTTGCTTTCCTCAGAAGGATTTATTCTTTTTCCCCCTTCTCATCCTTAAGTTCCCTTTTAATATTGCTTCCTTTGCTAAGTTCAAGACTGTTCACATATTTCCTATTTTAAAAATGCTGGATGCTAACTACCTTGTCATCTCCCTTTCACATAGGATTCTTTTTTTTTTTTTTTAAGATTTTATTTAAGAGAAAGAGAACACAAGTGGCGGGGGTGGGGGGGTGACAGAGGGACAGGGAAGAAGCAGGCTCCCTTTTGAGCCTTTTTGAGCAGGGAGGATAACATGGGGCTCCATCCCAGG
Source organism: Vulpes vulpes (assembly GCF_048418805.1). NCBI lineage: Eukaryota > Metazoa > Chordata > Mammalia > Carnivora > Canidae > Vulpes > Vulpes vulpes. Next base: position 31,348,688 of record NC_132788.1, read on the forward strand.
ACTCTGGGATCATGACTGAGTAGAAGGCAGACGCTTGACCAGTAGAGCCACCCAAGTGCCCCATACGTAGAATTCTTACCCAAACATTAATACCTCTCTTCTCTCCCATTGTTCATGGAAAAAGGAAACCCAAAGGAAAATCACAAGTAGGTTTTTTGTCTTGTTTTCCTACTTACCAAAGTGATACAGGCTAGTTTCAGAAATATTGAGAAATTAGACTTACTTATATTTCCACCATGTAGAATTACCATGACTAGGAGAAGTAGAGGAACAGATTTTAGTTCAATACAAGGGTTGTCCAATGGGTGGGCCATTGTGGGATTTAATGCATGTGCTCAAACTGAAACTATTAAACTAGAGGTTTAAATGACCATGTGTCAGGTATATCCAGATAGCAATAGAGGAATACTTTATTCAGCAAGAAGTTAGACTAATCAATACTTAAGATCTCCTCCAATTTAAATATGATTTTTTTGTCTTGTACTTTTTAGTGGGTATTGGCGTTAAGGAACATTTTCTCCACACTGTCATAACATCTGGTTTTATTGTAATTTGTATGTTATTGTCTGTCCTGGTGACTTCTTTTCCCTAATTCAAACTGAATGGCAAATTGAAACTTATGGTCAACTTTTTCTTTTTGGTTAACTTTTTCTAATTCTCTTTTCCCTATATATTGGATCCTCACTATTTGCCTGCTCCCCTCCTTATGGCTTTACTTCTCCTCTTCTCTTATCAGTAATTCTGGCTAGTCTGACTTTGCTTATATAGGTCTTTTTTTTTTTTTTTTTTTAGAAATTCTTTTTTCTAAGATTATTTGTTTATTCATGAGAGACACAGAGAGATAGAGGCAGAGACACAGGCAGAGGGAGAAGCAGGCTCCATGCAGGGAGCCTGATGTGGGACTCGATCCGGGGACTCCAGGATCACACCCTGGGCCGAAGGCAGGCGCTAAACCACTGAGCCACCCAGGCATCCCTATATAGGTCTTAATACATTTCTTCAAATAGCTTTTTTTAAAGGCTTTTTTTTTTTAGAGCAGTTATAGGTCCACAGCAAAACTAAGGGAGAAGGTACAGAAATTTTCCATATATTATCCCTGTCTTCCCATTTACGAAGTCTTCCCCTCATGAACATCCCCCACCAGAGTGGTACGCTGTTGAGGCTGATGAGCTTACATTCAGTTAGCTTTTTAATATTAGAATCTCTAGCCATGTAAGACTATCTTATAAAACTACTGAGTGCCTCTTAACCTTTGTGCTTTATGGGTGCTTTTGCTTTTCATGTCTTTTTCTCTCTATTGCATCATTTAATTTGGGTAAAGCTGACAGCAGTTCCATTCCATCAGATAGACATTATGCCACTTAAACAGAGGAGGAAGCTTAAAGAATAAACGCCCTACATTCTTTTCTCATTAACTCTGTGTACTACCCCAGCACTTCTACCTTAAACCATATTGATTCATTTTTTATTTCTCAGATTATTTCTTCTACCTAGATTGCTACATAATTTTTGTGATGTTTTTAACTCTAAATCACTTACAATCATGTTTCAAACTTTAAAAATATCCCTTACCTATAAAGCATGTGAGCTGTGGATGTTAAGTAATCTGCCCAGATGCCTTTATAATAAGACAAGGAGAGAGAAAAGATACTCCTTTTTCCCTCTCTTTTCCAGATGAAAAAAGGAATTTGTCTTAGAATAATTACTTTTTAACACGTTTTAATGCCTCTGTATTTTACTTTGCAAATTCCTAATTTCTTACTATATAATTGTGGTTTATATAGTGTTTATGTTATCATTACTTTATTATTAATCTAGATTACTGCTTTACTGATTTTAAGTGAAATAATTTTAGAACTCAGGAGATGGAGAAGATAGTGTGTTTAATTTATCTAAAATAGTATGTGCCTGTGAATTCTTAATAATGTTTAATAAAGGAAATGACTATTAAATAAATCGACTATTTACGGTTTATTTCCATGAATCTGGCACAAATTGTTTGTGCCAATAGTTTAGCAGTTTTACTATTTTAGATAGGAATAAGAATATGAGTATGGGTTTTTCTTTTTGGTGTACATGAAGTAGTAAACAAATGCATGTGAAAAATAAAGACAGTTTATAAGTTTTTAGATGTTATGAGAGGTCATAGAATCAATTAAACTGATTTTATCCATTATTCTTTTAATAAGGTTTATTGCTCTCATTTTTGTATATTGAATCACCCTTGCATTTTGGAACTCTTTTTTATACATATTTATGTCTTCAAAGACAGATATAATATTGGCAAATAGTTGACACCCTAAAGTATTTTTTAAACATGAGAGGGAAAAAGAGTCTACAACCATACTTCCTGGTATGAAGCCTGATCTCGTCTGTCCTGGGAAGCTAAGCAGGGTTGGTCCTGGTTAGTACTTGGATGGGAGAGGAAAGAGAAATAATAATGTTAAGCAAAAATCATTACAGATTTTAAGCTTGTGATTGAAAGCAGTGAGTTATATAAATTTGCTTATTTAAACAGGCTTAGGAAAAGACTACTCAGTGAAGCTAAATCTATAAATTATCTAAATAAATAGAACGGGAGTACTTTATATATTTAAATGGTTGAAAATCTATAAACCAAAACCATTATATATACAACCAGGTTTTAGTAAAATAATTCTGTGCACGTGTTGTATTAATATACACCAGTTGGGGGTTTCGACTGGCAGACATTGGACATAGTACCTTAGGATGGGAAATCAAGCATGTTTTACTTCTAGAAAAGTTAGAGGTGCAGTCAGGATACACAGCACAGGGAACAGCAACTATATGTAATTGCAAGTGGTGGTGTAAGCTTCTAGGACCCTCCAAAAGTGCCTTACCAGTAGACATACAGTTTCAGTCTGAGTGTCATATCCTCTTAAAGTTTATGGGCCCTCTTCAGGCCCAGCCTTATAGAAGGGACTACAGCTGACTAGGTCACAGCCTTGCTTGGATATATGCAGGGAGATATCTTGCATCCAGACTAGATATTGATCTTATAATTATACAGCACATAATATGACTGCTAGAGGATAGTGCATGTGCACTACAGAGGCATAAACAAATTTCTCATCCATTATTCTTAATCTACTCAAACTACCATGGGTAATGTGAAGTATGTTTCTGAATTTGGTGATATGGAACTAGATTAAGGGTTAGCTATCTACATATACCTGACAGTCATAATAAAAGATTCTTAACCACCTATAGAAATGATCTAATCCTAGAAAATTCCAATGATGGAAATCAGGAAGTGTTTAAACCTATTGGAAGATAGAATAGACAGTATTTCATGTATTATTCAGAGCATAACTTACTTATGGTCTTAAAGAAAGGCTGTAGGAAGTTTGTGTGCCTTTGTAGCCAAAATCTGAGTGGAAGCACCACTAATCACTTGCTTGTCTTTCTAACTCACCTCCAAAATTAACTGCAGTTGATACTATGCTATGAGTTATCTGATTATTGGGACTGGATTTTATTTATTTTTGTATCTTTCAAAATATGTAACAGGCATAATATGTAAAAGGCATAATGTATGTTAGATACAATAGAACAGGCACAGTGTATTTAAATGTTCAATAAATATTATTTTTATATATTTTTTTAATTTGAGTTTTTAAAATAAAATTTTTGTTTAAATAGGAAGTGCACACAAGCGGGTGAGAGGGGCAGAGTCGGAGAGGGAGAGAGAATCTTAAACAGGTTCTTAAATTTAGCACAGAGCCTGATTTAGGCAGAGATTAATCTCATGACCCTGATTGAGATCATGACCTGAGCCAAAATCAAGAGGTGACACTAACCAATTGAACCACCCCAGGCACCCTTGTATTTTTTATTTGTTGTCTAAGCTCAACATGTTTACTTTCTTTTATAATTGTCAGAGAAACATACAGAAATACAACCTGTCCATTTTACTTTTAATAGTTTTGATATTCAAGGAATTTAGACATTGCTTTTTAGTGTATTTTTGAAAACTCAAACTTTTTATTCATTGTTGAATTTATATTTCATTTTTGAAATTGCTATTATGCTGCTTTAATTTTACTTCAATGCTGTTTTTTTTTTTAAGATTTTATTTATTTATTCATGATAGTCACACACAGAGAGAGAGGCAGAGGGACACAGGCAGAGGGAGAAGCAGGCTCCATGCAGGGTGCCCGACGTGGGATTCGATCCCGGGTCTCCAGGATCACGCCCTGGGCCAAAGGCAGGCGCTAAACCGCTGCACCACTCAGGGATCCCTTCAATGATGTTTAAAGAAGGTTCTTAGATAGGTACTGAGTACTGAAATAAGCTGCAGTATCGGAAACTATTGAGAATATTCTATAATTATAGTCCAAAATAATTTTATGTGTCTGTAAGTAGAATAGATTAAATAAATGTAAAAGAAACCTTGATAAGATTTGGAGTAGTAGTATTAGTAATAGTAAAGAAAAGTGATTTAGGTAGTAGATAGAAATTTAGCGATTTCATTACAGGGGAAGGTTTTATTTCACTTTCTGCAACAAAGACAACATTTGGAATAAGGCTAATTTTTAATTTTTTGAGATATTTAATGTTCAAAATTTCTGACTCTGCTATTTGTCCAAAATATTCAGGCAAAAGGGGCAACTAGCTGTGGAAAGAGCTAAACAAGTGGAAGAGTTCCTACAGCGAAAACGGGAAGCACGGCAAAATAAAGCTCGAGCCGAAGGACATATGGTATGATTTTTTTTTTGAGATTTTTGAGCATATTAATATTCAAAGTGAAGGTCTGGAACAAGGTAGGTATAAATGAATTCTAAATCTTTACAAACATTTACTCTAAAGATTTATAGAGTATAAAGTTATGATACACCTTAACTTCTGCTATATCTTTTATACCAAGGTGAAATTCTGTTGATGGTTTGGTTAATTAGGAGTAAGTTCATAGTTGTATTCTTCCTTTTAAAAAGAGAAGTAGATATTTATATTAAAAGCAATCCAGATATTTATATTAAAACAAATGAGTTGTTACATTGCTAGGATTGTTTTTTTTCATACATGCTTTTGGTTTTAAATACTTTTAAGTAGCAAAGATTTTTAAAGGAAAAATGGGAAACATTTCAATAAATAGAAGTTTATGTATCTTCTCAAAAGCACATTAGAAGCAAAGTGTATTAAAATCTCCAGTTATGCCAGCTAACTAAGTTAAGTCATGTATCCAAGAAAATAGTAACAGTTTTTAGGTAGTCTACTTAATGGTTTTGACTTGTAGAGATGCACAAATGCCTATGACCTTTTGTCCACAGGACAGCTGATGATTCTATCAGCTTACCACACCATGAAGCACCCTGCTAATAGAAAATAGGTCAATTATATGATCATGTATTTTGATTAGGTTTATAACTACTGTAAGTTCATAAGTGTTATCTTTGTGAGTTTATTTGTGTAATTATTTCAATTTAAGATATTTTTTCTTTGCAATAATATCAGTGAAAGATATTTAGATTTTTTAATGGTTACCTTTCATATTTTTAACACAGGTTTGTTTTTGAACTTTGGAATTAATCTGTATCTGTATCCTTCCTGTAGATAGTAGAAGGGAACCTTCTGATTTTTCTCTGACCCCGTATCTCCAAAGATAATAGCATCCAGAATTTTAGTTACAGATTTTAATTTAAAATATTTTAGAAAAATTATTAGGCTTGTCAAGATTTACATATTTCTTTCCTCATCATTACATACTGCTATTCTGTCCTCATTTTGTTTTTCTTTATGATGGAGAATACTCTAGCAATTCTTTTGGACAGAAACTTCCCAAGATAAATTGGAAATGTATTTATTTTGTCCTCATGTTTAATGATAATTTGTATGATGATCAGTTGGTGAATATGCTTAGCATTTGTAGGCCTGAAAAAATGTTTTGCCTTCTTTTTTGAAAAATATTTCTAGTGAGTATAATATTACAGGTTGAGATTTTTTTCTTTCAGTACTTTCAAGATGTTTCTCCAATTATCTTCTGGCATATCTATTTCTGATTAGAGGTTAGCTGTCATTTATATCTTTTACCTCTACATGTAATATGTCTGTTTTCTCTACTGACTTTTAACTTATCACTGGAAGCAATTTGATTACAGTGTAGCTTGGTGTAGTTTTCTTCATTTTTATTTTCTTGGAATTCAATGAGCTTCTTGGATCTGTGGATTTATAATTTTCATCAAATTTGGAAAAATTTCATCTGTTATTTATTCAAAAAATGTTTTCTGTTCTTTTTGATTCTGAGACTCTCAGTGCCCATGTACTAGACCATGTGATGCTCTCTATAAACAGCTTGCTTAGGGTCTGTTCATATTTTTCGTTCTTTCTTCTATTTTCTATTTTGGATAGCTTTTATTTCTGCATCTTCAGGTTAATTAATCTTGTCTTCTGCCTTGTCTGATCTGTTAATCCCATGCAGACATTGTATTATATTCATCTCAGGAAATTTTTCATCTTGTATTTTTTATTTCTAAAAGTTTATTTGGGTCATTTTTATACTTTCCCTGTCTCTCTTTATAACGTTTGTGCTTTTCTCTACATTCTTGAATTTGAATATAATAGCTGTATTAATTACCGTCTCTAATAATTCAGTTATCTTTGTCATTTCTTAATGACTTTTCTTCTCATTGGGGTTATCTTTTCCTGCTTCACATGCCTGGTAATTTGTGATTGGATGCCAGGCATTGTGTATATTATTTTGGATTTTTTTGTATTTAAATATGTTGGGGCTTTATTCTGGGATTCCGTTAAGTTACTAGGAAATAGTTTGAATCTTTCATGGCTTGCTTTTAAGATCTGCTAGGCAGATCCAGAACAGCCTTAAGGCTAGAACTAATTTGGCCCCATATCTTCAAATACTGCTTCTTCTCCTTAAGATAACTCCTATTAGATGGATAAATGTCCTTTTTGTACTTCAGTTTCATCCTTTTTATCCCTTTCTCTCTTACTGCTATGTTTTAGGAATATTTTTAGGCCTGGATTTCATCTCTAATATCTTCTTTAGTTTTGTCTACTCTATTGTTCAGCTCATCTAATGAATTTCTTTTTTTCACTTAGGAACTTGTATTTTTTGTGTCCATGAATTCTAATTAGTTTTCCCTTAGATTTCCTTAATCATATTCTCTGATAATACTAGTTTTTGCAAAATCTTGTTTTTAGTGTGCTATTGGCCATACTTTGGTTTCTTCCATTTTTGAGTTCTCTATTTCATATGGTTGGCATTTGTCAAATGTTTGGTGTTCTTGACAGTGTTCATATTTGGGAGTGGCTATTTTATTGCTTATTACCTTTGTTTGAGTGGTTTCCTGGTGAGACGGGAGAGTGCTACTGACCTGTCCTCTGCAGTTTTCAGTGAAAGTAGAGAATAGATGGCACGTGTATTGATATTCTGTCAGGCAAACACCTCAGCAGTTTATTCTCTGGGCTTAGGAGACTCTCATTCATTTTCATTATAACCAGTCACTCAGAGGATTGGCCTTTTACCTCTAATCTCTCTCTGATCACCCATATATAAAGGGTAACTGACTCTGCTTTCTGGCTTGTGGAGATGAGTAATGCAATAGAGGTAACCCTCTTCTTGTAACTACTGTTGTCTGCTTCTAGACCTTCTCATGTTCTCAGCTTCCATAAGTCTGAGAGCATGCCTCGTATTGCTTACACCTTCTGTGATAGTATTCTTTCTGACATGCTTTTGCTAGTGAAGCTTCTCACTTAAAACTGACTTTGTGGGACACCTGGGTGGCTCAACGGTTGGGCATCTGCCTTCGGCTCAGGGCATGATCCCATGGTCTCCGGATCGAGTCCCACATCAGGCTCCCTGCATGGAACCTGCTTCTCCCTCTGCCTATGTCTCTGCCTGCCTCTCTCTCTCTCTCTCTGTCTCTCATGAATAAATAAATAAAATCTTTTTAAAAAAAACTGACTTTGTGTACTTTTCCTTATCTCCTGATTCCTTCTGTACTTGGGACTAGCAAGAGTTTTGCTGGTTTTTGAGTGCTGATATATATTCACTTAAAACAACTTTATTCTAGGATTTTGCAAGAAGGGAAGCTATAGTGTCATGTTGACATCTTGCAAACAGGTTTTAGTATTTTTATTTTGTTGTCATTTTCAAAAAACTTTAAAAAACGCTTAGAGATCAGGAGTGCATCTTAACAATGATTTTTATATGATCTTCCAAGATGTATTTTGTAAAACGATATAGAATTTCTTCATTCCCTAGATGACTAATGTTTACATAACACTTTTCTTTAAAAAGATATGGGCAAGAGTGAAGAATTTCTATTTTTCTATTTTATATTTGGGTATGTGCATCATATACTAAGTTTTTTCTATCTACTAATTTAAAAACAAGGCAGTTAAACATTTTGGGCATAGTAGCTTAATTTAACGTGATTTAATTAAAGCTTAATCAGATATAGTTTGTCTCTACAGTAATTTATAATCTTAATATTGAATAGGAATATATACACTAGTAATGTGAGGCAGTGAATAGGAGTGTGAGCTAAAGTTAACTGTGAGAAGGCCTCACAGATTTTAAGTTTGAAATTAGAAATTTTTTGTGAATAAATAGAGATACTATATAAAATTTGCCTCTCTGTATTAGTTTTCTATTGTGTAACAAAGTACCATAAACTTAGAGGCTTAAAGCAACACAAATTTATTACAGTTTCTGTGTATCAAAATCTGCCATGTTTTATTTTATTTTATTTTTTTATTTTTTTTTTAATTTTTTTTTTTTATCTGCCATGTTTTAAATGGATCTTCTGCTCATGGTCTCATAAGGCTAAAACCATGGTGTCAGCCAACTGTGTCCTTATCTGAGGCTCAGTTAGGGCAAGATCTTCTTCACTCTTTACTGTGTTGGTAGGATTCTTCTTCTTGCTGTTATAGGATTGAGGTCCTCACTGTCTGACTAGCTTTTGACCAGGAATCAATCTCAATTCTAAGAGACCACTGTCAGGTCTTTGCCATGTGGCCCTCTTCATCTCAGCAACAGATAACTTCTTATTCATCAGACTCCTCCCATGCTTTAAATTTCTGACTGCCACTTCGACACCCAGCTGGAGAAAACTCTGATTTTAAAGAGCTCATGTGATACCACTTTATACCTGTCAAAATGGCTGGTATCAAAATAAGAAATAGCAAGTCTTGGTAAGGATGTGGAGGTAAAGAGACCTCTTGTGCTGAGTGGAAATGGAAATTAGTGTGGCCACTATCAAAAATAGCATGGAAGTTCTGCATAAAATTAAAAATAGAAATACCACTTGACTCAGCAATTCCGTATCTGGTTATTTGTCCAAAATAAACAAAAATACTAATTGGAAAAGATACATGCACCCCTATGTTTACAATAGCTAAGATATGGAATCAACCTAAGATAGATGAATGGATGCAGAAGATAAAGTATGTACACAGAGACAGACAGATACACACACACAAACCCTCCACACACACACACAGGAATACTACTCAGCCATGAAAAAGAATGAAATCTTAATATATGCAACAACATGGATAGACCTAGAAGATGTTATGCTGAGTAAAATAAGTAGGGAAAGACAGTAAACTATGTGACTTTACTTATATGTGAAATCTAAAAAACAAGATAGAAATAGACTCATAAATACAGAGAACAAAATGGTGATTACCAGAGGGGCATAGTGTGAGAAGATGGAAAAAATAGGTGAAGGGGATAAAGTGGTACAAACTTCTAGTTATAAATAAGTGATGGGGATGTGAAGTACAGCATAGGGAATATAGTCAGTTATGTTGTAGAATATATAGTGACAGTAACTAGACTTACTATAGGATCATTTTGTAATGTAAATAGATACTGAATCACTCTGTTGTACATCTGAAACTAATATAATATTGTATGTCAACTGTACTTAAAAAAACAGAAGTAGCTCACAAATATCTCCTCTCAGTAAATAAATATGTAAACAAATAAATAAATGGCTCATGTGATTTGGTCAGACCCAATGGATAATGTCTCTATAATGTCAGTCTTCCCATTTAACATCACCTAACTGTGGGGATAAAAATCATCATATAAAAATGCTAGGGATTATGTAGCATTTGTCAGCCTGTTGGAGCAGTAAGGGTAACAAGAAACCTTAGAACTTTTAAAATTTCTGTCTACCACACTCCCTTTGTCTGTAATCTTAGAAACTACGTCTGGAGACAGTAGACTAGGCCAGTTGTGAATGAGCTCCTTTTAAGTACTGTCTTTATCAACATGCTTGATGGTACAACATTCTACTCAGGTTTTCAAAGAAGAACTTTTTAAAAAACTGGTTTTTATTAAGATGCCGTTTAAATACAATGAAATTCATGACTGATAAGTGTGTATCGTGATGAATATGGACAAAGTAGTCATGTAACAACCACTGCCACAATCATGATATAGCATTATCCCATCATCATTTAAGTTTTTTCATCTCACAATAAGAAAAACAAAATTTGTTACTGTATGAGATGGTTCGTGTTAACTAAATTTATTGCAAGAATTATTTTTCCATATATACATATATCAAGTCATTATGTTGTACACCTTAAATTAGTACAATGTTATGTAATAATTATATCTCAATAAAATTGGTGGGAGGGGTTTTTGTGTCTTTGTAACCACACTGCCACCAACTATAGGCAACCACTGATGTGTGCTCCCTGTCAGTATGGTTTCAGTATGGTTTTGTCTTTTAAAAAATCTTATGTAGGGGAAACCTAGGTGGCTCAGTGGGAAGAGCATGTGACTCTTAATCTCAGGATCGTGAATTTGAGTCCCATGTTGTATGTAGAGATTATTTACATAAATAAAAATTTTTTAAAAATAAGGATTTTATATAACTTTATCAAATACTTAGTAATGGTTTTTTGAGATTGATGTATATTAGTAGTTCTTTTTTATTCCATCGTGTAGATGCACCATAATTTGTTTACATATATGGAGTTTCCAAACTTTTAAGTTCATAAACTTATATGCATACCTGTATATTGTTTATATACATGTATAATTGGTTAGCCTGTCCTTCCTAGGGAGCCCTTCTTTCTGAATTGGCATATTCCTCCTTACTATGTGTTAACTTAGCTAGTGACTATTTTTACATTTGAGCTTCTGAATATTGCTGAAGGAAATTAAAGTTTTGATGATTAATGTCAGCTCAATTTTTGGTCTCTGGTTTCAGCCAAGCAAGCTGTCAGTCCTGTCTTCAGTAGCCCTTCCCATTGTCCACAGTGGAAATTTTCTTCCATAATTTTGTCCCTTATCTCTCATTATTTCACAGAGAAAATTGGGCTTATGACTCCACATTGCCTCGCATTTTCTGCCCCTAAAATTATATTTTTATAATTGTACCAAATATTTGTTTTCTCTAGAGTCTTAGAGAAGGATAAAACTTCCTCTGTTCAAGTAATCTCTCCCATTCCATCATATTTGATAATTAAAATATTACTAATTGTTAACATCTCATATATTGGGTACTTACTATATGTTAGGTGTCATTTAAGTTCTTATTTCTAATCTCATAACAGTTTGGCAGATTCTGTTACATTTACATTTTATAGCCTACTGAGGTGTAAAGAAATTAGCTCATGCTTTACAGCTACTAAATGATAGAACAAGCATTTAAGTTTCTAATCTGGGGGTGCCTGGGTAGCTCAGTCAGACGGGTGTCTGCCTTTGTCTCAGATTGTGATCTTGGGGTCCTGGGATTGAGCCGTGCATCGGGCTCCCTGCTCCTTTGGGAGTCTGCTTCTCCCTCTGCCCCACCCCTATTTGTGTGCATGCTCTCTCTCTCTCTCTCAAATAAATGAATAAAATCTTTAAAAACAATACATTTCGATAGTCTGACTTTAGAGCCCACACTTTCATCTGTTTACTTAAGGGCCTTCCTTATTCCATTAGTTATTTCAGACTTTTTCTGAACTTTCCTTCTTTACTGGTACCCTCCCTAGCCTTCAGATATATTTGTGTTCCTGACATTCCTATGTAGTCATCATCTTGTCTTCCTCCTCTTCATAGCCAGGCACTTCAAATAAATGAAGAGACCTGCTGTCTCTTATTGCTACTATTCAATTTTCCATTCACATACACAGCTTATTATGACATAATCATATTGGAACTTGACCATTCTTTGATGTTTGGTCTCATGAGTATTTTAGCATTTCATCCTTGCCTTCTATGGCACCATATTCTTTTGGTTTATCCTTTACTTCTGATTATTATTTCTAAATATCTTCTACAGGATTCATCTTCTCAATCTTTAAGTGCTGATATTCTCTGGGGTTCTCTCCTTGGTTATTTTCTCACGATAAATAATATCCTGGGAGTGTGCACATGTTTTTCAGTCAGGGACCAATGACTTCAATTATCTGTATCAGTTATTCAGACTTTTCTCCTAACTTCTGTCTAGCTGCCCTCTGGTCATCATTTCCTAGGTGTTGCATTGGCACCTAATTTTTAAAAATTTCTTTTGTTTTTAAAATTATCATACAGTTAGATTAACTATATTTTTCTTTTCCAGTTCTTTGAATTTTAACACATGTATAAATTCATGTAATCACCACCACAATCAGGTTACAGAATAATTTTGTCAACCCCCCCCCCCCCCAAATTTTCTTGTGTTATCTCTTAATATAGTCACACTTTCCCCACTACCCTGGCAACCACTGACTATTCTCTGTTACTTCAGTTTGTCTTTTTAAGAATGTCTTATCTTTAATGTATGTGTATACGTACATATAATAGTATCTAACTTTTGCAGTTGGCTTCCTTCATTTATTTTAATTATGTTCAACCAAGTTGTTGCATATATTAATTAGTAGCTTTACCTTTTTTTTAAATTGGTGAGTAGTATTCTATTATATGGATGTGCTACAGTTTGTCCATTTGCCTATTGAGGGTCATTTGGGTTTTTTCCAGGTTTTTGTAATTATGAGTAGTGCTGCTTTGATCAGTCATTTACAAGTTTTTGTATAAGTTTTTATTTCTCTAGAGTAAATATCCAGGGGTGGGTTTGCTGAATCATATGGTAAATGTATATTTGACTTGATTTTAAAATACGTCAAACCATTTTCTAAAATACTTGTAAAGGGGATCCCTGGGTGGCTCAGCGGTTTAGCCCCTGCCTTTGGCCCAGGGCATGATCCTGGAGTCCCAGGATCAAGTCCCATGTTGGGCTCCCTGCATGGAGCCTGCTTCTCCCTCTGCCTATGTCTCTGCCTCTCTCTCTCTCTCTATCTATCTATCTCTCATGAATAAATAAATAATCTTTAAAAATAAGTAAATAAAAATAAAATACTTGTACAATCCTGCATTCTTATCAGCAGTATATAAAAGTTCCACTTGTTCTGCATCCTCATCAGCATTTGGTATTGTCAGTATTTTTTATTTGAGCCATCTAGTTCATGTATAAGGATATCTCATTGTGGTTTAATTTGCATTTCTTTAAATGAGTGTGACATTGAATAACTTTTCATGAGCTTATTTGTCATCTTTAAAACCTCTTTAGGGAAGAAGTCCATTTTGTGTTGTTTTCTTATGTAGCTTTGAGAGTTATTTTCTGGGTACAAGCCTTTTATTGGAAAAGTGATTTGCCATTATTTTCTCCTAGTTTGTAGGTTAGTCTATCATTCTCTGAATACTTTTGCAGAGCAGAGGTATTAGCTTTGATGAAGTCTTAGTTGTCATTTTTTTGTTTGTTTATGGATATTTTGGTGTCCTGTCTGAGAACTCTTTGCATATCTGACAGTAATAAAAAAGGTTCTTTTATTTTTTTAAAAAAAGTCTTATAGTTTTACTTTTTACCTTTAGGTCTGTGATCTATGAAAAAAATGTTTTTATTAGGGTAAAATACACATAATGTAAAATTTACTGTCTAAACGATTTTAAAATATTCGATTCACTGGCATTAACATTCACAATGATGTTTTCCTTCTCTTTGATTTGTTTATTTTGCTCTTTTTTCATCTTTCAAAGTCAAAGCTTAGATAATTGAGACCTTTCTTTTTCTCTAAAGGTATTGTATGCTATAAAATTTCCCCCTAACCACTGCTTTAGTTGTATTCACAAACTTTGCTGTATTGTATTTTCATTTTCATTCAGTTCTAACTTTCTTTCAAATATTACAATATTGTCTTTGGCCCATGGTTTACTTAGAAATGTGTTGTTTAATTTCCAAGTGTTTGGACATTTTCTGTTATTTTTAGTTACTGTTTACTAGTTTTATTTATTATGGTCAGAGGACATACTTTGTAGGATTTCATTCAGTCCTTTTACATTTGTTAGGATTTATACTTTGACCTAGATATGATCTGTCTTCATGAATGTTCCACTGGCAGTTGAAAATAATGTGTATTCTTCTGTCAGGTGGAGTATACATAAGTTTCAATTAGATTCAGTTAGTTGGTGGTGTTTTTAATATTTCTTAATCTGTGCTGAAATTCTGTCTATATTCTCTTTGATACTGCAGTAGGGTGTATTGAAATCTTCAAATATAATTGAATTTTTCCATTTCTCCTTTGAGTTCTCTCAGTTTTTTTTTCCCCTCCTCCCCTCTCTATTTCCAGCTTTTTAAGAGTACTTTTAGGATTATTGGGTGAATTGGCCTTTTTGTCAAAATGTTACCTGTTTTTATTCCTTGTATTTTCTTTTGTAGAATAACAAATTACCATTGCTTAGTAGCTTTAGCATTTATTATCTCAGAGTTTCTGTGGGTTAAAAGTCTGGGCACAGCTTAGCTAGGTCTTTCACTTAAGGGTCTCATTTGACCGCAATCAAGGTCGACTGGGCTACATTCTTATTTGGAGGCTCAGTTGAGGAAGGATTCGCTTCCAAGATCATTCATGTTGGTAAGACAGTTCATTTTCTTCTGGCTCAGTGAATGAGGGCCCCAGCTATTTGCTGGCTGTTGGCTGGAGTTCTCCTTCAGTTCTTAGAGACCTTCCAAAATTCTTTGCCATATGGACTTCTCTAGCATATCTACTTACTTCATTGAGCAAGTACAGTCTATGGAATGATCTATAATGTAACAGTTACAGGAGTGACATCCTATTACCTTTGCCATATTTTATTGATTGGAAACAAATCACAGATTTCCTCCCTCAGAGCGAGGGGATTACATAAGGATGTCAAAAGAAACTAGAATGATATTAATATCAAAGAAAATAGACGTTATAGCAAAAATAATTAACAAGAATGTCACACACACATTCTAAGTAGCTTCCATAAGCCTTGCCTCCTGAGGTTGAGATCCTTTTGTATGTTTGCGTGGTGTGTCTAGCTCCATCCTTTTAATTTGCCTGTAATGATAGAGGTGGTGAATTTTTTGTACTGACTATAGTTGGTTTGTGGGAGTTTTCAAAATCCATTCTGACAATTCCTGTTCTTAATTGTGTGTTTAATGTAATTGAACTATATTATTACCTCTAGTGGATTTAATGTAATTATTGATATGTTTAGATATTTGCATAGCATTTTATTATTTTTATGTTTGTACCCTCTATTTTTGTTTTTTTTTTCCAATTTCTTGCTGACTTTCGGTTATTTGAACACTTTTTATTAATTACTCAGTTTCAACTAATCTCTTCTGCTCTGACTCTATCTTTCATATATCTTTTTAGTGGTTGCTAAGGGTTTTTTTTTTTTTTTAGGGGTTTAAAAATATACTTTTCACAATAAACATCATTTTACTACTTCAATTGGAATGTAGAAATCTTTTTACCATGTAGGTCCCTTTATCTTCTCCCCTCTTGTTATGCTATAATTGTCTTATATATTACATTTACGTACATTTATTTAAATCCCTACCAACCAATGTTGTAATAATTACTTGCAACTTTAAATGTCTTTCAGAACTCAGGAGGACAGGAATACTTTGTTACATTTACACAAACATTTACGTTTCTCTTGCTGTTCTTTCATTCCTAATGTTTCAGGTTTTCTTAAATCATTTTTATCTGTAGATATTTGTTTATCAGTTCTATTTAGATCATTCCTGCTAGCTATAAATCCTCTTATTTCTGATGTAGCATTTTGTGTGGACAGTTCCTTTCTTTTAACAGTGAAAACATGTTCACTTCTTTCTGTCCTCCATAGTTTTTAATGGGAAATCCTCACCGACTCAAATTATTCTTCTCCTATAAGTAATGTCTTACTTTTCCCTGGAAGCTTTAAGATTTTCTTTTGCTTGTCTTTAATTTAAGCAGTGTGAGTTGTCTCTGGCATGGATTTCTTTAGGTTTATTCTTTGGGTAGTTTGCTCAATTTCTTGAACTTGTAGACTTATGCCTAATGCCATTTTGAACCATTATGTCTTCAGATATTTTTTAGCACTGCATCCTTTCTCTTCTTCTCCGGGCGTCTGATGACATGAATGTTAGATCTTTGTTTTCGTTCCATGGGTTTGTGGAGCTCTGTTCAATTTTTTTAGTTTCTTTTCTGTTGCTCAGATTGGATGATTTCTATTCTGATTTCAGGTTTTCTTACTCTTGCCCCTTTCATTGTCATTCTGATTGTTTGACCCATCAAGTAGGTATCTTTTATTTGGGCAGTTGTTTCATTTCCTATGTTTCCATGTGGTTTTCTTTATATCTTTTTTTCCCTTTGCTAGTACTTCCTATTTAACCTTTTTTCACCACTGTTCATGATACTTTTCAAGCACTCTTAGAGTTTCTTTAAAATTTTTGTCATATGAGCACTGGGTGTTATACGTAATATAACGTATGAATCGCTAAATTCTCCTGAAACCAATATTACACTATGTTAAGTAACTGGAATTTAAATAAAAACTTGAAACAAAACAAAGCAATAAAATAACATGCACACATATGTGCCTGGAAATAAATCCAAGAGGCATGTGGGGATCTACTCCCACATCTGTGTGATGTTTAATCACATGGCTTTTGCTGTTTTATTTATTCCATCTTGATGTATAATTATTTTTCCTGTAAAAAATAAAAATTTTGTCTTATATTTTTATCAAAATTTTGGTTTATTTACAAGTCTATATTAATTTGAAAGTAATTAATTTAGGGAGGATTATAATTTTTCTGATAGAATTATATAATGAATATAGTATGTACTTTATCAAATCCAAGATAAAATTGTAAGGCATATTATTATTTACATATAACTGAGAGAGAAAAGTGTTGCCAATTTAACTGATATAACACTTATTACTTAACTGTTAAATTTTATACTTGCTGAAATAACTTTTATATTTTTTGAAATAACTTTTATATTCTATCATTCTTATGAATCCATAAAAAGGAAAATATGAATGAAATAAATTGAAAAGGTATTCATTCTTAAATCTATTTTATATTTATAATCTGACTTCCTTTTTTTAACTTTTCCTTTTTTGACATTTCTTTTTTAAATTAGGGTCATTGATGTTCATGTTCTCTCAAATAATACTATCTTATGTGACACCAAGTATGTTGAGATTTCAACATTTCTTAAAGGGTAATCCAGTTTTGCCTCTTAGATTTTCTCTCAAGGAGTCAATACCAGCCTGCAAGTTTTATTGCTAGCATTTTCTTGCTCTTATTAAATGGAGGTTTTCCTAGCTGAAAGTTTTCAATGGAAGGTTTTCAACAAACTAGTGAGGGTCATGTTTCCTTTTGAGCAAGCCTGTAAGTGATCTTTTATATTAAAACTTTAAGGGGATACAGTTGTCCAGTTATCACAAGAAAGAAAAACAAAATTTAGACATCACACTCAGCTGTAACATTTATGTTATAACTGATTTCTAGCCAACACTTGATGAGATTATTACAGAGTATAAAATGCCTTTGACTATAAAATGTACCCCATTTCAGAGATGTTAAAATGTTAACAAATATTCATATTAGAATTGATGAAAGATGATACATGCTTCTCTTCATGATTTTTCATGTTTTAACTTTTATAATTATAACATAAAAGAGAACCATTTATTCATAAATGGCAGTTTTCTAAATATCATTTCTTAAATCTTTAGTAACCAAATATTTTGAGGAATCAATATTATAATTCTTTGCAGTTTTCTTTTATTCACTTAAAAATTAAATCTAATCCTGTCATACTTATAGATGATTTTCATCTGATTTGGACAATTTTATAATATCACTGTCATCATCTTTATGAAATCCTTCATCTTTGGCAAGATTTGTAATTTCCTTTGTCATTCATCTTGTGTAACATCCAGCAATCAGGGAGAGCTTGGTCAAGAGAACTTTATGTGATGAATGCAAAAAGAACCTGGTGTTAAGTGGGGATGGAATAATATATGGGATCCAATTTTATAGTGGTCATTTATGCATATATTGGGGCTGTGACTCTTTTTGCTTCTCAATTCAATGTTATAACTACTGAAATTTTTGTATAATCTTCAAGAAAAACATTAACATCAGTGATGTAAGGCAGCTTTACTGATAAATGATGACTATTAGTCATCATTTGTACAGTTTGAAAACATATATACATTTACCTTGTGGTTTATCCTTATAATCATTCATAAAATCTCCATTTTGCTTATGAAGAGAAGCAGTTTTAAAGAGGTTGTAACAGATGCAGGTCTCAAACCTAATATGTGTTTTCCAGTAGTTTTAGAAATCACATTATAAATAAACAAGTCTGAACAGTTAAGATTAAGTTCTGAGTCTTAAAAATTAATCCTTTGGAATTGGGAAACTGCTAGAAGTTATTTGCTCAGTATGTTTTATTAAGTGCTTTGGAAAATCATATTGAATTATAACATCATTTCTGTGGCAAAATGAAATTGAAGTCCCTATTTATGAGTAAGCACTTGGAACACAAATAATTTTAAGGTTGAATTGAAATTTAAGGAAACTGGATTTCAAAATAATTTTACATTCTTGTATATGAATTCAAAATATTTCTTGTTTGGGTCATTGAAATTTTCAAGGGTTAGGGAAACTAACAAGGAAGACTTCAGCCAGATGGTTTACTTTCCTCTAAACCATGTGAGTAAAAAGTAAAGTAACTGAGAGTCTCATCCTTACAATAATTCTTTGGGATGGGAATTATTATTCCAAAGTTACAGATTTTGAAACCAGCTCAGAGTCTTTAGTAGTCTGTATGCAGAGTCAGGATGTTAAGCCCAGTGTGTTTCACTTTGGAGACTGTGCTTTTAGCTATTTTAGTATGCTCTTTGTTCCTTTTTAACTCTCATATTAGTATTTAATTTAGGTAAAACTTGTAGCATGATAATTCTGTAGCAGGGGTAGGCACACTTCTGTAAAAGGGCAAGTAGTAAATATTTCAGGCTTTGCAGTCCATATCGTGTCCTACAAAACAAATGGGTGTGGCTGTGTTCTAGAAAAACTGTATTTACAAAAACTGGGAGCAAGTTAGATGTGACCTCAGTATTATAGTTTGCTGATTCTTGTTAAAAAGTATCATAATAGCAAGTTAGTTTTTCAGTACTAAGTATATTTTTTAAATGTCCTCATTTCTTTTTTTTTTTTTTTTAATTTATTTATTCAAGGGGGGGGGGGGGAGGCGCAGAAACACAGGCAGAGGGAGAAGCAGGCTCCATGTAGGAAGCCCGATGCGGGACTCGATCCCGGGATTCCAGGATCATGCCCCGGGCTGAAGGCAGACGCTCAACTGCTGAGCCACCCAGGCATCCCAAATTTTCTCATTTCTTTAAAAAAAAAATTATCTTTCTCAAATTTAAGGTTTGATACAAAGAAAAGAATATATGTGTGAATTATGAAGCAAAATAATATACTCAGGAGGGTAGAGCACTAATAAGTTCAAACTGTATATTGTAAATGTTTTTCTATAAAGGGCCAGATAATAAATATTTTAATCTTTATTAGCTATAAGTCCTCTGTCATAACTACAGACTGCATTGTAGCACAAACGTAGCCATAGACACTTTGTAAATGAATGAATATTGCTAAGTTACAATAAAACTTTATTTATGAACACTGAAATTTGAATTTCTTGTGGTCATGAAATATTCTCTTCATTTTTTTTCTCTACCATTTAAAAATTTGAAAAGTTGGGGCACCTAGGTGGCTCAGCCAGTTAAGTGTCTTTGGCTCAGGTCATGATCTTAGGGTCCTTGGATCAGGCCCCACATCGGGCTCCCTGCTCAGCGGGGAGCTTGCTTCTCCCTCTCTCTTTGCCTGCCGATCCCCCTGCTTGTGCTTGCTCTGTCTCTCTCTGTCAAATGAATAAATAAAGTATTTTTTTTAAATGTGAAAAACCATTCTTAGCTTATGGGCCATACAAAAATAGGTGGTAAGCTGGATTTAGCCTGTGAACCATATTTTGCAAACCCCTGTCCTAACCTTTTTTTCTGCCTTCTCCCAGAGGTGATCCTTACCCCAAATTTTGGATTTATCATTACTGTGGATTTTTTAAAATACTTTTTTTCCCCTTATATATATGTACCTACACAATGTAGTATTCTGTTTTAATTTTAAAAGTTATACTCTATATAGACTGGGAGTTGTTTTTTTTTCATTCCACATTTTTCTAAAATTAATTCATGTAGTTGAGTATAGTTGTATAATATTCTATTGTATGCATATACCACAATTATTAATTCTTCTGACATTAGGTATTTATTTGGTTTGGTTTGAGTTCTGCTTTGAACAGTCTTGTACATGTTTCTGGGTGCATGTGCAAGAATTTTTCTTGGTTATCAATTTTCTTCTGTTGAGTAACTTGTGAATTATTTCCCTTGAGAAATGTTACTTTTTATTAACTCATCTTATAGCATTATATATTTACTTATACTAATGGAAAAATGCCTTAAATTGTGCATTTAAATGTTAAAACATTTCATTCATTCTTTCATTCATTTACTTAATATTACACAAACGTTTATTGACTATGGTATTTTAGGTTTTGTGCCAGCAAGAGAATGTAAGATGAGCAATAAAGTAAATAGTTTTAAACCAACAAATAATAACAGCAGCTGTTTACTGAAAACTTACTATGCCAGGCATTATGTTAGGTATTTTATATATGTTATTTCTGTGTTAGTCTTCTAGGGATGCTGTAACAAAATACCACAAACCAGTAGTTTAAACAATAAAAAATTTATTATCTCACAGTTCTAGAGAGTGAAAGTCCCAGATCAGCATGGGTGGTTTCCTTCTGAGGGCTGTGAGGTAGAATCATCCATGCCTCTTCCCTATCTCCTGGTGGTTGGCTTGCAATCACCAGCAATCCTTAACATTAGAATCATCACTCTGATGTCTGCCTTCATTTCACATGGTGTTCTCCCTGTATGTGAGTCTGCTCCAAATTTCCCTTTTTTATAAGGATATCAGTTGTACTCTATTAGAATCCACTCTAATAATATCGTTTTAACTTGATAAAGATTCTGTTTCCAAATAAGTTCAAATTCTTGGGTATTAAGGATTAGGACTTCAACATATGGGTGTTGAAAGAATACAGTTTAACCCATCAACAATCTCTTATAGACTTTACAGTAGTCCCATGTAACTCTGTCGAACCTTAATGATACTGGTGCTCCCTCTCATAGAGTAATACTGCATTACAAAAACCATAGCTACTAAAAAGTGACTTAAGCACAGTTCCAGAACAAGATGGCATAAACCCTCTTTTCTGTGCTCCTCCCTTTTGAATATGATTAAATACTTTGGAAACTAGTTAACATACAACTATAGTAGGATTCTATAAGCTGGAAGGAAGATGAACTAACAAGAGACCTTAGGTCTTAAGGAATAACAATGTGGAGTTTCTTTTTATCTCTCATATACGTGGGCTGGGTGTTGACCATGCCTACAGCGTAGATACACCATAGACAAAAAGCAAAAACAAAAACCAAACACCTGCTCTCACTTGTCAAATTACTAGGAAAGCGGAATCTCAGGATCTGCTAGAGCAGAAGCCTCAGGCTCCCCACCTCATTCCACAACTAAAACATGGGCAGGTAACTTGGAGGGCAGTTTGACCCATCAGTGACAACAAAGCCTTGAACAATCTCAGTTCCATTTAACAACTAGGGCAGGTGATGCCATCTATCCATAGCAGTAGTAGCAGTCACAAGGCCCTTGTATCCCTCCACCAAGCAAAATAAGAAGACCCAGGCCAAGTGTCATATGCCTCCCTCTCTCTGGAGATGTTCTAGTAACAGCAAGTGGCTCAGGGAGGCACATTCATCCTCATAAGATAGACCCGGAGGGGCTGAGCAAGAGAACCATCAGAACAGTGAAGCAGATTAGAATAGAGTATTACAAGGGTTCAGAAAAGCAAACTGTTATCAGAACTGAAGCCCACAAAAGTAGGCCAGAACCTAACTGCTAATCCTAAATGGAGCTACTGCCTGCTAAAATTGAAAGTAGGGGTGCCTGGAGGGCTCAGTGGTTGAGTATCTGCTTCTGGCTCAGGGCGTGATCCTGGGGTCTTGGGATCAAGTCTCATATGAGTCTCCTCATAGGGAGCTTGCTTTTCCCCTTTGTCTCTTTCTCTGTGTCTCGAATGAATGAATGAATGAATGAATGAATAAAATCTTTAAAAAATAAAATTGAAGGTATTAAGAGTTTTCTTTTTTTTTTTAATAGTAATTGTGAATTTATTTTTTTTTTTAATTTTATTTATTTATGATAGTCACACACAGAGAGAGAGAGAGAGGCAGAGACATAGGCAGAGGGAGAAGCAGGCTCCATGCACCGGGAGCCCGACGTGGGATTCGATCCCGGGTCTCCAGGATCGCACCCTGGGCCAAAGGCAGGCGCCAAACCGCTGCGCCACCCAGGGATCCCAAGAGTTTTCTAATATAATAACTAAAATATTCAGTATATAATAAAATATCGCTTGTCATACCAAGAACCAGGAAAACCACAACCTGATTGAGTAAGGCCGCTGAGCTGCCACTGTTATCAAGGTGAATTACATACTGGAATTGTCTGAAGATTTTAGAGTTGTTTCAAACAAATACTTCAGCGAGCAATTAAAACTCTTTTGAATGAATAAAAGAAAAATATCAAGAAATAGAAGTTATAAAAATTAACCAAATGGAAATTATATAATTGGAAAATATAATAACTAAAAAACTTTTTAAAGATTTTTATTATTCATGAGAGACACAGACAGGGACATAGGCAGAGGGAAAAGCAGGCTCCCTACAAGGAGTCTGATGCAGGACTCAATCCCAGGACCCCAGGATCACAACCTGAGCCAAAGGCAGATGCTCAACCACTGAGCCATCCAGGTGCCCCTATAATAACCAAAATTTAAAATTCACTAGATAGGTAGAGTGGAGACGACAGAAGAAAGAATTATTGAATTTGAAGAAAATCAGCTGAATTTACTCCGTCTGAGCAACAGAAAGAAAAAAAGACTGAAAAAAGATTTTTCAGTCTTAATCTGTGGAACAATAAGAAGAAATTTAACATTTCTATCATTGGAGCCCAAAGGACCAAGAAAGAGTGCGGGACTGAGAAAACTATTTGAAGAAATTATTGCTGAAAATGTTCTACATTTGGCAAGGGACCTAAACCTACAAATGTAAGAAGCTGAGCAAACCCCCTACTCAGATAAAAAAATATCTTCAACAAACAATATTATTAAATTTCTGAAAGTAAAAGTCAAATTTTAAATATTGAGAAATGACATATTACCTATAAAGCAGCACCAATTTGAATGATATCAGATCCCTCATATGAAACCATGAAGTACGGAAGGAAATTATAGCGTTTTTCAAGTCATTCTGAATCCTTTATTTGATAAAATTGTCCTACAAGAATAAAGAGGAAATAAAGACACTCTCAAACAAAGTGAACTTAAAAAAATCTGTTCCTAACAGAGCAAATAAAATTGCTAGAGGCAGAGACATTATATGATAACAAAAGGATCAGTCTGATAAGAAGTTATTGCAATCCTAAATGGGTATAAACCAAATAATGAAGTTTCAAAATATATAAAGCAGAAGCTAACAGCTGAAAGCATAAATAAAAACCACAAGTATAGTTGGGGACTTCAACACCCCACTTCTCAGTGATTGATAGAACTGCTAGACAGAAATTAGCTATGATTTAGAATGGCTAAGTATCATCACAAGCTATCAAGTTTTAATTTACACTTGTAGAGCATTCTACCAAACAAAAGCACAATATACTTTTTTTTCCCAATGGAAATGAATCTACATGCAATGAGGCATTCACTAAGATAGACTATATGTTGGATCATAAACCTTAAGGAATTCAAAAAATCAGAATTGTACAGTGTAATCTTTGAACATCATAGAACCAAACTAGAAATCTATAATAGTAAGATGACAAAATGTATAATTGAAATTTAAAACATTAAAACTAATATGAGGTCAAATAGGAAATCTAAAAGGAAACTTAAAAATTCATAGAACCCAATGAAAATAGACACACAACAAATTGGCACTCTAAGTTCCTACATCAAGATACTGGAAAGAAACAAAACAAAATAGACTTAAAGCAAACAGAATGAAGGAAATCAATAAAAGTAGAAATCAATGAAATTGAAAATGGGGACTATTGAGAAATAATCTAATCCAAACATGACCAAGTGGGATATAGTCTGGAAATGCAAATCCTGTTTCAATATTAGAAAATCATTGTAATCTATATCAGTAGGTTAAAAGAAGAAAATCATATAATCATATCAATTGAGAAATCTTTTGACAAAGTGCGTGACAAAAACTGTCAGTAAACTAGAAATAGAGGGGAACATCCTCAACTTCATAATAGGCATAAAAACCTTTAAATCTAACTTCATATAGATAGAAGACTAAATGGTCTTCCTCTACAATTGGGAAAAACAAAAGGACATTTGCTCTCCCCAGTTGAATTACATACAACATTTTTTGCTGGAAGTTTTAGTTACTGCAGTAAGGCAAGAAAGAGAAATAAAAGGCATACAGAGTTGAAAAGAAGGAAGAAAATGATTTCTATTTCCAGTTGATATGATTATTTGCTTAGAAAATCCCAAGGACTCTACAAAAACTCTCCTAGAACTAAGATGAGTTCTTTATAGTTAACAGGATACAAGATTCAATACATAAAAATCAACTGAATTTCTATATATTGACAATGAACAAGTGTATAAAAATATACCATTTACAATTGCTTCCCAAAAATGAAAAAATTTAATAAAACATGCATGATGGGGACTCCTGAGTGCCTCAGTTGATTAAGAATCTGTCTTCAGGTCTGGTCATGATCCCAGGGTCCTGTGATCAAGCACCACGTCATTGGGCTCTTTGCTCAGTGGGGAGTCTGCTTCTCCCTCTCCCTCTGCCTGCCATTCCCCCTGCTTGTGCACTCTTTCTCTCTGTCAAATAAATAAATAAGTAAAATCTTTAAAGAACACATGAAGCATTTATGCAATTAAAATGACAAAATGTTGATGAAATCAAAGAAGACCTAAATACTTGAAGAACATACCATGTTCATGAATTGGAAGACTCAATGTAGTAAAAATAGCAAGTTATCTTAAACTGATCTATGTTTAATGCAATTCTGAATAAAGTCTTAGGAACATTTTTTATAGATATAAACAAACTTATCCTAAAATACATATGAAAGAGAAGTGTCTTAAAATAGCCAAAACAGTTTTAAAGAATTAGGTGGGAAGAATGACTCTTCATTATATTAAGACTTACTTACAGCTAGAGTAATCAAAACAGTATAGTACTAGTAGAGGGATAGACAGATACATTAATAGAACAGTATGGAAAAACTACAAATAGATCTGTAGATATATATCCCACTGATTCTTGAAAAAGAAGCAATTCATGGAACAGGGATTGCCTTTTCAGTGCTGGAGAAATTAGATTTCAAGCCACAGGCAAAAAAATAGAACCTTGACCTAAACCTCACACCTTACAAAATAATGAAAAGATCGTGCACTCTAGGGGAAAACATAAAACTAAAACTATTAGAAGGGAAAATTTCAGACTTCAGACTAGGCAAAGAGTTCTTATTCTTAGACTTGGCATCAAAAGCAGTTTGTAAAAGGAAAACATTATAATTCTGACTTCATCAGAATTTAAACTTTTGTTCTACAAAAGACCCTGTTAAGAGGAAGAAAATATTTGTAAAACCCCTTATTCCGCAAAGGACTTGTATCTAGAACATATAAAGAATCATCAAAACTCAATATTAAAAACACTGAGAATCTAGTTAGAAAATGAGCAAAAGCCATTCTAAACATTTCGTTGAAAAGATACGCAGATGGCAGATAAACTCATGGAAAGATGTTTCAATATCATTAGCTATGTGGGAAGAATTCCAGATTAAAACCACAGTGTATCACTACACACCTATCAGAGTGACTAAAATTAATAAGTGATAAAAACCAAATGCTGCTTATATGATATGGAGAAGCTGGGTCATCCAATCCTGGTAAGAATGTAAAGTGATACAGCTATTCTACAAAATAGTTTGAAAATCCCCTTTAAAACTAAAAATAGACTTACTATACTAAGAACAGGTAATTCTACTTTTGGACAGATGTCCAAGAATAAAGAAAATATATTTTCATTCAGAAATTTGTACATGAATGTTCTTAGCAACTTTAATTCTTAATAGCCAAAAAGTTGGAACTCTCCAAATGTCCTTCAGTGAGTGAATAAATGAACAAATTATGTTATATCCATAACATGGAATACTAATTAGGAGTAAAATGGAACAAACCATTAATTTATGCATCCAATACCTTGAATGGACTGCAAGGAATAATACCAAGTAAAAACAGTCCATCTCAAATGGTACTGTATGATTTCAATATGTAAATTTTGTGAATATATTGATGGAGAACATATTAGTAGTTGATAGGTGTGTGTTAGGTATGGGAATAGTGAATATGGCTGTGAAGTATATAGTAACGGTACAATTGAGTATCTTGATTATGGTAGTGGTCACATAAAGTTATATGTGTCACAACATTGCATGAATACACAGTTTGTGCATGTATAAGTGCTGGAATCAGTTTCCTGGCTTTGATAGTGTACTGTAATTATGCAAGATGATAAAAATTGGGAGAGGCTGGATGAAGGGGCCATGAAAACTCCCTACATATTTTACCTATCTGTGAATCTATAATATTTCAAACTAAAATGTTAAAAAAAAATTGCTTCAAAGTAGCTCAGATTTTTTTACTTAAAGTTCTCAAATATCATGAAAATGAGCACTACAATCTGTAGTGATCTTCCACCCACCCACTCTTCTGCAATTGCAGATATTTCCATTCATCTTCTCAGAATTCACTCATATCTTTGCCCAACCCTGCCTATTTCTTGTTTTCCTTCACCTTCCCACTCTCTAACTCCTATCTCAAAAGCTCAGGTAACTGATAAGCTAATGCCAAGATCCTTTTGAAGAAGGGAAGAAACTGAGTGGGCAGTAGCCTTTTGTCAGGCTCAAAGAAAAGACAGAGCACATTTATATGATAATACTTTTTGCTCTGGCATATGCATGAAGTAGGTTGTATTATTATGCCCAAGCTTACAGCAATTTTAAGGTATTTTGCTGTAGGTCAGCAGTGGTTAGATGACATTGACAAATGTGTGAACTGACAGAATTTGAGTCTATCACAGTTCATGTTTTTAACCATCATAATATACTGAATGCCCACCATTATATACCGATGAGCACTGCTGCAGATGATATGTATTAAAAATGGTATGGCATGTCAATGTCATTGACGAGGAGGTATGATCCTCTATTGGTGAAATGTTTGTTGCATTTTGGAAGATGAGTAGAATTAAGAAAATGAGTGAATCATTGGATAGTTTATAAACCACAAGTAGTTATCATGGCTAAAATGATAACCACTGGCAGAGATGAGAATAGGTATGGCTAGGTCACAAATGGCCTTCTCTGCCATGCAACAGAATAGAATGTGGATTATATTATGAAGCTAATGGGAACATTGAAAGATTTATGTGGTCTTTGATGTGAAAGAGGCTGTTAAAAATTTTACTCTGTATTACAGAGAATAGACTGGAGTATAGAATAGACTGAGAGATATAATGACAAATTAGGAAACTCTTGGAAGTCCAGAGTCAAGAGAATGTGAGCTAAGGCAGAAATTAAAGGGATAGTTAGAGAGTTAGCAGGAGGTGGATTGGTAATTTGACAGTCATTTGTATTTGGCAGAATAGAGAAAGAGGCAAAGATAACTCCCAGCTTGCTGACTTGGGTGGCTGATTGTGATCAGTAACTGACCTAGGAATAAGATCATGTAGTAAAAAGAATGATGAAGTCAGGTTTATAAATTGAAGTAGTTTTGCTACATAAAAAATGGAGTTGTCCAGATGTCAGTTGAATACACGTAGATGTTCAAAAAAGAAAGGGCTACAAGGTTGATTGAGATTTGGGAATTGGCAGCATATGTTAAAGCCTGGAATGAGAAGAGAAGGAGGACCAAAGAATGAATCTTTACAAAATATTGACATTAGTGATGAGCCAAGGAAAAGAAAAGCATCTGAAAAATAGTGAAGCTTGATTGGAAGAACCCAGGAGAGAGTGCTGTTATAAATATGAAAGAGAAGAGAGGTTTTTTTAATGTGTGAATTATAGAACATATTTGGTGGAATATTATGAATACTATATGGTCAATTAAGAATAATGTTTTTAAGAAAAAAACGTTTTTAAGGATATTAAATGTGAGAAGAAACTCAGAATATTAAAATTAATTAATATGCTGGTTAAAGTAAAACCAGAATAACTATAGTAAAATTCCAGTTTTGTAAAGATAAAATCTGTATGTATTTATATATATAGGTGGAAGAGAATAACCTTCGACTTTAGGGGTGTCGGTGGTTCAGTTGTAAATCATTTAAAAGTTTTCTACAGTGAACATATGTTTTTATGAAAGAAAAAATATTTACATGGATTCAGTCAAGATAATTTCCAGTGGAAATACTAATTGCAAGGTTTATTCCAAAGGGTCCGTTTGAATTGTGAACT
The DNA here is from genome assembly GCF_048418805.1 of Vulpes vulpes. Lineage (NCBI taxonomy): Eukaryota > Metazoa > Chordata > Mammalia > Carnivora > Canidae > Vulpes > Vulpes vulpes. The sequence goes on from NC_132788.1 coordinate 31,377,646, forward strand.
AAGAAGTCAGTGGTAACCTTAAAATTTTTCAGTCTTAGTGGGATCAGAAACCAGATTGTGGTTAGAAAGTAAATAGGAAAAAAAAAAACCATATAGGAAGAGGTCATGAATATAAAAAGTATGCTTTCAACACACTGATAAAAAGACATTAAGGTGCCTGGGTGGTTCAGGTCAGGGTCCCAGGCCTGGGGTGGAGTCCTTCATTGGGCTCCCTGCTCAGCAGGGAATCTGCTTTTCCCTCTGCCCTTCCCACCTGCTTGTGATCTCTTTCTCATGTTCTCTCTTCCTCTCTCAAATAAATTTTTTAAAAAATCTTAAAAAGCATTAGCTAGGGAAATTAGACACAGGATTTTTTAAAGAAAAGAATCTTACAGCATAGTTGTGTGCTGAAGGAAGAGAAGATAGATAGTTTGACAACATGATACTTTTTCAAAGCATATTAATAATTTCTAAAGACAGGTAGCCCCGGTGCGCAGCGGTTTAGTGCCGCCTGCAGCCCAGGATGTGATCCTGGAGACCCGGGATCGAGTCCCACATCAGGCTTCCTGCATGGAGCTTGCTTCTCCCTCTGCCTGTGTTTCTCTTTCTTTCTCTGTGTGTCTCTCACGAATTAAAAAAAAAAAAAAAATCTTAAAAAAATAATTTCTAATGACATAATTCCATGTTTATAATCAACTATGGTTAAAAATGATACGCTTGTTATTGAATATTATCACTTGCAGTATAGTAACAGGACATGCTTGAATGTAGAGTATGAGCTCAAATATTTAATACTGTGTCTGTGTATTGAGTATGTAAACAAATGTGTAGAAATGATTGGCCCTTTACAGAACAAAGCTTTTGATTTGGAATTTAGCTAACCTCAAAGCAGTTTTAGATGACTAATAAAAACATAGCTGGTCTCTGTTTTGAATAATTATGTATGGGGTTTAATTGCTTCCTTCTGTTCTCAATGAATGTTTTGGTTATATCGATATAGGAAAATTCTAGGGTCTATCTAAGTTTATCAGCTAGAAATGATCAGTATTTGCCAAACAAAATTAAGTGGCACCTGGATATTCCTAGGTAAGATGCTAATGTAGCCTTAGTCATTCTTTAAACTTAGTACATTAAATGATGAACAGGGAATCCTGCAAAACCTGGCAGCTATGTATGGAGGCAGGTCCAGCTCTTCAAGAGGAGGGAAGCCAAGAAACAAAGAGGAAGAGGTATGCTTCCCGCATGTTCGCTACCTCCGTCACATAGCCATTTTTGAGTTTATTGCCTTCCTTTCTTGCATGGTTTAAATTCTTAACAATTATTTAAGGATTTTGTAGGTCTAGAGGGACCTGTTAATATAATTTGACTGACATGCTGTGTCATAATTTTGCCCCATAACTGATATTCAGTATTCTGAGTTCAATTTCTTTTCTTTTGATAAAATTAAAAATTTATAATGTATTTCTTTTCAGAAATAAGTTGTTCTAAATTAAACACTTGAAAGCTAATATCACACTTTCCATTAACCAGATTTTGAAACTTTTATTTCTTGTATTCAGATTAACACTTTTCTTTAATTTAAAAATTAAGCAGTAAAAATGCTGATAATTTTTTTCTTTAAATTAAAATATGTGTTTTTTTCTCTCCTTGTAGGTTTATCTGGCAAGACTGAGGCAAATAAGACTGCAGAATTTCAATGAACGCCAACAGATTAGAGCCAAACTTCGTGGTGAAAAGGCAGGTTGAAAAGTAATTTTTTAAAAATATTTATTTATAGATTGATGAGAGACAGAGAGAGGCAGAGACATAGGCAGAGGGAGAAGCAGGCTCCCCATGGGGAGCCCAATGTGGCACTCGATTCCAGATCCTTGGATCACGTCCTGAGCTGAAGGCAGACACTCAACTGCTGAGCCACCCAGGCATCCCGGAAAATAATTTTTAAAAAAGTAATTGAATGACATTATAATAGATTAAGATTAAAATTGCTGTGCTACTGGGGCACCTGAGTGGCTTCAAAAGCATCTGCCTTTAGCTCAGGTCATGATCTGGTGGTCCTGGGATAGAGCCCCACATCAGACTCCCCGCTCAGTAAGGAGTTTGTTTCTCCCTCTCCTTCTGCCCCTCCCCTCACTTGTACACTCAAACCAGGAGTGTAAACAAAATAAACAAAACCTTTTTTTTAAAAAAAATAAAATAATACTATGCCACTAACAGAATCTGATGGAGTCAAAGTCAAAAATCAGAAAACTATACTTAGAAATAAAATAAATTTTATACATGGGATTTAAAATTGATAAGAGCATTTTTCCAGAGGAATTCTGAGAGGAAACTGTAAGTAATACACATGGCCATTTTGTATCATTTTATTTTTGTTTTTTTTCCCATTCATTGTCCATAAGAATTGGTAGTTGTGGATAGTTCACTTCTCACTGTGAGAGAAAATTAGCAGTGTTGAACAATTTACCATTTTATATTTTTAAGCGTAAGTTTATTCATATTATCTTCCACAGAGCTCTGCACTGATTCACAGCTCTGTCCTAAGTGGTTTGTCTCCTTACTTTGTAGAAAGAAGCTGATTATTCTGAGGGACAAGAAGGAAGTGAGGAGGCTGACGTGCGGCGTAAAAAAGTTGAAACATTTAAGGTATAGACTAGAAAGATACAGGTTTTCTTTGAGAAAATGACAACCTAGGGTAGAAAATTGTGTCTTGCATAATTATTCTCTTGCCTAATTTTTCATTCTCCTTTCTTCCTCACTGGTTTCTGAAAAATAGTGTCTTCCTCTCTTCGTATCTTGTATTTATGGAGAGCAATTTGTTGAAATCATGACAGAAGTTTATAAAACTATTACACAAGTAACCTAAAAAGAAAAAAATGGTAACCTTAAAAATGAAAAATATAATTGTCCATTTCTGTGAAGACAAATTAAGTCTGTATATAATAACCATAGTTTTAAAATTTTTACATTTGTATTTCCATTAAAATGTGCCTGTATTTGTTTTTATTCAACAAATACTTATTGAGCAGCTGCTGTGTGTTGAGCCTTGATTTTGGTGCTATGAATATAGAGTGAGCTTCTATTTTTACTCTAGAAATTCTCCCCCCATACCCCCAAGTCCTCTTTTTGGGCTACTAAGTAAATCTCTTTATAGACCTAAAAAAAAAAATGTATACCCTTCTTTCTGGTAACTAATTTTGTTGATTGTTTTTATTTTCAGGCCCAAGCAAGTGCACGAGCTTCTGTACTAAAAGAACAATTAGAACGAAAGCGAAAGGAAGCATATGAGAGAGAAAAGAAAGTATGGGAAGAGCATGTAAGATTTAGCTCTTATTCTTGATCCTGGTCATGTTAATAATATCCCTGTCTCCTACCGGCTAGTATATCACCATTATAATTATGTAATTCTTTTCTTTCCCATTTTTTATTCTCATTCTTTCTCCTTCTCCCATCCCCTGCCCCTGCTCTCCCTCTCTATCACCCTGTCTTTCATATTTAAGAATGATCAATATGGAAGTTATTCTCAAGTTTGATTGGGAGTGAGAACCTAATTATTTATTTTAGTTTTTCTATTGCCAAGTACCTAATCAAAGTCCCAGCATCACTCAATGCCTGTGCTTTCCTTCTGCCACTGATTTATAAAGCTACCTTTATATGTTAATATAAATACCTACACATATTAAATTATTTTACAAACTAGAGAATGAGTCTATAATATACATGCATCAAGCTCTCTTATACTCCATTATTCCGTCTGTTCAACCATTGCCTCATTGTATTAGTACTTATGGATTTTAAAATATATTTAAATTCTGATAGAGTTCTTTACTCATTTCCTTTTTACTCTTCTTTTTACAGTGTTTTCCTTAGTTAAAATCCTTTTTCTTTACCAGATACATTCCTGGGTAATTTTTGTCTTTTTTTTTTTTTTTTTTTTCCTTTTCCTTTTTAAATTCTGTTGAGGTGTGCCTGGGTGGCTCAGTCAGCTAAGCATTTCAGTCTGGATTTCAGCTCAGATCATGGTCTCAGGGTTTGGAGATGAAGCCCTATATTGGGCTCCTCACTTAGTACAGAGTCTGCTTCTCTCTCTCTTTCCCTTTGTTCTTTCTCTCTTTCTCAAATAAATTAAGTAAATCTTTAAAAAAAAATTCTGTTGGAATTTTTTTGGTATTACCTTAAACCAAATTAATAAATTAATTTATCCAGGAGCATATTAAGTATTTACATTTACTTATTGGGTCTTTTATATCTCTTACACAGTTTTGACATTTTAAGCTCATACTTGTTATATTTCTTGTAAAGGTTATTTCTTGATGCTACCTAATTCTGTTTGTTTCTTTTTTTTTAATATTTTATTTAAATTCAGTTTGCTAACATATGACACCCAGTGCTCATCCTATCACAAGCCCTCCTTACTGCCCGTCACCCAGTCACCCCACCCACTTCCCCTTCTGCAGCCCTTTGTTTCCCAGAGTTAAGAGTTTCTCATGGTTTTTTTTCCTCTCTAATTTTTCTCCACTCAGTTTCCCTCCTTTCCCTTATGACTGCTTTCACTATTTCTTATACTATACATATGAGTAAAACCATATGATAATTGTTCTTCTCCAATTGATTTATTTCACTCAGCATAATACCCTCCAGTTCCATCCACATCAAAATAAATGGTAGATATTCATCCTTTCTATGGCTGAGTAATATTCCATTGTGTATATATACCACATCTCCTTTATCCATTCATCTGTTGAAGGACATCATGGGGGATCCCTGGGTGGCGCAGCGGTTTGGCGCCTGCCTTTGGCCCAGGGCGCGATCCTGGAGACTCGGGATCGAATCCCATGTTGGGCTCCTGGTGCATGGAGCCTGCTTCTCCCTCTACCTATGTCTCTGCCTCTCTCTCTTTCTCTCTCTGTATGACTCTCATAAATAAGTAATAAAAAATTAAAAAAAAAAAATGAAGGACATCATGGCTCCTTCCACAGTTTGGCTATTGTGGACATTGCTGCTATGAACATTGGGGTGCAGGTGTCTTGTCATTTCACTACGTCTGTATCTTTGGGGTAAATACCTAGTAGTGCAATTGCTGGGTCATAGGGTAGCTCTATTTTTAACTTCTTGAGGAACCTCCACACTTTTCCAGAGTGGCTGCACTAGTTTGCATTCCTACCAACAGTCCAGGAGGGTTCACCATTCTCACATCCTCTCCAACATTTGTTATTTCTTGTCTTGTTAATTTTAACCATTCTCACCAGTGTGAGGTGGTTTCTCATTGTGGTTTTGATTTGTATTTCCATGATGACAAGTAATGTGAAGCATTTTATCATGTGTAGGTCTTCTTCGGAGTAATGTCTTTCCATGTCTTCTGACTATTTTGTGACTGGATTGTTTGTTTCTTTGGTGTTTAGTTTGATAAGTTCTTTGTAGATCTTGGATACTAGCCCTTTATCTGATAAGTCATTTGCAAATATCTTCTCCCATTTTGTAGGTTGTCTTTTTGGTTCTACTGTTTCCTTTGCTGTGCAAAAGCTTTTTACCTTGATGAAGTCCGAGTAGTTCATTTTTGCTTTTGTTTCCCTTGCCTTCATAGATGTGTCTTGCAAGAAGTTGCTGTGGCCAACTGAGGGTTGTTGCCTGTGTTCTCCTCTAGGAATTTGATGAATTCTTATCTCACATTTAGATCTTGCAAGCATTTTGAGTTTATCAAATGTATGGTGTTAAGAGAATGGTCAGTTCATTCTTCTGCGTGTGGCTGCATGTGGCTGTCAAGTTTTCCCATCACCATTTATTGAGGAGACTGTCTCTTTTCCCAGTGGATAATCTTTCCTGCTTTGTCAAAGATTAGTTGTCCATAGAGTTGAAGGTCCATTTCTGAGTTTTCTATTCTGTTACATTGATCCATGTGTCTGTTTTTGTTGCCAGTACCATACTGTCTTGATGATCACAGCTTTGTAATACAGCTTTAAGTCAAGCATTGTGATGCCCCAGCTTTGGTTCTCTTTTTCAACATTCCCCTAGCTATTTCTTTTATTTCTTGATGTTGTCTGATTGCTGAGGCTCGGATTCTTAATACTACATTGAATAATAGTGCTGAGAGGACATCCCTGCCAAGTTCCTGACCTTAGGGGAAAGGCTCTTAGTTTTCCCCCTTTGAGAATGATATTCACTGTGGGTTTTTCATAGATGGCTTTTATATTTGGATATATCCCCTCTATCCCTATACTTTGAAGAGTTTTAATCAGGAGTGGATGCTGTATTTTGTCAAATCTTTTTCTGCATCTATTGAGAGGATCAGTATGGTTCTTGTCCTTTTTTAATTGATGTGATCTGTCACATTGGTTATTTTATGAATGTTGAACCACCCTCGTATCCCAGGGATAAATCACACTTGGTCTGGTGAATAATCCTCTTAATGTATTGTTGGATCCTATTGGCTGGTATCTTCGTGAGAATTTTTGCATCTGTGTTCATCAGGGATATTGGTCTGTAATTCTCTTTTTTGGTGAAGTTTTTGTCTGGTTTTGGGATCAAAGTAATGTGGCCTAATAGAATGAGTTTGGAAGCATTTTTCCATTTCTATCCTTTGAAACAGCTTTAGTAAAATAGATATTATTTCTTCTTTAAATATTGGGTAGAATTCCCCTGGGAAGCCATCTAGCCCTGGACTTCTGTGTTTGGGAGGTTTTTGATGACTGCTTCAATGTCCTTCCTGGTTAATTGGCCTGTTCAGGTTTTTTATTTCTTCATGTTTCAGTTTTGGTAATTTGCAGGTTTCCAGGAAATTCCATTTCTTCCAGATTGCCTGATTGTTGGCATATAGTTTCTCCTTGTATGTTTTTAAAATCTTTCGTATTTCGTTGGTATTGGTTGTGATCTCTCTTATTTCATTCGTGATTTTATTAATTTGAGTCTTTTTTCTTTTTAATAAGTCTGGCTCTAGGGGTTTATCTTATTAATTCTTTCAAAGAACATCTCCTCGTTTCGTTGATTTGTTCTACAGTTCTTCTGGTCTCTATTTCTTTAGAAATAGAAATAGAAAATAGATTAGAATTGTGCTCTAATCTTTATTATTTCTCTTCTGCTTGGTTTAGGCTTTATTTACTGTTCTTTCTCCAGTTCCTTTAGGTTTAAGATTGGCTTATGTATCTGAGATTTTCCCAATTTTGGCGGGGGGAGGGCTGTACTAAGACGTATTTCCCTCTTAACACCACCTTTGCCATATCCCAAAGATTTTGAACAGTTGTGCTTTCATTTTCCTTAGTTTCCTTGAATCTTTTTAATTCTTCTCTAATTTTCTGGTTGACCCATTCATCTTTAATAGGTTGTTCTTGAAAACCTCCAAGTGTTTGAGTTCCTTCCAAATTTCTTCTTGAGACTGAGTTCTAGTGTCAAAGCATCGTGTTCTGAAAATATGCAGGGGACAATCCCAGTCTTTTGGCATCAGTTGAGAACTGATTTGTGACCCAGTGTGGTCTGTTCTGGAGAAAATTCCATGTACACTTGAGAAGAATGTATCCTTTGTTGCATTATATACTAAGAATGTATACTTAGTTGATATATACAATGTATATATCTGTGAAATTGATTTGGTGCAGTGTATCTTTCAAGGCTCTTGTTTCTTTGGTGATGTTCTGCTTAGAATATCTGTCTTTTGCTGAGACTGCCATGTTGAAGTTTCTTATTATTAATGTATTATTATCTATATATCTCTACTTTGCTTATTTATTGATATAATTGGCTGCTCCCACATTAGGGGCATAAATATTCATAATTGCTAGGTCTTCTTGCTTGATAGACCCTTTACGTTTGATATAGTATCTTTATCTCTTATTACAATCTTTGGTTTAAAAAACTAATTTATCCAATATGAGGATTGTTACCCCAGCTTTCTTTTGAGGATCATTTGCATGGTTCTCTACCCCCTCATTTTTAGTCTGGTGTCCTTAGGTCTAAAATGAGTCTCTTGTAGACAGCATATAGATGGGTCTTGCTTTTTCATCCAGTGTGATACCCTGTGTCTTTTGACTGGATCGTTTAGTCCATTCATGTTCAGAGTAACTATTAAAAGATATGAATTTAGTGTGATAGTATTACCTATATAGTGCCTGTTCTGCAGATTATTTCTTTGGGTTCCCCTTTCACTTACAGGGTCCCCATTAATATTTCTTGCAGAGCCAATTTGGTGGTCACATATTCTTTCAGTTTCTGTCTATCCTGG